>NC_087472.1:76275486-76581022 GCF_036321535.1 Camelus dromedarius
AAGCATGTGCTCTACCACTGAGCTATACCCTCTCCCTGAAAGCTGTTTTTTAAATAAATAAATAAAATTATACAGACATATACACACACACACACACACACACACACACACACACATATAGATATATACACAAATACACACGTACATACCCATACCCATACACACAAATACATACACATACACATACATGTTCCCCCTTGGTTGGGTCTGTAAAAGGAAGGGTCTCTGGATCCCCAGGCTGCAGGGTCCCCCAGCTAACAGTGGGGTGTGAGGAGACCTTCATAACTCTGTATCCCTCTATTGCAACCAAGCAGCTTTTGCCTTCTTCTGTCAGATAAACAAGCCAGGCATTGTTCTGTCCACCGGCCTGTGTGCGGGCTTCCCTTCCTGCTGAGCGGGCCAGAAAGAGCTTGGATTCCTTCATGTGGGGCAGGTGGAATGTGCTGTCTAGGAGGAGGCTGGCCGAGCCACAGAAAGTAAACAGAGCTAATCAAGGACACTCTTTTGTGCTTCTCCTTATCTAAACACTTTCAGAAGAGGAAAGAGCCTGAAGTTGGTTATGGCCCAGACCTCAGGCTAAGCACGACCCCAAGCAACAGGGGCCATATTTTACTTCTGGCCCTGGGTTGGGACAGAGCCATTGTTCATCTTCTGCTCATCCCCTACCTTCCCCCCAACAAGTAGCCCTTGAGGGGTCTGTTTGGAGCCAGGTTCAGAGACAAGTAGTGCTGTCAGAAGATATTGGGGTGACAGCCCACTAGAGTAGCTGGAGATTGACTCCTTCTAGAATTGGTCCACCTCCCTCCCCACACCTCTCACAACAGCCTTTACCAGGACTCTTCTGGGAGCCAGCTTCTGACTGATCTGCCACCTCTGCCACATTGTGCCCACCCTCCTTGCACCCATGCCAAGTTCCTATCCTCTGAGTGTTTGGAAAAGAAGCAGTCATCTTTACCTTCCCCTGAACACTGAAGGTAACACTTGCTCATGTTGTCCAGAACTCACCTCTGCTAAGTCAGAAGGTGCTCCCTATACCCCCACCTCATCTCCCAGCCTCTTTCCCGAATCCCAACTGGCCAAACTGCTCACATTGCTCTTATCATCCTCTGCCCAAGGATTTCCTGAGTGTACGCTGTCTGTGTCCACCTGCTCATCAGATCACCTCATGTGGTGACCACCCAGCTTCACACTCCCACCCTGACTCCCTACCTCAGCCAGTCCCATGAACACCTCTAGTCAAAACTTCCAGAAAGAGAAAGAAAAATACCATATGATATCACTTATATGTGGAATCTAAAAAAGGCCACAGATGACTTATTTATAGAACAGAGACAGACTCACAGACATAGAAAACAAACTTATGGTTACTTGGTGGGGAAAGAGATGGGGAGGGGTAAATTGGGAGTTCTGGATTTGCAGATACTAACTCCTATATATAAAGGAGATAAACGACAGTGTTCTGCTGTGTAGCACAGGGAACTCTACTCAATACCTTGTAATAGCCTATAATAAAAAAGAATATGAAAAGGAATATATATATATGTGTGTGTGTGTGTGTGTATATATATATATATATATATATGTGTGTATATATATGTATATATGTATATATATAAAATCTGAATCACTATGCTGTACACCAGAAATTAACATAATGTTGTAAATCGGCTATACTTCAATTAAAAAAAAAAAAAAAACTTCCTCAGCCTCATCTGGCTACTGACAGGGCCAGACTGCTATCAAATTTATTATTCTTCATTTTCTTAGGAAGTGAGGGTCTATTAGCCTCCTCAGGGAAGCATTTTTATGGGCTGGGTTACTGAGTGGAAGGAGGGAGGCAAGAAGATTTGGGAAGGCTGGGCCCCCAGGCCCAAGCAATGCCATGTGAATTGACTGTTTATCCTGATGCTTTTTGACACCAAGGGTTATTCCCCAGCATACTGCAAACACTAAAGGTATCGTATGCCCTAGTTTATTGGCAGAGTGTGATTATCACACCATCACCATCACCATCACTCTAGAGCTTGTTAGAAAGAGTCTGGAGCCCACTCTAGACTTACTGAATCAGAATCAGATTTGAGATGGCCAGGTGATTAGTATGGCTATTGAAGTTTGAGAAGTACTGCTCTAGAGAACTAGGCTTGGCTTTTGAACCTTCTCTTAGTCCTTTCACATTCATCTTATTTGGCTTGAAGAAGTTCTTTCTCTTTCTTCCTTCCTTCCTTCCTTCCTTTCTTTGTTAATGGAGGTACTGGGGATTGAACCCAGGACCTCATGCATGTTAAGCAGGCCCTCTACCACTGAGCTATACCCTCCCCGCAAGGAATTCTTCTCTTGGCAGTCCTAGTGCCTTGCCCATTCTTATGGGGTAGAGGATAATGTTCATAACGGATATTATTTATTGAACGCCTATTGAATTCCAGGCATGTGCTGCAGATGAGGAAATGGAGGCTCCGTGACAGGCCCAAGGCCAAACAACTAGTAAGTGGTAAAGCTGATACTCCAAGACAGATCCGCATGCCCACCATATCCCCAAACTTCCCCCTCACAGTACTTCTAACTGCCAAAGGAGGGCCTGTAGTCTTACCTGGATGGCACCTGCCTCTTCTGGAATAAAAAAAAGTCGACCCAGACCTCCCTAGGAGGCACAGAGGGAAGAGAGGGGAAGGGGCCTCCCGGCATGCTTTCCCCAGAGAGGAAAGGCCCTAGCGTACTTCTTGTCCTGAGGAAGCAAACTCAGGCACCAGAAATGGCTAGAAATGGGACCAGCCACCAAGATCCCCAACCGGACTGGGGATCCAGGAGTATTATGAAGGGTAAACCCCAACTCTGAATCCCCAAGAGAATTTCAATTCTGATACCCAAGCTTGGGCTCAGGATGTGCGACATACTCTCGTGGGGCTGCTCTGGGGTGTGGCTGTGGCGTGGGTCAGTGAGGACAGCTGGCGGACCCCTGGCCAGAGGCCTGCAACCATGACATTAGAACATACCATCGCTGGAGGGGTTGTTTGTGACAGTGGACTTGAATGTTTTATTTTGCAAAGAAGAAACAGAAGCCCAGAGAGGGGGAGTACATCACTAGAGGTCAGAGCAAATTCATTGCAGAGGCAGGGACTCTGACCCCAGGCAGCACTGTTCTGGAGTTGGGGTCTCTGGTGTGCAATTGAGTGTCCTCTGGGTCTGCTCAGGTGCCGGTAGGACATTCCAACCCTGCCAATACGGCCCAGAATGGTTTGTAAGTCTTTATATGTCAGCAGGACATTCATCTTGGGTAATCTCTAGGTCACTTGCCCCCGGCTATGTAAAACCAGCTTGTCTTGCTACTTGCTTTTCTGGAACTGGAGGCTGCTAGGCTGGGCTGATCTGGGCTTTCCTTTTCTGGGGCCCAGGGGGCCCGCGGAGATGGCTGGGTGGGGTCATCTCAGTCCAGGAAGCACAGGAATTCTTTTAAGTGTATGTGTCTGGGGTATTTTTCTCTCTCACTTACGTGTATTTTTAAAAATTCTTTTTAGACACCCGCTTTATCTTTCCCAAACATCATTTCCTTGCTCCTTTCCTGAGTTCTAGCAGTAGCTGGGGGCCCAGCTTCCTTATTGGCTTCTGAGCTGGGGAAGGGGGCGGGTCAGGGCTCAGAGGAGGCTGGAGTAGGGAACAGGGGGGCTGTTTATGCGGCTGGAACTGCCTTTCATCCTTCCCTTTGCCACCAGGGTGCTGGCTGGTTTCTGGAGCAGCGTCTTCATTCCTAACCAGCCCTTGACCCTGGCTTTCATTCCCTAGGACTGTGGCCTCATCTGGGCACAACCAGGCTCATGGCCACACCTTGCCTTCAGTGCTACTCCTTTCTGTTCTTGGAACTGGGACCTGACTGTGCCTGAGCCCCTTGGAGCCCACTCAGGGGCTTGGGCTGATGGCCTCTTCTCTCAAGAGGTCTTAAAGGAAGGCAGATGGGTCTCAGCTAAGGGAGGATCCAGCCCACAGAACGAAGCCCTGGGGGCTGGCTGGAGGGTTTGTTGATGAGCAGCTGAGCTGGCTGGATACCCAGCTCTCTCCTAAGCCATCTCCCCAACCCGGGCAACTTCCATGGTAGGTACTATGGTAGCCATGGCCATCATGGCTGCTGCCCCACTTCCCCCTTCTGCTTGCTTGCTTGCTTGCTTGCTTGCTTTAATGGAGGTACTGGGGATAGAACCCAGGACCCTATGCATGCTAAGCAGGCACTCTACCACTGAGCTATACCCACCCAGCTCCTGCTTTCTTTCTTCAATATCCCTTTCTTTTTGCTTCCTAAGAAAGAATTTGGTGGTGATGAATGATAGGGTGTGTGTTTCATGATAGTGCCTTAGGAGAGATGGCAGGCACCCGAGTTGTTCCCTCCACAGCTAGACCTGGAGCTAGATAGTTGGTGGTTGGCATTTTCTTAGCTGCATGCTTATTTCTCCTCATCCTCCTTCCCCACTGCTGAAGGAGGGGATGGTTTAAATGTTAGGACTACCGAGCCTTTCCTTTTCAGATTACTTCTTCAGGTAATGGCTAAGAGAAGCCTCAGGTATATAAGCTTTTTGAGATAGACCCCTCTTGGGGGAGGTGGGGTCATGTGGTATCCTAGAAAGGGCTGGAGGACCTGAGCCTCACCGTCAAGTGCTGGTTACTAGCTTTGGATTCTTGACAAAGCAGTTCAGCTTTCTGTGTCTCTGTTTCCTCATCTATAAAGGGGACATAATAATAGCAGTTAGCAATGAGGTTGGAATCAGGATTGAATAAGCTAACGTATGCAGAGTGCTTAGTGCCGGGTACCTCTTAAGTATTCAATAAATGGTCCCTGTGTTTGTTTGCTTTTTAAGTTAATAGTATGTCAGGCATTAGGCTGAGTGATTTCACACATGGGACTGCATTTAATCCAGACTGTAAACTCATGAATAAGGGATGGTTATCATCCCCATTTTACAGATTAATAATCTACAACTCAGAGAAGTGATTTGCGCAAGGTCACACGACTAGGATTGGAATGTGAGTGTGGACTGACTCCAAGGCTAGGGCTATTCAGGAAAAATAATAATAGGCCAAGCATTAGACCCTCTAAGTAGTTTCCAGTCCTTTCCCCTACTAGGGCTAGAAGGCTCCATCTCTGGCTGCAGTGCCTCCACTGGGATTTTCCTCCCTGCATCTTGTGCTTTCCTCCCAGTGGTCCCAATGCCCCCACTGTCTTGCTTCTGTCTCCTTTAGGGTTGTTTCCCCCTCCTGGAGAAATCCTAGAGAGAGTAGGGGCCTTTGTAAGTTGCCTTTCAAAGTGTGGCAAGGGAGTGATGCTAGTGGAACCTTGACAGTGGATGGACAAATCTGGGTGGAGATAATCTTGAACCATCAAGAAGGACAAGTGTAAGCCGACAACCCTTATTATCGTCCCTACTACTTTTTGACCACTTGCAACACATCACTGTGTCCCAGATGCTTTGAGAATATTCTATCTCATCTCCACAATAACCTAGCCCAGTAAGGATTGTTGTTCTTTTTTTTCAGGTAAGAAAACTAAAGCTCAGATGGGTTAAGTGACTTCCGTAGAATCACACATCCAAAGTGGTAAAGTTAGGATGTGAACCTAGTAGATTTGTCTCACTTGTTTTAGTCTCATCATCTACTGGCTTGGTATAGTTGGCAGAATGAGACTGACATACATGAAATGATAATGAGCAGTATAAAACACTATATTATTTTGGGTTAAATTGTGAGGACTAGATTACTGAGGACAAGCTCCCTGGAGTAATCTTACTTGAGGAGTACCTGGAAGAACAGTGGATTTTGATTAAGAAAATGAAAGGGGGCATTCCAGGCAGAGGAAGCAGTCATAATCAACTGAAATTGATTGAGGTCTTACCAGACCCTGTTCCAGGCAGTTGACATGCACTGTCTCATTTGATCTCTACCACCCCATTAATTAGGTACTATTATCCCCATTTTATTGTCATGGCAACTAGAGCTCAGAGAAGTGGGGGCACCTGTCTAAAGCAACAGAGCTAATAAGTGGAGGAGCTGAGATTCAAACCAAGGTGCTCCAACTCCACAGCCGGTGCTGGATTCTACTGGAAACCAACAGCAAAGGCATAAAGCTGGTTGCAGGGCATGATTGGAGCAGAGAAACGAGAGGTTGGGATGAGTGGGTTCAGATAGCTTATAGAGGGCTTTGAAAGTTGTATTTGTGAGAGAGGATGAGCCCCACGTCCTTCTATTCCACCATCTTGAAGCCCCTCTGAGGGCTTTGAAACTTGGATCCACTTCACATTTAATGCTGGACAGGTTAAGAAATAGGGAGCCAATGAAGATTCTTGAATAGGAAAGTGCCAAAATCCAACTGGTATTTGACATGGTAAGATCTAAGAGCAGTGACTGGAAATGAAACAATGTGAGATGACTAGCAGACTAACACTGTATGTTGGACATCAGGTGTCAAAGGCCTGGACTAGAACAGGAGGTGGTGGTGCTGGGTTCTGTGGAGAAGTATGATTATGTGGAATAGTCTCAGTGAAAATGGTAGTGGGGGTGAGGGGCAGTGCAGGGAGAGAAAGAGGCAATGCCAAAGAGATATTATGAAAGAAGACTCAGTAGAACTCAGTAAAGGATTGGATGGTTGAGGAGAAGGTGGTACCAAGGTTGACTACTCACATTTTAAACCCTGGACTCAGAACCTCAGGAATCTGGGATGTGGAAGAAGGGCCCCAAATAAGAGAGGTGCCCTGTTCTCCGCTGTATCCTCAGTGCCTAGAAGCATAGTACATAGTAGATATCCATGGTACATAGTACATAGAGGTACATAGTACATAGAGGTACATAGTACTTCTGTGAGATGCTTTTTATTTATTTTTTTACTTACTTGATGGAGGTACAGGGGATTGAACCCAGGACCCTGTGCACGCTGAGTATACACTCTACCACTGAGCTGTATACCACCGCCACAACCCAAGATGCTTTTTAAATCATTTTTAGAAATTGACTGCTGTTGATAGCCACTGGAGAGATTTCTAGCATCATGGTTTTATGTGTGAGACTCTGGGGCAGGCACCTTCCCCCAAGGTCTTCTTGTGCCTTCAGCCTCCCTGCTGGGCACTCCAAAATCCATAATAGAACAGTGTGGTTAAATGCAGGGGGCCCCACCTGCCTTTCGTTCCCATAAATTTAAGCCGCTGCTGCTGACCTGCGGCCCTGGTTTCCTGACCTTTGGCCGGCAGCTTCCACTGCCCTTCCTCTTCCACCTCCTCTGTGTCTGAGACCACTCAACCCGTGTCCCCCCCCCCCCACCGGCCACAAGGCCATTCTCTTCAGGACTACCTTTTTTAGGCCTTCGCCCTCGAGAGCCTTGCACTGCTGGGATTTTCTGGGTTTCCTCTGGGGTAAGGGGCATTCCCAGCCAGGATGGAATCCAGCTTGAGTCTGTCCGCTACTGCTCCTGGGAGGTAGAGAGCTGATTGATCCCACTACATAACAAGAGTGTTGAAAACAGGAGCCCTTATCTTCATCAGCTTTGCTCTCTTGGTGTGTGGTGTGTCTAGTATAGAATCTGCCACAGTAAATGAATGAATAAATTAGTCAGTAAGCTATCATCTACTTATCTTTCTGTCATCTCCTTTATTTATCATCTGTTTCGCTTACTCTGTCATCCATCTCATACACTGTCATCCATTTTTCTCTATGTAGTTCCCTATAAACTTCCTCAGACTTTTCTCCCTTTCCGTCATTTGCTTTTCCTCTGTATCATTGCTCTCTCTTATTTCCATCATCTACCTGGCCCTTCTTTTTTTTTTCTAATTGAACTATAGTCAGTTTACAATGTTGTGGGTTTTTTTTTTAATTTAAAAAAAATTGGGGGTGGGGAGGTAGTTAGGTTTTTTTATTTGTCTTTATTTCAGTGGAGGTTGGAGGTAGTGGAGATTGAATCCAGGACCTCATGCATGCTAATCATATACTCTACCACTGAGCTATACCATCCTCTGCTACAATGTTGTGATAATTTCTGGCATACAGCATGGTTATTATATATATATTCCTTTTCATATTCTTTTTCATTATAGGCTATTACAAAGTATTGAATATTACCAGCCCTTCTGACATCTTTCTCTCCTTATTTTCTCCCCCTCCCTCCTTTTCTCTCCTTTCCTCCCCTCCCCTGTCCTCTCTCTCATTCCCCCTTCCCTCTTCCCCCTCCCTCTTCTTTCATTCTCCCCCTCCCCCCCTTTCTCTCTCTCATTCTCCCTCACATCAGTCATCTCTTATCTCCTGGCACTACTCATGCCCCACATGTACTCTTCCCTATACCATTCTTCCCCACTGACAAGGGCGGTGTCTATTTATGTGAAATATACCCGAGGACATGGATGGGTCCTGTGTAAGCCAGTCAGTACAAGAGTTGTGGCTGTAGCCTCCGGCACCAGAAGGACCCTATGGTTGCATCCAGGACCTTGGTCTCAGACCTGTTTCCCTTTATTCACCCCTCTGCTGCTGAAGAGTCTCCTCTGTCAGCCTATCACCATGCCATCCACCTCCTTGTTCGATCTTTCCTGGCAGGATTTGGGGCTCCCTGCCACCACTTTGCCTGCAAACTTCGCTACTTCATCTCTTTGCCCATTTTCTCATTCACTGTCTCAATGCCTTTACTGTGCTTTATTTGTGCTAGCTCTTTCACTCTCGCTAATCTGTAAGTTTTCAAGGGCAAAGCCTATGTTTGATTAATCTCTGTATCCCCAGAGCTATGCACAGATGGTAGACCGCACATGTACCACAAATGCTAATCAAATGAATGAGTGAAAATTAGAGAATTGACAGTCTGGTGTTGATTTGTTCAAACTTCTCAATCATTTCCCTCTTCGTTTCTTAGAGAAAAATGGGAAGATGGGTCAGATTGATTATTTTTCTCCAAGAAAACTTGAGGTGGGCACGCCATTCATTGGGCAGCTACACTCACTTATTCCATGAATATTTATTGAGCATCTACTGTGTCTCTGGCACTGCGGTACATGCTTGGGATATACCCATAAGCAAAAGAGCCCTGTGAGGCTAACCTTCTGTAACTCCAGGAATTGCCCTCGGGGTGAAGGAGATTTGGGTACTGGGTGCTGAGGGGGAGCCACAAAGATTCCTACACCAGCTCCTTACAAGATGGCCTACTTCATTTAAAGGAAAGAGGGGGTGGGGGTGGAAGCTGCCTGGGAAGTGATTTCAGCTCTGGTTCCCTAAGTTGACTTCCTGTCCCTCTCTTGCTGTAGGAGAAACGCCCCTGTCATTAGGCCGCACTCATGGCATGTGGCCAAGCTGCTGGAGGGATGCCCTGAAGCGGCCACCACCATGCATTTCCCTTCTGAAGCCTTCAGCTTGTCCTGGCATTCCGGCTGCAACACTAGGTGAGTCTAGAACCCTCCCCTCAAGACAGCCTGGAGGTGAGATAACCTGGCTTCTCCTTCTCCCTCACTCTAGTCCCCATTGGAGGTGGCTGAGCCCAGAATGCTATCCCAGAAAATGGAGTTGGGGTCCAGGGTGCCTGGCTTCTAGTCCTCATCTCCTGCTAACTTTCTGTGACTTTAGGACAGTCCCTTTGCTTTTTGAAAATATTTCCTTGAAATACTGACCTTACTTGGCTTGCCAGACACCCCTCTCCTTGCTTTTTATCTTATTTCACCGGCTGTTCCTTTGCAGACCCTTTCCCTGGCTTCTCCTCATCATCCTGGTCTCTAATGTCGGTGGGCCCAGGATTCAATTCTGGTCTGCTTCTCTAGCTCCAGCGACTCCCAGGTGACTTCCTCCAGTGTTCCTCTCATCCAGCTCTGCCACAGAACCAAAGCCTTCAGAATGGGGACCTCCCTGAATAGCAGGGTCCACCTGCAAGAATGAGGATCTCTCAGCATGGGGGGCTTGGTATGGTTTGTCTTTGGAACATCTGCCCAGAAGATGCAAAGAACTTTTTCAGCCAACTCAGAGGCAGCAGAGCGGCTGGCCTTGGCTGCCTTTTCCTTACCTGACATAATCTTCACTCCAAGAGGAGTTCTCTGTTTAGGAGGCTCAGGGAAGCTAAGGGTTGCATTTGCCCCTACACAGTGTCTTTATTTGGCATTGGAAGCCAGGGGCTCAGGGCAGAGGCATAGGCAGTTTTGTTCTGGAAGAATACACAGAAACACATTCTAAGCTTGGATCCTGTTGGAGTGGGGGTTGGGTGGTTTTCAGCAGAAAGGGTGATGGGTGTGGGTCGCAGCTCTCCTTGCCAACCAGGAATTGATGGATTCCTAGCCCAGAGGTCAAGTGAGTGGAGTGGCTAAGGGGCAAGGCAGGGAGAAAAAAAGAATTAGGAGAGGCTGACCTGGGCAGGTGGCAGTGGGGAAAGGGAGGTCCTGCCAGTGCTCAGCTCTGGCATTCGGAAACTTGGCCTTTCTGAGAGCAGCCTGCAACCTCTGAGGTTCTATCATAGGGAGTTACTGGCATGACTTGGCTCAGTTTGACTTTGTGTGTGGGAAATGATACTTAAAATTTGGGATTGGGTCTGATCCTCATCCCTTCCTTGGTCTTCCTAGTTTGGCTTTGCCATGGGGGGATGAGGGCGGCGTGGGTGAGCAGGATACTATAGTATCCATACACGCTTGTAGTAGAGAGGATGCTGATAACAGTAGCAGTGGGAACAACAATCAAGAGAGCAGCAGCTCCCAGGTATTGAACCTTTGCTAGGTGCCCAGGCTGTGATGAGAGCTTTACTTTTTTTGGCATTCTTTTTTTTATTGTAGTATAGTCAGTTTACAATGTTGTGTCAATTTCTGGTGTACAGCATAATGTTTCAGTCATATATATACACATACATATACAAGGGATAAATTGGAAGTTCGAAATTTGCAGATACACATTACTATGTATAAAATAGATAAACAACAAGGACCTACTGTATAGTACAGGGAATTATATTCAATATCTTGTAAGGACTATAATGAAAAAGAATATGAAAACGAATGTATATACGTATGTGTATAAGAGCTTTACTTTTATTGTCTGACTTCACCACAAAGCAACCTTCTGGTACAGATAATACTATTCCCATTTAACAGACAGTATAACAGAAGAACAAGGACATTAGACTCACAGAGGCCTGGGTTCACATTCCAGTTCTGCTTCTTTAGTGACTTGGTGAGCTTGTCACTTTGCTTTCTCTCTCTAAGCTTCAGTTTTTATTTGTCAAGTGCAGATTATAATCTCTCCCTTGAAGTTTGACATGATACATTGAAAAATGCCTGGCACAACATAGGTCCTTGGTAAATGGTTGGGATGACTATTATCAAGAAAAGAACAGAGAAGCGCCTAAATTCTGGTCCTGTCCAGGCCTTGAACTAGAGCTGGGCTATCTTGAGAAAATCACCCCATCACAATCACTTCCCTTCACAGGGCTGGCTTGACGCCAGTGGTTCTCCAAAGCGTGGTCCCTGGACCAATGGCATCAGCCTTGCCCAGGAACCTGTCAGAAGTAAAAATTCTCCAGATCCCACCCAGACCTAAAACTCTAGGCATGAGGCCTAGTCACCTGCTATGATGATCCCTCTGGGTGATTCTGATGCCCGCTCCAATTTGAGAAACACAGATTTATAAGATGGGCTGGCTGAAATGGAATCAGCCCTCTAGGGCCCCTCGCAAATGCTTATAGTCTCTGCTTCTTTTCTCCTAGCAGAGAGCTCCAGCTGGCTCTTTGGGGACACTGACAGGCCAGAAGCAATTCTAGACTCACTGAAGGCACAGAAACAGAGCATAACCCCCAATGGAGTTGTCACACTTTTTGTCTTTGGGATCTCATCCTATCCTTCTTCCGTAGATCATCTTGTCTCCCATTTTCCCACATTTCTGTGCCACGCCCAAGTGTCCATCTCTTCCCCTGTTTCCCTTCCTTCTTCTTTTGCCTCATCTCCCTCTCCTTGTGGCATGTGTGCCTCTGGATTTTCCTGCCTTCTCCTGTGGCAGGACTGGCCATGGTGGCAAAGGGATCCAGTGACG
Source organism: Camelus dromedarius (assembly GCF_036321535.1). Classification (NCBI taxonomy): domain Eukaryota; kingdom Metazoa; phylum Chordata; class Mammalia; order Artiodactyla; family Camelidae; genus Camelus; species Camelus dromedarius. The sequence goes on from NC_087472.1 coordinate 76,287,490, forward strand.
TTGCTGACTAACCAGTGTATCCTGTCTTTCAGTGACGTGTGCGTGCAGTGGTGTCCCCTCTCCCGGCACTGCAGCACCGAGAAAAGCAGCTCCATTGGCAGCATGGAGAGCCTGGAGCAACCAGGCCAAGCCACCTATGAGGGTCACCTCTTGCCCACTGACCAGAGCACATACCCCAACCAGCGTGATTCAGCCTATAGCTCCTTTTCGGCCAGCTCCAATACCTCTGACTGTGCCCTTTCTCTCAGGCCAGAGGAGCCAGCCTCTGCAGACTGCAGCACGCAAGGCCCCGGGCCAACTAAGGCCCCTAATGGCCGACTTAATGTGGCCGAGACCTCAGGAGGCGGCCGGCTCACCAGTGGGGGCCACCTGACTCCAAGCTCCCAGACGTCATCCCGTCCCCAGGAGGTCCAGCCCTCAGGGCCTGCCAAGGCTGCCAGGGGTCCCCCACAACCTCCAGTGAGGCGAGATAGTCTTCAGGCATCCAGAGCCCAACTCCTCAACGGAGAGCAGCGCAGGGCTTCTGAGCTTATGGACTCCTTGCAACAAGAGAAACCTAGCTTAGACACTGTGCTCTCCCCAAGGAACCCTAACAAGTTCTGCTGCCTCAGCGGGCCAGACCAAGTGACAAATGAGGGCCATCAGAACTGTGAGCTCAGCCAACCCCCTGAAGCCAGCCAGAAGGGCTCTGAGCATCTACTGATGGAGGCCTCGGCCAAAGCTGTTGGATTCCCAAAAACATATGACAAAGCTTCCAGCATAGATTCCAGCCCACTCAACAAGGCTTCAGCAGAGCTGGCTAAGGCTTCCTCTTTTGGCAGCCCTCCACACCTCACAGGACCCACAGGGCATCGTCATAGTGCCCCGGAGCAGCTGCTGGTGTCCCACCTGCAGCACATGCACCTTGACACTAGGGGCAGCCAGGGGACGGAGCTCCCAGCTGGGCAGGATGGGCAGGAGTGGACTGTATCCCCTTTGCACAGCAGCCACACTGGGAAGAAAAGCCCATGTACCCCTGTGGGAGGAACCCAGGACCAGCCTAGCAAAGAGAGAAAGACCAGGCCGGTGGATGAGAGGCCTTTGGGTTCAGGGTGCCAGAGCCCAAGCAGTTCCCCACATGGAGAGGCCGATGGACACCCTCCAGAAAGAGGTTTCCAGGAGCCAAACAGAGCAAACAGAGCAGACAGTGAATTGGCCAGCCAGCCACCCTCTGCCTCTGGTTCCCTTGCTCAACCAACCAGGGACTGTTCTTCAACCACTAAAGTAGCTGGCAGCACAGAGGCAACTGAAGAAGGGGACAGTGAGCCCAAGGAGTGTGTTCGGGTAGGTGGGAAGCGAAACGGAGGGACCCGGGGCCGCTCGATCCAAAACCGGCGGAAGAGTGAGCGTTTTGCTACCAATCTACGTAACGAAATTCAGAGGAGGAAGGCCCAGCTCCAGAAGAGCAAGAGTCCCTTGACACAGCTGTGTGACCCCAAGGAGCCAGTAGAAGAGACAGAGGAGCCCCTAGAAAGTCCACCACTTCCTGCCTCAAACTCATCCCTTCTGTCTTCATATAAGAAACCACCTAGCCCCAAAGACAAGCTCTTCAAGAAGAGTATGATACTCAGGGCTAGGTCTTCAGAGTGCCTCAGCCAAGCCCTAGAGGGCCATGAATCTAGGACGGGCTTGGAGGGACAAATGAGCCCTGGCCAGAGACCGGGCCAGTCTTCTTTGAGCCTGAACACGTGGTGGAAAGCCTCCGACCCATCCTCCTCAGACTCTGAAAAAACAAATGTTCACCGCGGAGTCCACGGAGGTCATTGGAGGTGGTCCCCAGAGCACAACCTGCAGCCACACGTGGCACTAGCCATGGAAGGCCCTTCCAACCCAGGTGACAAGGAATTGAAGGCTTCTAGTGCTCAAGCTGGGGAGGAAGCCATCCTCTTGCCCTTTGCAGACAGAAGAAAGTTCTTTGAAGAGAGTAGCAAATCCTTATCTACATCTCACTTGCCTGGTTTAACCACTCATAGCAAGACTTTTACCCAGAGACCAAAACCTCTGGACCAAAACTTCCAGCCAATGAGCTCCAGCTATAGGGAATTGAGGCGCCATCCCCTGGACCAATCATATCATTCCACCGACCAACCGTATCATGCCACAGACCAGTCGTATCATTCCATGTCACCCCTTCAGTCAGAAACTTCCACTTACACAGAATGTTTTGCGAGCAAAGGTCTAGAACAGTCCATGTGTTGTAAGCCACTCCACTGTGGTGATTTTGATTACCGCAGGACGTGCTCTTACTCCTGCAGTGTCCAGGGAGCTGTAGTCCATGACCCTTGCCTTTATTGTTCTGGAGAAATCTGCCCTGCTTTGCGAAAGAGAAATATGGTGCCAAATTGCTACAACTGCCGATGCCACCACCATCAGTGCGTTCGGTGTTCAGCTTGCTATCATAATCCCCAGCACGGTACCCTCGAGGACAGCAGCTTGGCACCAGGCAACGCTTGGAAACCTAGGAAGCCAACGGTGCAGGTGAGGACTTGGTTCTTGGATGGGTGAGCTTCATTATTCTCTTTGTGAGGAGAAAACTAGGCAAATCATTGGAAAAGATAGCAATTCTAATGCCTTAAAACTATATAGTGCTGGCCACACCAGAAGATAGCTGACTAACCTTGGGCAAGACACTCAGCCACCAGAATTGCAGTTACCTCATCTTTCGAGTTAGAATAAAATAACTTTTGCTCCACAAAATGGACAGAACTGGGCTTTATAGCTTGACTTTACAGTTGGTATCTGAGTGACCTTAAGTGAGTCATTCAACCACCAAAAGTGGTAGTTACATGATTTTTAAAGGGAAAATTAAAAAAGAAGTTTTACTTCATAAAATGGCCAGTATGAAATAAGGTTTTATTACCTCATCTCTAAAGGAGAGGAAAATAATGGCTGCCCCTTGGATTGGTTGGGAGGATCAAAGAAGATTGTTTAACACAGAGTGCCAGGCTCAGTGCCTGATACAAACCAACATGCAGTCCCTTCCCTTTCCTGCTTTAAAACTATTTGAAGCTGCCAAATTTGCAAATGTCTCCCAGGCTTAGCTCTCAGAGATCTGATTGTCTGGTTTTCTGAAGGGCAAATCCTTTCCCTCTTCTCCTGTCTGTCTCTGTCAAAGACTCAGGTTGAAACTGGCTGTGGCTCTCCTCTGGTTATGACCTACAGCCCTAATACAAGCCACCACCATCCCCCAGGGCATCTCTGAGAGGACTCTGTATGCCCTTGCCAGCTTACTGCCAAATTTCTTCCCCACGGCTTTTCTAGGGCCACCTTTTGGCTGGTGCACTCAAACCAGAAGTTAGTTATTGTGTTGAATTGTTGCACAGACCGACACTTCTGAATGACTTAGTGTATGAAATTGCCCAATACATATTCTTTGAAAAAAGGTAACTTAGGGGTAAAAGAAGCCTTACACAAAAGAGTGCATACTCTACTGTTCCCTTTTATAATGGTCTTAAGTAATTATTCTATGGGAAAAAAAATCAAAACAGTAGTTGCCTGTGGAAGGGTAGCATGGAGATTGGGAAGGGACATGAGGGAACTTTGTTGGGTGTTTATATTGTTCTATATATATATTTTATTGAAGTATAATCAATTTACAAAGTTGTGTTAGAACAGAATCACAGACATAGAAAACAAACTTATGATTACCAGGGGGAAGTGGGGGGAGGAATAAATTGGGGGTTTGGGACTTGCAGATCCTAGCTATTATATATAAAATAGATACTGTTCTCTATCTTGACAAGAGTCTGAGCTACACAGGTATATACATTTGCCAAAACTCAACAAATGTATACTTAATATTTGCACACCTCACTGGAAGCAAAGTTTGCCTAAAAATATTGTAAAATAATATCAAACTTTATTTAATGATATGCATGCTTAATTTTTTTAAGTTTATTGATCTATACAACTTATTTTATAGGTTTTAGCATATAGATATTGCACACATTTTGTTATATTTACCCCTAAGATTTCATGTTTTTGATGCTATTGTAAATAGCATTGTTTTCTTAAGATCAAGTTAAAATTCTTTACTATTATGTTATAATATAATAGTGAAATTATACGTTCTTTACTATTATATTATAATAGTAATATTATATATTATTGTTATATAGAAATGCAGTTTAATTTGGTGTATTGGCCTTGTGTCCCGCAACCTTGCCAAACTCACTGTTCTTGGTAGATTTTAAAAGATTGTTTACATAGACAATCATGTCATCTGCAAATAGAAGTAATTTTGTCTTCCTTTCCACTATGTATGCCATTTCTAGGAGAGGGGGGCCCTATTTCACCATCTAAGATGTCCTATACAGTATTTAGTAGAAGTGATAAGAGCAGATGTTATTGCTTTGTTCCCAATTTTTCATTGTTAACTTTGATGTTAGCTATAGATTTTTTGTAGATGCCTTATGTAACAGGTTGAGGAAATTCCCTTTTATTCCTAGTTTGTTGGGAGAGCTTTTATCAAGTGGATGTTTGATTTTTTTTCAAATGCTTTTTCTGTATCTATTGAGATGGTCATATAGTTTTTCTCTTTTAGTCTATTGATATGATAAATTACATTGATTGATTTTTGAAACAAGAACCAGCCTAGCATTGCCAGAATAAATCCCACATGGTCATGACATCTTAGCCTTTTTATATGTTATCTGATTTGATTTGCTAACATTTGGTTTAGGCTTTTTGTCTATGTATATCAGGGATTTTAGTCTGTAGTTTTCTCATGCTGTCCATGTCTGGTTTTCAAATCAACATGCTAGCCTTACCAAGTGAGTTGGGAAATATTCTCTTCTCTTCTGTTTTCAGGAAGAGTTTGTATAGAATTGATATTATTTTTTCCTGGAATGTTTGTTTGGTAGACTTCATCATTGAAGCCATCTGGGCCTAGAGTTTTCTTTGTGGAAAGATTTTTAACTACAAATTCAATTTCATTAATAGAATATAGGGTGATTTGGGTTATATGTTTCTTCTTGAGTGAGCTTTGGTAGTTTGTCTTTCAAGGAATTTGTCCACTTCATTTCAATTTTCAAATGTATGGGAACAAAGTTGTACTTTGAAATGCATCAAGAATTTAAGATGAATTTGTGGATGGATAGAGGAGTGAATAGATATGTGATAAGGCAAACATAGTAAAATGCTAATTGTAGAATCTATACAGTGGTGGATACATGGGTGTTCATTGAATACTTATTCAACTTTTCTGTATGTTTGAAAATATTGATAATAAAATATAAGGGGGAAAAGGAGAGGAACTGTAAAATGATGGTTTAAGGCCATTACCTGGGTTTGAATTCCTAAGCATTCTCTTTTTTAAAAATGGGGCTAATAACAGTACTTCATAAGTTGGTTGTGAGGATTAAATGATGTAACATGTGCAAGGCACTTGGTACTTTGCGGCCAGATAGTAATCATCTTTTAAGGGCAAGTTATCATCTCTGAAAATAAACAGAGATTTTGGCTTACCTTGAGAAACTTTTACCAAAAGAAGTACCTACAAGGAGACAATGGAAAAAGGGGGCTGAAGTTGAAGGGGTAGGGTAAGCAGATGATGGCTGTAGAAATGTCAGCCTAGGGCCAATAACTCCATAAGGGAAGGAGGTGAAATTTAGAGGTTGCAGCAGTTGGCAGCAGTAGTGCAGGGCTGCCTGTGCCCATACCATGCCTCTCCTTTTGTATTCTGAGAGAGGAGCACATTGGGTTCCTAATGTCTGTTAGACTAGCTGAGTAGGTCTGCTTAGACACTAGGCTTTTCAGACATCTAGGAGCCACTTCCTGCCCATTTCTACCCCTGCCACCTGAAGTCATCCTCCCCCTAGACATGGAGAAGACTTGCAGCATGGGTTAAGTTAGCCAAGCTCAGAGGACTAAGGTCATTGTGATAGTGGCTGTCTGAAGTAAGGTCAAGAGCCTGCTCTTTATGGCCCCTGGAAGAGGTTGAGGAGCTGACTGGTTCCTGTTTGTTGCTGTTGAGAGGACTAAAATCAGCCCACGCTTAAATCCCTCATGCTTCATGCTGGCTAGTTCTGCGTATATTATCCAATTATTTCATTCAACAGTTATATGGGGTAAGTTAGAATAAGATCCCCATTTTACAAGAAAAGGTACTGTGGTGAGTACAGTCATTATTAAATAGCTGGGAGAAAGGGGCTAAAGAGAAGTTGGGTAGTTGGTCTGAGGTCACACAGGGTGTGAGATTCAAACCCATATAGTGTAGCTTCAGAGGTCAAACTCCTAATTGTGCTCAATTGCCTCTCCATTAAACTGACTGCAGAGCCGGAGTCCTCTCTAGTATGGCAGAATGCCTTCTAGCAGTAGAATTTCCACTGGGCCAACTAGTGCCCACCACAATCAGTCACCATCTGCAACAAGCTTGTGGAGATAATGGCCTCTTTGATGCAAAGACTGAGGACAATTTACAGTAACCTAAGTGGGCTCAGGAAAAAACATAGTAAGTAAGGTGATACTGGGAACTCGAGAAGGAGATGGAGAGTTGGGACAGGACTTTGTTTGGTTTGGCCACTGCTGTTTACTGAGCACTTCCCACAGGGCTAGACAGGGCATGGACAGGAAATCCTGGTTCCCACTGTGGCTGAGCAAGCAATCATGTCTTTGAAAGCAGGGACATCTCACAAGGGCGTCAAGGCAGAATCTGAAATCAAACAAGTGGTTACAGCTGCTCTAACAGGACAGGTACAGGCAGGGACTGCTTTGGTCCCATGAAAGCTGTGAAAGCTTGTCTTTTCCATCTTTTCTACTAATATCTAGAGCCTCCTATGTGCTGAGCGCTGTGCTCAGCAGTTTCTACGCACATCCCACTTTATCTTCCCTCCTGGGAACCCGGCAAGGCTATACAACATAGTCCTTATTTGCTAGCTAGGAGGCCGAGGTTCAGAAAGGTGACATAACTACCCTCAAATAACACAGCTAATAACTGTCTTAGCCAGAATGACTGACAACCAGGTATCTTACCCCCAAAAGGTAGTAGTAACATGTTTTTAACTAAGGCAAAGATAATAAAACTTTGAATGGGACCAATAATAGCATTGGAGAAAGAAGAACTTTGTAAGATCAGTGAGATTTAGGAAAAACCGTGCATTCCATGGGCTAATTTCTGAGTCGCTAAGTAGATGGTGCAGAATGCCAAAATCAGGGAGAATGTCAAGGGCAAATTTGCATTAGGCTTGGGGCTAGACTGGGAAGGCAGGGACATTTTTACAAATGGCATACATAACTTGGGCTACAAGGAAAGGAAAGTTTAGGCAAAGCCCTTAAGGTTAAAATGCCCAGGGTGAAGAGTTGCCTTCTGTAATATGGAGAATGTGGCACCCAGGACACATGCTTCCCAGAAATGAGCCTGCCTCAGCCCCCATCAGCAGATCTGGGAGGAGGAGAAGGGCAGTGTGCTGGCATGCGTGCTCTCCAGCTGCCTTGCCCTGGGACAGAGTTGCAGCAGCAGGAGATTTAGACCTCAAAGCCCCCTCAAGGGCCGGGACTTCCAAGAAGATGCTTTTCTATGGTGGAAGAGGCAAGAGGAATGAGCAGGTTCACTGGGCAGAACAAACAAAAAGACCTCCTTTGCAAGAGCCAGAGCAAATAGCAAACGTGCTAAACTGGTTTTGAACGTGGTGTGGGAGGGGAGTGGAGAAAGAGAGGGAAACTCAGAGTTTCTAGACCACACTGTCCAGGTCTCCGAGTACTGTCTTTGTCTCTGCCTGCCCTCAGCAGCCCAGGGGCCTCCTGACAGAAAGGCAGACCTCTAGGTACATAGTCCTCTAGCCTGTATGGAATAGTAGAAGGAACCAGTGTGTGTGTGGCGGGGAGCTGGCTTGGGACGGACTCCTGACCTCTTCACATTTTTTTAAATGGAGGTACTGGGGATTGAACCCAGGACCTTGTGCATGCTAAGCATGTGCTCTACCACTGAGCTATACCCTGCCTCCCCTACCCCCGACCTCTTCACACTTTTGAAGCCATCTAGATACCTGGCTGTTCAGAGCTCCCTAACTTATCAGAATTTTCCTTTGCAGGAATTTCCTGGGGACAAATGGAAATCAATAACAGGAAACAGGAAGACTGGCCAGTCAGGGAGGTAAGTGACCGGTCAGGGAGTCAGGGGGAGTTAGTACCTCTGAGGCCTCTATGGTTTATTGATAAGGTTTTCTATTTGCTCCGTTTCCTTTGAGGTACCTAGTCTGGTGTCCGTACCAAGGACTTGATGCCATAGATGTATTCCAGCCTGCCCCCCAACCCTGGCAGCTGAGCTATTGACCAGACTGATCGCTAGCACATTTTGGAATATGTAGTAGTCAGGAGTATTGTGGGACATGGTGCCATCAGCTCAGAGGCCTGAGGCAGGGACCAGCCCATGCTGAAACATAGATGGGAAGGCATAAACTCTGCTAGTCTTCCCAGCAGACACTGGGCGGTCAAGTGAGGAGGTAAGACTGTCCAGCTACTGCTGTGCCTTTGCCTCAGAGTGTTTCTTGGATTCTGTCACCTTTCTTTTTTATAGGGCTTGTTGAGTACTTAAGGTCTGCTCATTAAAAGTCCAGGAGCAGATCATGCTAACAATAGGTTAAAATTCCTGAAAGAAGGCAGGGACATTTTACAAATGGTATATATGGTTTGGACTAAAAAGGAAACAGTTGCTTGGTTGGAACCCTTAAGGAAAAAAAGTGGCCAGAGTGGAGAATGCTCCTGTCATGTGAGGAACATGGCACCTGGTACTCATGCTCCAAAGAGATGAGCCCACCTGCCATAGGTGACCATGAGGAGGAGACAGTTACCTTCTCTACATTGCTCTCCATCAGCCTAGTACGACCTTCTCTTTTGTGAAATTTCTTGATATGCTCTTTCAGCCAGTTCTTCTCCAGGACCAATTATATAAGAGGCCCTTAAATTATATTGAATCTTTAACTCTAAGTCCATGAATGAAGGAGGGACAGGGAAGATGGTTCTTAGCTGTGCCTCTGGGCATGGGATCACGTAGGGAGAGGACTAGAATCTGGGTCTCCTGACCTCTGAAGAGCCCAGGGTTCTTTCTGGGGGGTCTACATTATCCCCTGTGGTTTGGTGATGTAGTCAGGAAGAATTTGGGCTTTCTTTTGACTCCAAAGTCTGGGAAACCTATCGGTTTTCTGGTTGGCAATGGAAAGAGAGGAACCCCACATTTATCGATCATCTACTAAGGGTCAGTCACTGGGTTTGGATCTTTTTATACCTGTAATCTCATTTATTCTCCACAACAGTTCATTTTACTACCTAGTTTATAGATGAGAGCCAGAGAGGTTCTATAACTTAGCTGAGCTCACACAGCTCAAAAGTGATGGAGCCAGGATTCAGACCTAGGTTTGTCTGGCCCCAAAGTTCATGCTTTTTCCATTATAACTGCTTCCATTAGGATCCCTAAAGAAACCCTTCAAATGGGTCCCTTAGCACATCTCAGGAATCTAAGGCCTGGATGAGGATACTATGGGATTCTATGGCTGGGCTTGATTCCCCACTGTGGGCTGACTTGTACCATGTTCGTGGAGAAAGCATTTCGGTCTAGTGGGTCTGCTGAGTTTCCCCTATTAGACTGAGGCCATTGAGAAAGGAGAACCCGCCATAGTCATGGATGTACTCTCTGTGCCTAGCACAGTGCCTGACACAGAAGTTGCTCAAGAAATTTTTGTCATTTGCTTGCCAAATGCAGAAACAGAGTCTCCTCTGCCATCGAATGGGTGACATGACACACAAATAATAATGCTAACATTTCTTGAGGACAGTAGTCTATTTTATTCCATTCAAAGCATTTTCCAGATATGTATTTCTTATCATAACCTTATGGGGTAGGTACTGTTGGTCTCCCCATTTGACCGAGAGAAGGAACTGAAGCACAGAGAGATCTATTCATTTGCCCAAAGTCCCACAGCTAGGAAGTTGACTTAGACCCAGTCAGTCGAGCTTCAGAGACACTGTTCTAAACTACATTGCTTCTCCAAAATGGTTCTCCTACCCATCAGCCAGTCAAGTAAGAGGACTTAATTCAAAACCTAGTGTGTGTACAGCCTGTTTCTAGGCAAACAGGGAAATATGAGAGATAGTATCAGGAAGCATAATGCCTGCCCATCCACAGCTTGGAGCAAGGACGACTAACCCACACAGAGTTAAGTAGCAGTAATAATAAATTACAATTTATTATAACAAATTACCACTAGCAAAACAACCTATGTGCCACTAGCTAAGTTACATATATTATGTTTTATCTTCCCTGAAACTCTGTCAGGTAGGCATTATTTTAACTAGGTCAGTGATTCCCAAACTTGAGTGTGCATTAGAAATACCTGGAAGGCTTGTTAAAAAATAACCCAGATATGGGGGGAAGGGAACTAGCTCAGTGGTAGAGCACATGCTTAGCATGCACGAGGTCCTGGGTTCAATCCCCAGTACCTCAATTTAAAAATTTTAAAAAAATATCCAGATGGATAGTTGATCCCAAAGCACCCACCCTTCCCTAGAGTGTGATTCAGTAGGTGTGGCGTGGGGCTCAAAATTTGCATTTCTAACAAGCTCCCCAGGTGATGCTGATGCAGCTGGTCCTGGGATCACACTTGGAGAACCATTGACTCCGATAAAGAATCCAAGGTTCAGGAGACCTAAGTAACTTACTTAAAGACTCCTAGCTACTAAAGGGACAAGCCAGGTTTTAAACTCAGGGGAGTTGCTATAAGATGAAAAATGTCAAATAAAGGGTTTAAACTAGCAAAGTTCTGGTGCATGGTAAGGGGCCAATACATGATAAGTATTATTGTGCCCTATTGAAGTTCATTGGAGAGCAAAAAGACTGAAGGCTGGGGCCAGCAGGAGGGAAGGCCCGGAAGGGAGATTAAGCAGGGTGTGTTGGTGGAATAAACCCTGCTGGTGGTTAAGAGTTCCAACCTTGAAGTCTGTCTGCCTGGGTTCAAATCCAGGTTCTTCTGTTCTCCAGCAGTGTGAACTTAGCATGTGGCTTGCTCTGCACCCAGCTCCCGCCCCTCCCTTTCACTCCACCCCATCAATTTCCTTATTTGTAAAATGGGGTAAGAGTACCTACCTCCTGTGGACTGTTGTGGGGATTAAATGAGTTAATCTATGTAAAGCATTTCGGACAAAATCTGGCACTATAAACCCTCATAAATGTTAATTGTAATAAGGAGGAGGAGCAAAAGGAAGAGGAAAAAAGGGAAGAGGAACAACAGCAGCAATGGTAACAGTAAAAAAAAAAAGGGTAAATAGTGAAGTGTTGCACCAGTATAGTTAGGCCTTCAAAACGAGATGGGATGGCAAATATGGAAGCAATTGAAGGTTATTGATCAGGTAAGTGACATGGTAAAATTGGCACTTAAGGCAATTTGATAGCTTTGCAGCCTAGATGGGTTGAAAGGAGACCAATTAGGGGCAGTGATTCAAGCATGAAAGAGTGCGGCCCTGGATTGGGAAAGGGTGGGGCACATACAATAGGAATGGAGCAGAAGGGATAGATAAATATGTGTGATATTTAGGGGGGAAAGTGTTTATTCTGAAAACAATATTACAGGAAATTAAAAACAGAAGAAAAAGTATCCTTATTCTGACCACTCTGACCCCCTGATTGTTTTCATTTCCCTGCCAGCTTTTATTTCAAGGCATAGAGATTTGGAGGGTCATGATTATAATAACTATGTAAATGTGATTTTTTTGTGTCCTGCTTTTTTCCTCACTAAGCATTACTTGGTAAACAATTTTTCATGTTGCTATAAAGGCTTCCTCAATAGTTATAAATTTTAATGGGTGCATAATATTTCACCAGCTTAATGCACTCTAATTTGCTAATCATTCCCAAATTGGTGGATAATTAGGTTGTTTCCAATGCCTTGCTGTTATAAAGTAATGCCACTGAAAAATTTTGAGCAGCTATAACCTTTCTCTCATTTTGAATTATCTCATTAAAAACAATTATCCAGAGTTGGGATTACTCGTTGAAAGAAAATGAAAATTCTTATTATTCTCAAAAGATTTCACCAAACTGCCTTACCCAGAGGCATTTTACTCTGCTGTTAGTGATGTATAAGGATACCCATTTCCCCCAAATTTGCCATCATGGAAAAAATTTCTTTTTCTAATGTAATAGGTGTAAATGGAACCCGTTATCATTTTAATATGCCTACTTTGATTATTCTAGTTTGAACACTTTCCATGTATTTATTTCATATTTGCCCTCCTTCTCATGTGAATTGTTGGTTCAGATGATTTGCTCACAATTATTATGGGACAACTCTGGAGAGAAAAGTAAAGAGAACTCTGTGATTGGAACTTGGGAAAGAAAGGAGATAAGTCAAAAATAATTCTGGGGGAGGGTATAGCTCAGTGGTAAAGTCCATGCTTGGCATGCACGAGGTCCTGGGTTTAATCCTCAGACCTCCATTAAAATACATAAATAAATAATTTTTTAAACCTAATTACTCCCCCCCCCAAATTTTTTTAAATAATTCTGAGCCCCAGTGACTTGGAGAAAGTTATTGACATAGTGGGGACAGGTGAGGAGGGGACCTGGTTTGGTGGAGATGATAAATTTGAGGTGGGATATGTTGAATTTGCAGTTAGTGAAAGAGACAAGGGGAAGCTTTTGAGGAGGCTTATCGATCACCCAGCCAGTGGGGGTAGGATGAGGAAGAAGAACCAGCAAAGGCAAATGAAGGGGTAAGCAGCTGGAGTGGTCAGGAGGAGAAGGATGCCAGTGCATCATCACAGAAGATAAGTAGAGGACTGATACTAGCTTTGACAGTTTGGACTCACAAGTTACCTTCAAGAAAGCAAACTTAGTAAAGTGGTGGGCATGGAAAGTAGATGGCATGATGGTCTATAAAGAGAATGCATAGGGAAGAAATGCATACAGCTTAACACATCCTAAATTCACCTGTTTTAAATGCAGTTTCATGAGTTTTGGTCAATTTACATGCTATGCAATCATCACCACGATCCAATTTTAGAACATGTCCATACCCCTACAAAGATCCCTTCTGGCCATTTGCAGTCACTCTTTATTCCCACCCTCAACCTCAAGCAACCACTAATCTACTTTCTGTCTCTAGGAGTTTGCTTATTCTGTACATTTTATATAAATAGAATCATACAGTATGTGGGTTTGGCTTTTTTGTGTCTGACTTCTTTCACTTAGCAGGCTTTAGCAGTTCCTCTGTGTTGTAGCATGTATCAATATTTCATTCCCTTTTTTAAGCCAAATAATATTCCGTTGTATGGACATAGCACATCTTTATTTATTCATTCATCCATTAATGGACATTTGGGTTGTTTCCACTTTTTAGCTACTGTGAATAATGTTGCTGTGATCAGACATGTACAAATTTCTATGTGGACATATTTTTTAATTCTCTTGGGTATATATTTAAGCATGGAATTTCTGGGCTGTATGGTAAATCTGTTAACTTTTTGAGGAACTGCCCATTTTCCAAAGTAGCTGTACCATTGTACATTTCCACCAGCAAAGTAGGAGGCTATCAGTTTCTTTTTATTAATTTTAATACAATGATTATGTGTTACTGTGTGTTTTGGAAAATCATTTAAATGAAGAATGCATCAAAAGACTGTGGAAAACAGTATGGAGATTCCTCAAAGACTAGGAATAGACTTCCCATATGACCCAGGAATCCCACTCCTGGGCATATATCCAGAAGGAATCCTACTTCAAAAAGACACCTGCACCCCAAAGTTCATAGCAGCACTATTTACAATGGCCAAGACATGAAAACAGCCTAAATGTCTGTCGACAGATGACTGGATAAAGAAGAAGTGGTATATTTATGCAATGGAATACTATTTGGCCATAAAAAAGAATAAAATAATGCCATTTGCAGCAACATGGATGTTCCTGGACAATGTCATTCTAAGTGAAGTAAGCCAGAAAGAGAAAGAAAAATACCATATGAGATCGCTCATATGTGAAATCTAAAAAAGAAAAAATGAACATAAATACAAAACAGAACCAGACTCAAGACATAGAATACAAACTTGTGGTTGCCAAGGGGGAGTGGGGTGGGGAGAAACAGACTGGGAGTTCAAAATTTGTAGATACTGACAGGCATATGTAGAATAGATAAGCAAGATTATACTGTATAGCACAGGGAAATATATACAAGAGCTTGTGGTAGCTCACAGCAAAAAAAATGTGACAATTAATATATGTAGGTTCATGTATAACTGAAAAATTGTGCTCTACACTGGAATTTTACACAACATTGTAAAATGACTATAAGTCAATTAAAAACAGTTTTAAAAAAGAGATTTATACATTTAAGTATGTTTAAAAACAATTTGGCTAAGAAAAGGAAGGAGAGAAATGGGGTGGTGGTTGGAGGGGGAAATCGGATTTAAGTTAGTGGTTCTTAAAACACGGTCCTAGGACCAGCAACCTCAGTATCACCTAAGAACCGAGGTAGAAATGCAAATTATTATGCACCCAGACTTACTGAATCAGAAACCGGGATGTGGCCCAGAGATCTGTGTTCTAACAAGCCCACTAGGCATTTATGATGCAAGCTAAATATATGAGAACCACTGGTTTAAGTGAAGGTTTGATCAGGATTTGGGAAACGGGTTTAAGTTTAAAAACAGAAAGGAGAGGTCAATGGAAATGGAAGGAATATTGATGCTAAATATAAAGGAGGCCAATCACAGCTTACAATCTAAAGGAAGATGAGAAGGCCTACTAGGAAAGGTCAAGGGCAGAGATGACATTTAAAGAGGAGAAATCCTGATGGAGTTTCCGTTCACCCTTCCCCCTCCACACACACACTTTTAACATTACTTATGTCATTTCTGTCACAATTGGAATGATGTGCGTAGGTGGGAAAATCAAATGTATATTCTTGAGCCACTCTCTGCCTGGAAACCCACAAGGAATTTTAATTCTAGGTAGTTACACTCTTGGTTGTCTCCCTCCACTGTTATTTGGTTTGTGTGCAGAGAATGCAAATGCATTTTAATATTAGCGGGAGGGAAAAAAATTGGTGAGTAGATCTGCTGAGAGAAAAAGCCACCTAAGTGTGAAGTATTTAAAAGCCAAAAGAAATTCTTTTCTGGATTATCTCTTGGTTTTCTGTCCTTGTGATTGCCTCCTGTGATCCTTTCCAATTTTCTACCTTTCACAGACCTTTAGAATGTGTAGGGTGTTTTTATATACATGGCCTCAGTTAATCCTCGCAACAACCCTGTGCAGTTCAGCCTTACTTTTCCCATTTGACTGATAAGGAAGCTGAGACTCAGGAAAGGTATTATTATACTGTTATTAATAACAACCACAACCAAAGGTAGAATAGACACATTTATTGTTTATTGTGTGTCAGGCACTGCTATAAGCATTTCACATAAATTCTTTTATTTATTACTAATCATGACCCCATGAGATAGTTGCCATTGATTGACCCAATTTTACAGATGAGGAAACTTACAGAGAGATGAAAGTCACTTGGCCCAAGGTCAAACAGGCATCTGACTCCAGAGCCCATTACTTCTGGGATCATACAGCAAGGACGTGACAAAACTAGACTACTATTCAGGTTTTTCAGTTGTCAGCCTAGGGTTCTCTCCCTTCTCTTGATCATACCCCATTGTAAGCAGAATATGGACTATCTGTACACATTTCCTACTTGCCAACTGAGTGAAAGAAAATGGATAATTCCCAGTCGAATCTCACTTCCCTAGGAAGAGTACACTTTTCAGGAAGGCTTTACCAGCTGAGAAGAACACAATCTTCAGAGGCACTGAAGGATTTGTCAAAGAGCACGACAAAGCTAATTTAAATACTTGGGTATTAATTTAATCCTGGGCACACAGAACTTATTCAAGGAATATTATAAAACTCTAATGGGAAAAATAAAGACATGAATAAATGCACAGATATACTCTGCTTCAATTTGGGAAGACTAAATACAGTAATGATTACAATACTCCCTAAGTTAATAATATATAGATGTAATGCACTACCGATTAGAGTCACTGTGGGATACTTTATGGAACGTGTCAAATTCATAGTGAAATTTATCTGGAAGAATAAGAGGGCAAGAATACCAAAGCATACATTTATTTTAAAAGGTAATGATGGTAGACTTACCCTATCAGATTTTAAAGTCTGTCATAAAGTGACAGTGATTAAAACCATATGATAGTGGGTTGAAAAAAGTCAAACAGTGAAATTAAATTAAAAAAAAGAGAGATTCTAGGAACAGATTCTAAGAATACAGAGCACACTGGAAGCAACCATGAACTGGGAAAGCAATAATCTCTCTTCAATAAATGTTGAGAACTTTAGGTATCAATATTGAGAGTAATTAGCTTAGAGCCACAGCACATACAATATTCTGTAGTAAATTTCAGAAAGCAGATCAGTGGAATAGCATATTCATTCCAGCTATGGATGGAAGATAAATTTGTGTCTGTTAAATGGAGACAAGATGGATGGTTTCAAATATATAAAACTTGGCGGAGTAGGGGGAACCTTTGCACAACAAAATGTAATAAAAAAGCTAAACAGAATGAGGGGAAATGTCTTGGGTCAGCATCACAGATAACAGTAATTGACTGTCCAAAAAAATATAACAAATGTATACAGCTAGAGAAGGTCAGCTTTCAGATTCAGCTTCATAAAAGGGCAAGGAAAATGAACAGGCAATTTACACATGAGTAAATAAAGGCAGTAGAATCACTGCATGGAAAAGTCCAACCTCTCTACCAATTGAAGAAGTGCAAAGAAAAACAACTTCAAGTTATCCCAGTCTGCTTCTTAGATTATCAATTAATTGAAATTATAAATAGAAATGACAAAACCCTATCTTGACAAGACTCAAGGAAACACCATATGTTTCTGGGAGCAGTCTTAAATTGGTAGAGCTTTCCTAAAAGACAATCTAGAAATCTGTGACAGGAGTTACAAAACTGTTTGGACATGTGCTTTGACCCTGCATACCCCCAAGGAAATTAACCTAAAAAGAAAAAAAAAAGAATTTATTTAAAGATATTTGTAGTAGTGCTATTTATAATCATGGAAAAGATTTACCAATCTCATATATCATCCTGATGGAATAGAATCTAGCCATTAACAGTGACAGGTATACAAATACTGGCTCTGGCACAGAAATGGGTATTTGTAATAATATTAACAAAAAAGGCTAAATTCTAAATCTCACATTGATCATAGCCATATACAAAGAAAATTCAGAAAAGCATCTGGTAAAATGTAGATAGCTGGAGTTAAATGGACATGGTGTTCTTTGGGTGCTTGTCAAGTTGCTGGAATTTATAATAAAGAAAGTCTGAAGAAGAGGCAGCCCACTTTGGTTTGATTTAGGCCTGAGAAGTTAAAGATCAAAGGTTTTGGATTCCCATGTCAGTGACAGACAGTGACATACTTACCAGACATGCTTCATCTCTCTCTTAGCTAGAATTTGTTTTGCTAGAATTCTCCATCAACCAGCACTTCCAATTACATCTATGATAACTTGACATTTCTGAAGGACTACATCCCCAGAATTTGTGAATCTGCAAATTTGTCACCACCACTACAACATAGAACCTCCCCACCCCAACTAATGAACATTTTCTTATCTGGCTCAGAACCATTACTTTCTCAAGACCTTTACATTTCTCTTCACTCCCATCATCAGCACTAGTTTGCAAATAGTTTGCATTTCAGTGCCATTATTCACAAAGAAGCACATTTTCTCTCTACCATGGTTACTGTGCACCTGTGTACCTTGACAATAACTAGAGACCCATCAAGTCACACTGAGGTGGCAGTGCCAAGTGGTTGACTAGGCTCCCTCCTTTGCTTGGTGAATTGCCCTACAAACCAGTACTGTGATGCCTTGCAAGTCAAATTCATACCCTCTGCAGAATGACCAGTTACTACATTTCATGGATCTTTAGGGTGATTCTCAAAGGGTTGACACCTCAAATGTTGAATACATGCATGCCAAAGAACTACCCTGTATAATAATTGTTATTCATCACTGAGCGCCTTGAATGCCTTTTAAACTATCTGAGATAGAATCATGTTCTTTATAACTTTGGTATCAAGTCTACTCCATTGTATTCTAGGGCTTTGAAATCCAGTACATTAACATCTGGTATACATGAGGACCCAAATATACACAAATTGCTTTCTCCCCCAGCACGTGCAATGTTTAACGATAGTGGAACACCAAAGTTCCTTAAGTAGCATCAGGACTCCTGGAAGTTTATGGACCTCCAGTATACCCATTATTTTGTTTTGTAAATCTTCATCCCACTTGTCACATGGGTGGTATGTATATAGTTAATTAATGCATTTTATTTTGAGAGATTTTTTTAAATGGCTTTATACCTCTTAAGATACCCTGGTGAGTTGGAAACCTGGTAGGCGGTGACTGCTTAGAGCATCACAAAGTGTGATCAGGAACCAGCAGTTTCATCATCATCTGGGAAATTGTTAGAAATAAAAATTCTCCACCCCCCCCACCTGAGACCTACTAAATCATAAATTCTGGGGGTAAGACTGAGCAACCTGTGTTTGAATAAGCCCTCCAAGTGATTCTGCTGTATGCTCAAGTTTCAGAACCACTGGATATTGGAGAATAGAGCCTCAGTAACCTCGGCCAGCCCGATCCTCAGTTAAATTGTTCACGTGGATATCAAACCCTCCAGGTCCCTTGACGATATGTTATGTATGATATGATATGTAATAAAATTTCTTTTACTAAATCTCTTGAGAAGTTTATGAGAATGCTGAAGAGGCAGCATGTTATGCTGATAAAAGCATGGGCACTGGAGTCAGATGGACCTTCATGGTACCTCTCCTCGCTGCTCATTCTTTTTATGTTCCCTCAGTTGTTTAACCTCCCTGAGCCTCATTTCTAACATGGACAAGAGAATACTCATACTAGAAGATTGTCTCAAGGGTTAAATGAGATCGAGTCTGTTAATTGTCCAGCTCTGTGCCTGACCCGTGATGGACTCACATGTTCAAGAGCGATCATGACCATCTCTTAGCACCATGTCTAAGGGGTCTCGAAGCATAATGGGAAGACGCTCTTAGAAACTCCAAATTAGGATCATTGGTGAGAGGGAGCTAGGCTTCACCCAGGAGAGCCTCAGTAAAGCAAGGACCCCTCTGATCTCTTCAAAGGACACTGCTCCAGCCTCCTGGGGGCTGTAAAAGGTTCAGGAAGAGTCCTGACAGTTGCATTTGTTGTTGCAAGCCTAATTATTCCTCACTTGAAATTCTGTGGCCCCAGAGGTGGAGAAGAGTGGCCACAATAAGCTCTCTGGGCCCTTGTTCCCTCCGTGCGTAGCCCCCTTGTGTCTCACTTCCTGGATCTTGCAAATACTTCCTTCAGCCACAAGCTGGGAGTGGCTGTTTCTCTTGGAGCAGTCTTATCTTTTGGCTGCCGAGGAAATGGGGGGAAAAAGGGAGAGGGGCTGGAACTGTGCATTCTGGCTGCTGAGATCCTGGAATGCCAAGCTATTGTGGTGAGTTTAAAAACAAAAATTCCAAACAGGACAACTTCAAAAGGCCTGAGGAGGAGAAGGGAGGTGATTTTTCAGTCTCTGCAAGTATCAGTTTTCATTTTCAATTACTATGAGGCCAAAAAAAAAAAAAAAAAGATTGTAACAAAAGGGGAAAATCTATTCATCAGAAGAACAGGCGACCTGTGCCAAGAGGAAAAGAGAAGAACTGCCCAGGACTTGGCACATGATTTGCTTTTGTTTTTTGAGATGGAGTCTCTTTGCTGGTGTCAACAAAGCCCTTTCTCATACTTAGCTTTCATGCCTCCTCCCCTCCCTTCAGCATGAGCTGAAGTCTTTGTGAACACCTTGGGGATGAATACAGTGGAGGTACCTTTGGCCTCACCCCAGGCAACCTTGCTTCAGTGGGCTTGTCCCTGGGAGCCATATAAGGCAAAAGTTCCTGTCTGGACACTACCATTTCTTACTAGCTGGGAAAATGAATTATCCTTGCCAAGCCTTAGGATCCTCATCTACAAACTAGCAAAATGGTAACTCCTTCAATGAGCCAGTGTGACGATTCATAGAACTACATACGTGAAAGTGCCTAAGACAGTGCCTGACACATAGTAAGAAGTAAGAAACTGTAGTTCTTTTCCCTTAATGAAGCTCCTTTTCTTCTTCCCCTCCAGGGAAGAATCCTGACTTGATCCCAAAGCACAGTTGTAGATTTCTACACATATAAGAGGCCTGAGCCCTTTGAAAAGAGGACCTCTAGAAACTAGTATCCTTGGCTTGAGCCTGATACACTTCAGTGAAAGCCTCCCATTCACCAGTCAGCTTCAGCCATTAGTGCCTGGAAAGCAAGGGCTATGGGTTTTGCTCCTCTTAGATCTAGTCACCTTGCACAGTGTAATACTCAATAAGAGCTTGGAATGACTCCTACACACACTGGCCCAGCTGATCCTATGGAGGGAGTCTTGCCTACTTCTTCCCTGATGTAAGTGACTCAGCAAGGTTCAGACTGGTCTTATCCAGGCTGTGTTGGTGGAAGGGCAATGCTTTTCAAGTTAGGATTGATGCAGAGAATAGCAATTTCTGGGTCGCCTTGCTAGAGCCTGGTACCTCCAGATAGTGCCCAAGTGCCATGAATTGGGGTACCAAATGTCCCTAGAAGGGTCTGCTCCTTTTCTTCCAACTGATTCTGGAGTTGGCTACTTAGAGGTAAATTCTGTAAGGCAGACATAAATGATAAGTACCTAAATAAGACAACTGAGAATATCCAGTCTTGTTGATCTTCACACTGCTCTTAAACCTAAACTTGCCTTTTATTATCTCTCCCTTTATAGTGTATGAGAAGAGTGAGTGAGTGAACCTAGGTTTAAAATCCTTGGATATCTAGGGCCTCTTGGCTAGACAGCCATATGGCTGAGCTGGGACCCAAGGTCTCCTGGTTTCTTGGCTATTGAGCAGGCTTGAACATTAACCAGGGGGCAGTGGAGTCCAGCTCCCTGGATGGGAACAAGGAGCAGGGCTGAAGCATACAGCAGTGCAGGTTGTACACTGAACAATTTTCACGACCATATGCAGTCACCCTGAGTAAGGGACTTCACTCTTAACAATAAACATCATTCTGTCGTTTATTAATCACCTTTCCATGTACCCAGCACCATTGCTAGGTCTTTTTTACTTAGTTAATCCTCACAGAAGCTTTTCAAGACATATTTTACTGAAACAGAGATAAATTAAATACTTTGCTCAAGGTCATGCAGCTTTGGGGTTAGGGAGGCAGATTTTTAAATTTGATTGGAATTCAGACCCAAGACTCTCTAACACTGTGTCCTTTCCATTCTTCTCTGTTGCCTTTCCTGTGCCCTGGCTAGGGAAGAGGAAAGAGTGGTAAATTTGATGACTAGCAAGAAGCAGGGTTTTTCTTACCAGAGCGGTAAGACATCAGCCCAACTGGGGCCTTTGGAGATGTTCCTTTCACCACCTGAATTTCATAAGATCTAGACTTGGAGACCTCTGCCCGCAAACCACAACACTGGCATCTTTTTTACCCTGGACCTTTGTTTCCATAGTATGGTCCCTGAACCGCTGGTATTAAAACCCTTGGGGCAAACTGTTTAAAATGCAGGTTCCCAGGCCCCACCACTGTGGTATTAAATCTCCATTTCTAGAAGTGGAGTCGATGAATTTGCATTTTAAACATCTTTAGGTAATTCCCAGTGAGCCACTTTGATGACGAACAACTGTCCTAGACCAATGGTTTCCAACTTTTTAGATCATGCACCCTTCTCAGAAAGAATTTTTTGAGCATGCACCTTCAGTATATGTTGGTAATTTATTAATAAATCTCTTCTATCTACTTCTGTTCTAATATTTGTTTTTAAATGAAAAATGGTGAGGGTTTTTCATTAGTATTCTTCAGTGAGAATGGGCCCTAGTTTTCCTTTATGTATGTTCTAGTTGTTGGATTTTGGCATTTGGCAGGATTCTTTTCTTCTCCCCCTATTCTCCAGATTTCAGAGTCTAGAAAATATAAACAGCATTGGGGTTGTCTGTTCCTTGAAGGTTGGTAGAATGAGCACAAGACTATAAGAGTGTGCTAATTTTGGGTTGTCAAATTTATCAATTTTTTTTTTTTACTGTGGTAACTGGGGGTTTAGATGTTTTCATTCTTCTGCAGTTTTGGTAATTTTTGTTTTCCTATAAAACTCTTCTAAGTTTTCAAATTTGTTTTCATAGGGCAGAGTAAATGGTTCTCTTACTCTTTTCATTTACTCTGTAACTGTGGTTATTTCTCCATTTCTAATTTTGTGCATTTAGGGTTTTTAATTAGATTAGCAAGTGGTTTATCTGTTTTACTGTTTTATATTTTCTTTTGAAGAAAGCGTTTGGCTTTAATTATTAGCTCCATCATTTGTTTTCCAGTGTATTAATTTCCACCATTAGTTTTCTTTCTGCTTTGCTTAGGTCTATTTTTGTGGCTCTTAACTTCTTTTGTTGAAAGCATAATTCATTTATTCTAATTTGTTCTTATGCATTAATGTAAGTATTTGACTATAAATGTTCCTTTAACTATTGCTTTAATCAACCATATCCTCTAGTTTCTGATATTTTCATTGTTGTTATTTTCTAGGTATTCTACAATTTCAGATTAGATTTCCTCTTTGACTAGAGTGGAAGATATTTTTTACCTTTTATTTTCTATGTGCTTGAAGTTTTTGTTTTTTTCATTTTTGTTATTAATTTATAGTGTTGCTGTATTGTGATTGGATACTAA
Source organism: Camelus dromedarius (assembly GCF_036321535.1). NCBI lineage: Eukaryota > Metazoa > Chordata > Mammalia > Artiodactyla > Camelidae > Camelus > Camelus dromedarius. The sequence continues at coordinate 76,310,315 of NC_087472.1, forward strand.
TCTACCATACTGGAAGTCTGCACTACTTCCACTTTTTGACTTAATATATAGTCAATTAAATTTTTTTCAATGGGCCCTTGAAAATTTTGAAAGTAGAATCTCTTTTTAGTGTATGAAGAAATTTAGATTCTTTTGATTGTCATTATCTGTCATCAGCTGAAACAGTCTTATATTTTGTTTCTGCTTTTTTCTACCTTTGCATTTTCTATACAATCACTTTATGAATTTTGATTCTATGTTATTTGGTACATAAAGATTCAAGGTAATTAGATCTTAATTATGTTTTCTAATCATTAATATTATAGTGACCTTCTTTGTCTTGTTTTTTTTGCTTTTTGCCTTTAATTCAACTTTCTAATGCTATGAGTATCATGGCCCTTGGGGTATTTTTTGGAATTAGATCATTTATTAAATGTTTATTGAATGCCTACATTGTGCCAGGCACTAGGTACCAGATGAATGAGACACACAAGATCTCTGCCCTTATGGGGATGTACGCTCTGAGAAAGACAAAATAGAAAAAGGATAATTAAAAATAAGTTGTCTCTACTTTAGATAAAGTGGTCAGGAAAGGTCTCTCTGCCTAATAGCATTTGTCATCCTGTTACTTTCCACTCACTACCTTGTTTGTTTGTTTGTTTCCTAAGGGGGGAAATACCAGGTGGAACAGTTTGTACACAAGGGATTATTATCATCTTAAGGAGCTATAGGTGGGTGAAGGTCCAAATGAGAGAGAGTGGGGATGTGTGGCTATGAATTTCTGATCCACATGAGGGATGAGCTAGCCAGGATGGGAGATGAGGGGAGTGAAGGAGGTCTTGCTTTCCTTCCTATCTGAGTGTGGCTATTGTGTATTATTATTTTTTAAGGAAATATTCCCAGTCGTCAACATGACTATTGAATGGACATTCTGTCTGATGATTTAATTGAACTGCTGGAATTTCCTGACAGTAGGCAGTACTTAGCATGATGCTGATTGCTCACAGGCTACAGCAGGAAACCAGATCTTCAGGCTTACAGGGCTTAACTCTTTAAACTCTGAGACTAAAGAGATATCCTTCGACTTTGGTTATTCTTTATTATACAGAAGTGACTTTTTATACATATGTAAATAAACCTGGACTTCTGTTCCTTGAGTATACTTTTCCAATGCTTACGAGAGTCTTATTTCACCTCACAAATGACAATTTTTTACTTTTCTGATTTTTTTTCTTATAAGTATATAATATATATATATATATATATGTATATACATATATTAACATTTTACACACACATACCCTTAACTCTTGAATCTGAAATTCATTTTGGTATATCATATATGGTGCAGCTCTAAATAACACTGCTCTGAAATTGTCTCAAAAATATCTATTAATTTTTCTTTATCTTCTGACTTTGGAAGATGAATTGTATGGAATTATATGACATTTTTATAGATAGTTTGATATGTTTCTGGACATTCTCTTCTGTAGAAAAATATTTTATTATACAGTAGTTCCCCCTTACCCATGGGAGATACATTCCAAGACCCCGCCATGGATGCCTGAAACCACAGATAGTACCAAACCCTGTGTATACTGTTTTTTTCCTACACATACATACCTATGATAAAGTTTAATTTATAAATTAGGCAGAGTAATAAATTAACAATAACTAATATTATAATAGAACATTATAAACAATATATGTGAATGCTGTCTCTCTCCTTAATCAGTTTCCTCAGCTCAGCCAGAAATGTGGCAGTGGCTTCTTCACTGGCAGATGCAGCCTCTACAGTATTTTTCTATATTTCAGTCCAAACCTATTCCTGAATCTTTGTAATTATCCCTTTCTTGCAGTAAATGGCTGGTGTCACTCATTTCAGGGGATCCCTTGCTGAAGTCTTCATAGAGACTCCATGCTTTCTGGCACAACATGTTGCCATCAATAAGAATGCGTTTTCTGTTCATGTTCTTCCACCCACAGATTTAATACCTTTTCCATCTTAACTTAGCACATATCATGCACTGTGACAGAACTTGCAGTTCGAGGTGTGACAGCAAAACTAGCAAGAATTTCTTTTTCCTTCTTTACAATGTTATGGATTTGTTCTTACTGTAGATCTTAGCAACCTCAGCATATGATTTTTTTCTTTCCTTATTAAGTTGAGGACTTTCCTCTTTTCACTTAAAAGAAGCACTTTACAGCTTCTCTTTGGCAGATCCAAATTGCCAGCATCACTACTCATGGGCTTTGGGGCCACTATTAAGTAAAATAAAGGTTACTTCAACACAAGCACTGTGATACTGTGACAGTCGATCTGATAACCTAGATGGCTACTAAGTGACTAATGGGTGGGATCTGCTGGACAAAGAAATGATTTATGTCCTGGGCAGGATGGAGCAGGACAGTGGGAGATTTCATCACACTGCTCAGAATAGCAACAATTTAAAATTTATAATTGTTTATTTCTGGAAGTTTTCATTTATTATTTTTCAGACAATGGTTGACTACAGGTAACTGAAACTGTGGCTAGTGAAACAGCAGATAAATGGGGACTACTGTATCTTGCTTTATTTTGCAAGTTAACAAAAAGAATTCTATAGTTAAAAATTCCTGTTGAGAATTCCAATTGGAATTGTGTTATAAGGGGATGGGTTTTTTTTTTTGAAGTATAGTTAGTTTACAATGTTGTGTCAATTTCTGGTGTACAGCATCATGTTTCAGTCATGCATGTACATACATATATTCATTGTTATATGCTTTTTCAGAAGGAGATAGTTTAAATCCAAAATAGCAGGTATTTGTGAATGGCCTGCTTGATGTTTTTCGGTACAAGAACATGGACAGAAAGTATACATGTCAAATTCATGACATAGCTTTCAGGTAGAGAGGCAGCAGGGGAATAGAAGTGAGGAGTGAAGCAAAGGATGTTATTTATTTATTTTTAAAAAGTCATGACACATAGATGGAGAAGTGTTAAAATGTGCTAAATTCTGGGCAGTAGATGGGAACGTGAACATTTATTACAGCAGTCTCTGTATGTTTTCAAATATTGGAAAACTTTCCTCATTAAAAACAACAAACCGAAACAACAGATGTAGCAGGATAACCACATTTGCAAACCCCAGAACACAGCACATTCAATCTGAGTACTACAAACAGAGTGGGGTAGTGTGTGTATCTAGCCTTTGGAGTGAGACTTTCCATGTTTGAATCCTCGCTCTGCCCCTTACTAGCTTTATGACCCTGAGCAATTAACTAACCTGTCCATGCCTCAGTTTCCCAAGCTGTAAAACCAGGACAATAATAATACCTACTTCCTAGGGTGATTGTGAGGATTAAATAAATTAAGACATGGAAAGCACTTAAAACAGTACCTGGCACTTAGTACATGCTCAGTGTCTGCTGTCAATATTATAGATGGTATATTAGCATTACTATTATTATTATTACATTTACTACCTATATTGTTTTGTAGCCATTTAAAATTTTATGTAAGTTGAGGAGGGGAGAGGGTATAGCTCAGTGGTAGAGCACATGTTTAGCGTGCACGAGGTCCTGGGGTTCAATCCCCAGTACCTCCATTAAAAAATAAATAAATAAACTTAATTACCTCACCCCCTCAAAAAAAACAAAAAAATTTTAAAAATAAGTAAAATTTTACGTAAATGATGTCATCAAAAATTTTGGAGCCATCGCAATTTGCTGGTTTCACACAACCTTCGTCTGCTATTTTGCAGGGAAATGGCTCATTCCAAGGCTAGCTTTTCATGGGCAACCCCCTTCCGTCCTTGTCTTGAGAACCCAGCACTGGACTTGTCAAGCCACCGAGCTGTCTCTTCTCTTGACCTCCTTGGAGACTTCAAGCACGCCTCCAAAAAAACAGAGGAAACTTCCGTCTATGAAGAGGAGAGTTCCATGTCCTCCACGCCCCATCCGCTACGTGGCCGGGCCTTCTCAGAGAGCCACATCAGCTTGGAGCCCCAGAGCTCCCAGGCCTGGGGGCAGCATAGGAAGGAGCTCTTTACCAAAGTTGATGAGACCCAGCCGGATCGCCTGGGTGCCAGGAAGAAGGCCTTTCCTCCTCCTCGCCCTCCTCCTCCCAACTGGGAAAAATACCGCCTCTTTCGTGCAGCCCAGCAGCAACAGCAGAAGCAGCAAACGCAGCAGCAAGAGGAGGAGGAGGAAGAGGAAGAGGAGGAAGAAGGGGTTGAGGAGGAGGAAGAGGAGGAGGAGGAGGAGGAGGAGGGGGAAGAGGAGGAGCTACCACCCCAGTATTTCAGTTCAGAAACCACTGGTTCTGGTGCCCTCAATCCCGAAGAGGTCCTGAAGCAGCAGGGCTCCAAAAGCCTCCCAGCAGAGCAAGAATCCTTTGCTCTCCATTCCAGTGATTTTCTGCCTCCTGTCAGGGGCCACTTGGGATCTCAGCCCGAGAAGGCTCAGCCCCCTTGCTACTATGGCATTGGTGGCCATTGGAGGACATCAGAGCAGGAGACCGCTGATTCCCCCAAGTAAGTGCTTATGAAAGACATTCAGTCCTTAAAGAGGCAGCAGCGTGAGGTTCACTTCCACCTCCACCATTTCCCAGCTGCGTGACCTTGGGCTGGGCAAACTTTTCCTAGACTCAGTTCTCTCACCCGGAAAATGGTCATGATGATACCTATTCCACGTGGTTGTTGCGATCATGAGGATAATGCATGTAAGGCATAGCCCCATGCTTAGTGCAGAGTTAATGCTCAGTAAGTGGTGGTTGTGGGTGTTCTTATCCCTAAATATCACTATCAAGATGCTATACTTACTGTTTCTCAGTTTGTCTTTAAGGTATGCATCCATTTCTGGCCCCTGAGCCAGAAAACCTTAAACAGCTTGTGGCCCTTTTCAAAAGCCTGGCTCTGGCCCTTTTCTGCCTTTTCTCCTACTTGCTCTCTCAAACAAGAGGCCAGCTCACCACCTGACCTGCCTGAGCTTCTAAACTCTTCCCCCACCCCCAGGATCAAAGGTGTTCCTGGGGTTGGGTGCTTTATGCCCCAATCATTCCTTACAACAGCCAAAAGCATGCTTTTCCTCTTCCACTTTCTCCATCATCCACACCCGTGTTTCCTCTGCCTTTTTGCATTTGCTTCAATGGGCAGATGGTACTACCAAAAGTAGTAGTTGACAGGGTCAGCTGCCTGGGCAGGGAGGCCAAAGCCGGAGCGTGGTCTGGCCACAGGACTCTTCTATTCACTGTGGAAAGCTCCCCCCCAACTCTCTGCTGGGGATGGAGGTGGGGGGGGGCGGGTGTCAATCCTTTAAGTGCTGTCTTTAAATGCCTCTATAGAAGGGAATTGCCTGAGATTTGTTGCTATGAGAAGTCCCTGGTTATTGTGTCTTTTACTGACAGGCAAATCCTTTGCTTGGCTATCTGGAGCTAGTTGAGAACTTTTCCAGCCTAAGGTGCCACAAGCCCAGCCCTTAGAGGGCCTGGTTCCCAGACCCTGTGAGAATCTCTTATCAGATTCCTAGTGGCTGCTTCTCAAGCTGCTCATGTAGCTGGGGAGCGTTCTTACTGGAATTAAAAAACACATGTGGAAAGTGATTGTGATCATTACCTATCATGGCAGGGAGAAGGAAAGGTGACCTAGTACATAGTAGGTACTTCATATTTCAGAAGAAAGAATGAATAAAGGAGTACATGAACATGTATTAAGCATTTTCTATGTGCCAGACACTGCTAGTCATTTCCTGGCTATTATTTCGGTTAATCCTCCCAACAGCCCGATGGGCCATGATTATCCTTCATTTAGGCTTTATTTAGGTAACTAAAGCTGAGCAAAATATGAGACTGACTGACTGAGAATTACACAGAAAAGATTCAGAGTTCTTTTCCTCATGACTATGGGATGCGAGGGGAAACATGTTTGCACACCACCCTGGCTTGTGGCTGGAAAAAAAAAAAACCAATTACAGAAGCTTCTTTGAGTGATGGAGATTTCAGGAACCACATCATTCCCAACATAGCTAAGATGTTTTGCCTGTTTACTATGTGCCGAGCATTCTTCTAAGCACTTCTGTGTATTGATTGAGTTAATCTTTGCAACAAGCCTATGAAATAGATACCACGAGTCTCCTACATTTTTTTAAGAGGAGAAAAATGAGGCACAGGGAAATAAAGTTGCAGAAGATCACGGGTAGCCAGAACCCAGATAGTCTGGCCCACTGTGCCCACTACATCACCCCAGGATCTCTGGGCTCCTCAAGAAGATCCTAGTCAGACCCTCCGAGAGCACAGGGTTCTAACCAATGGAAAGTGGCTTTAAGGTTTTGTAAGGGAGAGGAGTGTAAAGAGCAAGCAGATGTGTAATATTTCGAATCTAAAATGCAAACAAAAAGACATTCTAATTTCAGCCCAGTTAAACTAGAGTATCTCTATAACCCACATACTATTTAGTTACATGTAGTTAGGATACATGTAGATGCAGGTTAGTGGAATTATTGACTGTTGGTTAAATCTAATAACTCTGAGTCAAGTCCGGGTATAGTTTGCTTTATGGACTCCATGCCTTTCATCTCAGTGTTCTGTAGAGGGAATCTTATTTTTGCATCAGTATTCATTATCAAAGTCAGATGATGTTCTCATAGATCCTCTAGACCCTCTTCCCTTTTAATGGAGATTATCCAGGAAGGAGCCCTAGAACATAGTGCCTAATATGAAACACTAATACTACAGGACAGGGCCGTGTCTGCTGGGGAGCTGAGTCTCCAATTAGCACATCCTTTAAAATTGTTTTCCAGTTTTATTGAGATATAATTGACATACAGCCACATCACCATCTTTTTAAAAAAAAAATTCTCTGCTTTTTTTCCCAATGCTTTCTGACTGAACTCACACACATGCCCTAAACATTTTTCTCGTAGATTGGAATTCCCTAAGTTCATACATTCATCTTCTCTCCAGAATGTTCTCTCTTTCTCTGCTAGCATATAGTCTAGCCAGAAAATTCCTTACCTGTAGGGTTTTATATGATGTCAAGTTGGCCCTTTGGCAGTAGAACATCGTGGCTAAAAGCACAGGTTCTGGAGTTAGGTCACCTAGATCTGAATCATGGGTCTGCCACTTACTGTCTGGTGACCCCAGGAAAGTCACTTTCCCTCTCAGTGCCTCATGTTCTTCATCCATAAAATGGTTGTCATGAGTATTACACTTTATGTCTATAGTTACACACACACACGTCCGCACATGTACCTATATATCCTAGGACAGCTCCTGGGCATAGTAAGCACTGTGTGAATGTTCCCTAGTAGCAGTCCTTTATCACTGCTATTAGCTTACACATCTACATGTAAAATGAATACCTAAGATGAGGAATATTGGCATGCCCAAGTTTCTTTTGTGTGATGAATTAGGAGACAGCATAGCATGAATCAGTAAATAGCTGTGGAGCCTTTTAACCATTATTTTTGACCTTTATCTAAGAGCTGCAAATAGCTGCAAAAATGACTAATGAGTCTCTCCTGTTTTTTTCCTTTCAAACAGCTAGAGGTTAGTGAAGGGGCAGTGACACACACACACAGGTGGAGGGTAGGGATGGTGGGTAGGCAACAAGAATAGAGTGGGGGTGGGCCTCCTCTTTGCATAAACCATAGGCAAAATTATTTGCCCCTCCATCCCTGAAGCCTAACATTGAAGCATTTCTTTCCATTTCTTTCTTCACACCAGACCAGAAGCTCTGATGGCAGAAGAGTCCAAACCCAAGCCAGTGTGGAGCCAGAGCTACTTCTTTCCTGAGGAACAGCTTTCTTTCATGGGCTGGGGCCCTGAGAAGCAGCACTTCAACCCTGCAGGCTTCAGTGACCCCAAGACCACAGGGTCTGCTGCTACAATTGTCCAACCCCTGGGCACCACTGATTTCAGTTCCCCCCTCCCATTTTGTTCTACAACCATGGAGGAGGCTGCTGCTACTGGGGATGTGCCACGGGTGGAGAGATGTAATCCTTTTTCAGGCTGAAGGCCCACCCCACATCGGGAAGTCTCAGAAGAGCTCACGAGAGATGTGGTGGGCCATGACAAGTCTCTGGCAAGGGTGCTAACCCCAGCCTCCAACATGGTGACCACTGCTGAGGTCATGGGTGACCTCTTTGCTATGGGAAATCTGTCACAGAGGGGTTGTTTCAAGCAGGAGTGGCACCATTGGGAAACAAGTGATGAGAGTGTCCAGGAAAGCCCCACGGTGCCTTTGTAAGCAAGCAGACTAGATAAAGCCTGAGCAGGCTGGGGTCCAGGATGGGTAGGAGGGAGGCCAGCAGTCTTGGAAGACAAATAGCTAAGGTCTCAGACACATGCCTACCACCCAGCCCCTCTCCTGGGGCCATGAACCAAGGGAAATCATTGATAATCAGAAGCCTAGAACTGTAGGGGCCTGCTAGTTTTTCTGGATTTTAGTGGAGTGTTAATGGCCAAACCCCTTGATCTCTAAAGAAATCCCCGTAGCTGTGGAAGTCAAGGGCATATAAATAGCCCTCTAAGTTCTTAAAGTTGGCCTTGACTTGGTTTCTAGATAGCCTTCATGTGGCCTGTTTATGTTTGAACAGTGCTTCCCAGTCAGTTATTTCCTTATCTTACAACTCCTTGGTGAAGCAGGGTCCCATTTTACAAATGGGGAAATTAAGAAGCAGAAAGGTCAGTGGGCTCTCAACAGAGGTGTTCAAATGGTCTTTTTTTGTTTGTTTCCACAGACAAGAGTTTCAGCACTTCTCACCTCCTCAGGGGGCCCCAGGGATCCCTACCTCTTACTCAGCTTATTACAATATTTCTGTGGCCAAAGCAGAGCTGCTGAACAAGTTGAAAGACCAACCGGAGATGGCAGAGATTGGCCTGGGAGATGAGGAAATTGACCATGAACTGGCTCAAAAAAAGGTGAAGTTTTTGGCTATGGCTTAGGGACTTTTAGCATTTAGCTTGAGTGTGTCTGGAGGTTGACCCTATCTCTATGCCCTCCAGAATATCTTGGTGCCTTCCTGTATTTTCAGTGTGGAAATCAAATAGCCTCTCTGGGTTTCTAACAAATGCAACTCCAATGTCTTTTTATTTTTCATTGAAGTATATTCAGTTTACAATGTTGTGTTAGTTTCTAGTGTATAGCATAGTGATTCAGTTATATATATACATATACTCATTCCTTTAAAGGTTATTTTTCATTATAGGCCATTTCAAGGTTCCAATCTCTTTTTGATCCATTCAGTAATAGTAAGAATGTTATAGCAATCATAATCATCATCACAATGTCTCTCAAATCCTTAAAGCAACTCTACAAGGTAGATATTACTGTCTTCTTTGTCCCAGTTGAGAGGACCAGGTTTCCCAGGGTTACAGACTAAGTGGTAGATCCAGAACTTGAAGTCAAGACTGTCTGACTTTCAACTCTGAAATAAACCAACCTTGTAAGTAACTCGCTACCCAGGGCACATCAGAGCTTTTGCCCGTGAGCTCTAACCAGCTGCAGCCATTGTTTGTATTCTGTGTAAACTTCTGGAAGAGAGAACAGACTGACCAAGAAAGGAAAGGAGAAATGACAGGCCAGTAAACTTCCATATTTATTTGCGAGTAGAGTCAATAATCTCTTAAAAATACTAAAATAGATACATAGGGACAATGTTGTTGTTGTTCTGAAGCCTCCTCTTTCTTCCTCTAAGTGCCACTAGCCTGGTCTTCTAATCAAATTCCTGGAATCACTTTGCCCTCCCTGCACTTACCCATTTTATTTCATAAGCAAAGAGGGTTTCCATGACAACTTCCAAGGCCCAATTTACCACTTTGTGGACATCTGAACTCAACTTAAACTGCTCTTCTGCCCGTCTTTCTCATTCAGGACATGACCTGTACAAAAGCTCAAGGCCATTTGCAAGAGACCCCCTACCACTTCCCAATCTGAAGCAACATGTTGGGGAGAGAATAGGAAGCATGGTGGTATCAAAGTTTTACTGATCCAGAAGCCATATTTCCTGAGCACGGCTGGGCTGCTCCTGGCTTCCTCAGGACCTTTTTATTAGGCGCAAACCTAATCAAAGTCTGACCAGGAGAAGAGAGAAATGATCAGAAATGACAAAGCACAGAACAGCAGGTATTGATTTGAAGTGATTGTGGGTGGGCTCAGAACCAGTTTTTGTCTCTGAGGAAAATCGGTGAGGAAGGTCACCAATTTGCAATATCCCACAAAAGCCATTCTGCTCCAGCTGGGTCTGTGATGACGCCACAGCTCTAGCCACTACACTTGCCCCAGAGTTGAAGTTCAGGTGGCAAAGCCCAAGTGCCAAGAAACAAAGGGCTGTTGTGTCCACTTTCATACTTCTAGATCTGTGGAATCTAAGAGCTGGGGGCAGGTAGGTGATTTTCCAAGTTGATCGTTTGGCCCTCAGCCCTCCCTTGTTGCTGGCATTGAGTTTTGTTTGGGAAAACAGAGGGTGAGGATATAACTGGGAGCTTCTTGGCATCTAATTGTGTTGCCTCATTCATAACATTGATCCCTAATTTCCAGTGGGGTTTTTAAATTGAAGTATGGTCAGTTTACAATGTCGTGTTAATTTCTCGTGTACAGCATAGTGACTCAGTTATACACACACACACATATATATTCCTTTTCATATTTTTTTTGTTATAGGATATTTCAAGATATTGAATATAGTTCCCTGTGCTATACAGTAGGACTTGTTGTTTATCTATTTTATATATAGTAGTTAGTATCTGCAAATCTCAAACTCCCAATTTATCCCTACACCATCCCCCTTCCCTCCCACCCAGTAACCATAAGTTTGTTTTTTATCCCAGTGTGTTTTGGAATTTTCCCTAAATGTAAACCTCTTACACTCCAGACTAAGATCGTGGTGATCACTTGACTTTTGACCAGTTCTGAAATACGACAACAGGCCCAAACCCAAAGCAGGCTCTCTTGGTCTTGGTCACCTTGGACATGTCTAAATAAACTACTAGAAAGGAACACACTCTAGAAAACTATAAGCCTATGATCCCAGAGTATCCAGGCAAGAATAGTAAGAAAACAAACACTGAAGGATACTTTCCACGTACAAGATACTATTCTAAGCAGGTAGCATGTATTAGCTCATTTCATTTTTCATAACAGCACAATGAGGTAGGTAATATTGTTACCCCATCTTTTAGATGGCAAAATTGAGGCACAGAGAGGCTGAGTAATTTGCTCAAGGTCATAGCACTACTTTGTGGCAGAGCTGGGGTTCAAACCAAGGTAATCTGGCACTAAGTCCATGCCATTAGCCATGATGCAATACTGACTGCAAAGGCTGAGAGCCACCTGGGACAGGTCTCCTCTTGTCAGAACCTTGCAGCTAGACAAGTATTCATTAGCTCAGAGTGCCTGGTAGTGGTAGTAGTAATAGTAGTAGTAGTAATAATAAGAATAGTAGTAATAATGGTATCAAAAAACATATATTGAGCACTGAACATGCCTGGCATAATACTGAGTATTTTAATTCTGTGATCTCATTTAACCCTCATAACAATGAGGATTTGGGGGAACACCTCTCCAACTTACAGATGAGGAACCTGAAGTTTCAGTGGGATCAGGTATCTTGCCCAAGGTCGCACAGTTTGGAGGAGGTGGAATTGGAATTCAGGCATCTTTGACTCCCAGACTCCACTTTACTGCATGAGCTTCTTGTGAGTGTTGTCCCAGAACTGGCTACATGGAGACAGGAGACAAATCAAAAGACACAGGTGGTGCTTCCTTTGAGAAACTTAACAAGCAGGAGTGGGAGAGGGATTGTACACACACACACGTGAAACAGGAAGCGATCAACTTTCACATTACACTCTGGGGTTCTCATTCTCAAAGATTGGAGAGTTTAGAAAAAGATCATTGAAAGAGGAGAGATGGGGGCAGGGGCTTCCCACAGGGAGGGTGGGGGCAAAGCTGAGCTCTGAAGAAAGAATGGGAATAGCCAATGTGAAGGAAGAGATAAAGAGCTGGTGGAACTGCATAAGCCAATCAGGAACAGAAGAATGAGTGTTGTGAACACGGAGAGGGAGGTGCTAATCCTCAAAGGCTCAGAGGAGTGAGATTAGATTGGTAGGCTTAGGCCAGACTGAATAATCATCAAAGCAGCTGCTTTAACGACGGGGTTAGTACATACTACACCCTGGGCATGCCTTATCTTATTGAATCCTTATTGCAATTCAGTGGAGTCAATACAGCAGTTACCCCCATTCTGCGTCTAAAGAAAATAAAACTCTGGAGGGGGTGGAGGTACAGCTCAATGGTGGAGTGCATGCTTAGCATGCACAAGGTCCTGGGTTCAATCCCCAGTACCTCCATTTAAAAAAAAGTAAAACTCCATAAAGAAAGTCACCTAAGGTCACACAGCTAGGATGTGGCAGAGCTAGCGGTCAAACCTAGTCATTGTGACTCTAGAACTCACACTTGTATACAAAAGGCCTCAAAAGCCAAGCTGAGGGGGGAGTGGTGCAGATCTAGCACAGTGCCATCAACATCAGAGGTGCTGAATCGGACTGGAGAATGAATGAAGCAATAGACAAAACTTGATGGCACTGCTTCTCTAAACTATGCTTTTACAAGCATTCCTGTTTATTTAAGTAGCCTCCACAAGTGTTTATTGAGTTACATTTGGCAGATGAGAATTAGCCGATGGGTGCCACTCATCTAATGCCAAGAAATTTGGTGGTGACAGAGCTTTCTCGCAGATCTGAAGCAATGGGAAAGAAGGCACCTGTCCAGAAAACTGGAATTGCTCATGACTTCCCCAGGCTTCCTTTGTTTGCAATGACTAGGGCAGAGCCCACCATCTGTTTCTAGGATCTCAAAACAGAGCTTACAGGCACAGATCGTTTCTGTCGGTCCCCATTCTCATCCTTTGCTTCCCTTGTTTATTTCTCCTAGATACAGCTGATTGAAAGCATTGGCAGAAAACTTTCTGTCCTGCGGGAGGCCCAGCGAGGACTGCTGGAGGACATCAGTGCCAATTCTGCCCTTGGGGAGGAGGTGGAGGCCAACCTAAAAGCCGTCTGCAAATCCAATGAGTTTGAAAAATATCGTTTGTTTATCGGGGACTTGGACAAGGTAGTCAACTTGCTGCTGTCACTCTCTGGACGACTGGCCCGGGTGGAGAATGCTCTCAACAGCATAGATTCAGAGGCCAACCAGGAGAAGGTAGGGTTGAGGTCTCCAGGGTGTGGATGGAGGGAAATGCCATCTGTTTCTTCCCAGGGGTCCCTCTTTCAAGTTTGACTAGTCTGGGAGGCAATAAAGCCTAGTATGAAGTGAGGGCACTGGCTTTTAAGTGCCTGGAAATTCTGGCTTTACCACTAAGCTAACTGTGTGACCGTGGGAAACTTATTTAACCTTGCTCTGTCTCAGTCTCCTCAAAAATGGGGTGAACGCACTGCCCACCTCATTGGGTGGTGAGAGTTAAATTTGATAATCCATGTTAATGACTTAAAACAGATCCTGGAACAGGGTAAACACTGAATCAATGGTAGCTGCCAGTTGTAGTAGTAGTAGTAGTAGTAGGTGAAGGAGTAGTAGGAGGAGGGATAATAGGAGTAATAGTAGCAGCAGCAGCAATTTGGCCTCACTCAGAGTTAAAGGAGGAGGTCTCACCAAGTAGTTGAGACTGGGAGGCTGTCAGTTTCACAGGTTGGGTCACTCTACATACATTCCTGAACCAAAACTGCAGTACATGGGGAGGGTATAGTTCAGTGGTAGAGCACATGCTTAGCATGCACGAGGTCCTGGGTTCAATCCCCAGTACCTCCATTAAAATAAATAAACCTAATCACCTCCCCCTGCAAAAAAAAATTTTTTTAAAGAAACAGCAGTACCTTTTCCTATCCAAGTGGTTTTGGATACAAATTTGAACCCACAGTAAAAAGGTACATATACTCATGCATACACACATGGGTACATGCTCACACATGGACACTCACACAGAGACACTCACCATTTTGAAAGCATTGTCTCAGTGATGATTTTTCACCTGATGGAATGCATAAAAGCTGGCTTTGTCAGAGCCTTCCCCAACTCCGACCCCAGGGATGGCCCATGCATTAAAAATAATTTAGAGATGGAAAGAGGTGATTGCCCATTCCCCTGTTCAGAATTGCTGTCATGTTTATCCTTCTCCCTGCTACAGGAAAGAAAGGCTTTTGCAGGAAGGTGGACTTCAGGGCGGGAAATCTAGGACTGATCGATGGATGAGCAGAATGGGGTGGTTGCTCTGTGGCCGCATCCCTGGTGGAGCACTGGGTGGGGCAGATGACTGGTCATTGGGCTGGCCCTTATTGGACTTCTGCTTCCTCAGTTGGTGCTGATTGAGAAGAAGCAGCAGCTGACAGGGCAGTTGGCAGATGCCAAGGAGCTGAAGGAGCATGTGGACCGCCGGGAGAAGCTGGTGTTTGGCATGGTCTCCCGCTACCTGCCTCAGGACCAGCTCCAAGATTACCAGCACTTTGTGAAGATGAAATCTGCTCTCATCATTGAACAGCGAGAGCTGGAAGAGAAGATCAAGCTTGGGGAAGAGCAGCTCAAATGTCTCAGGGAGAGCCTACTCCTGGGGCCCAGTAATTTCTAAGTCCACCAGCAGACTGCCTACACCATCCCTGCCCAGCCACAGTGGGAAGTGCTTTCAATCTTCGTTAGCAGTTTGTTAGCAAGTAGATAGCAGTTAGTTAGCTGTGTGTGCCATATTCTCTACTAGCCTGGACGTCTCTCACTGCCCCTTCGCCTAGCAGTGTTCCCAACCAGCTAAGAGAACCTGGGGAGGCCCCAAGCTTCTACCCTAGGGAGTAGAAGGCAGAAATTGGAGCTGCAGCCAAGGGCAATCACACAACCACCATGCCCACAGTTTGCATGGACAAGCGCTCACCACACACAGAACCAACCAAGTGCCTTCCTTCTTCCTGGTACTAGGACACTGCGAACACCATGCACTCTCCACACACCCACACCATCATCAGCCTCTGAAGTCTCAGAGGGAAGTTGCCCGTGCAGCTCCATTCTGCCCCACGCATGGCTGGTGGACCGGCCGTTTCCCAGGGAGATCTGGCTGCCTTGAGGGCATTTCCCCCACCACCAGCCTGAGGGCCTCACCCTAGCTTTGCAGTCAGAAGCCCGGAAGGAGAAGTGACATGTAACAGAATGTGAGCCAAGGTTGGGACTCCCTAGGTGCCCTGCTGGAAGGAGCTGCACTTAAACAAATTGGCTCCACCCTACCTCCCCCAGCATCCACTACAGGGGGAAAGAGGCCTGTCTTCAGCCCTGGCTAGTGTGGCTCTCCTCCTGTCCTAAGACTTTGGCCTACCACTTCCTGTATCATCTTGCCTTTGCATTGCTGAGGGTTACAGGGGCCTATATGCTAAGGGCTTCCCACTATTGGCCATTTATAACCCTACTAAAGCTAACTTCTGGATACATGTTTTATTATTAGGGGGTGGGGGCGTTACTGTTATATTTTAAATGGCCTTTTGATTTTATTTATTGTTCTGTCTTGATTGTTTCTTTCCCCTTTTTAAACTAATAAGGTGAGAAGAGGGAGTTGGAGAGGAAAAAGTTAGCCCAGAAGGAATGCATTTTCTGCAGGTCAACCTGAATTCACCATGGCTAAGTAAGCAAGTACCAAGGCCTGGAATTCTTCCCATTGTCACTGACAAGTGTCTAAGAAAGGAGTCCTCCCTTCAGAACTCAGAGCTTCCTCACTGTGGGCTGGCCCTATACTTCCCTTGAAGTCTGGATGACCATGAGCTCAGAATTCCCCAACAGGGTTCCATTTTCTCATACTTATTTTTTTTCTCGAAACCAAAGAAATCTGAAAGTGACGAAAGTTCACCCATTTGTCTACCATCTATCTACAAGCTAAGGGAGGCATAGAGGTGAGCTCTGGAAGAGATCCTCTATCGAATTGTTTTCTTAGCCTGGGGTCTGGCTCAGGAAACTGAAATGTACGGTAGCTGGAAGTTCGAGCCAGGCCCGGGCCCCTACTCGGAGCAAGTCACAATCCAGCCGGGATCTGAGGCACACAAACAAGGAATGCTGCTGCTGTTGCCAAGGTCCTGACACCGGTAGCCAGTTGCTAGCCTGGAAAAGCCCTCAGGTAGGTGATGGCAGGAAAGGAGTTATGGCCGAACTCTGCCCCATTATCCATCTCAGTTCCCTAGTCCTTATGAACTGGGGCCCATGCTTGGTCTCGCAGTCCTGCTCAGCCAGCCGGGCATTGGGCATCCCTTCAAGTTACTGCTGAGTTCCTCAGGGTCCTGGGAGGTTAACTGTAGCAGCAGGGGTGCCTCATTCAACCAAAGAATTTGCCAAGGAACTTTGCTGCTGCTACAAATACTGGTTGCTAGCTTCCGTTTCCTCTTCATTGTATTTGGAAACAATGGAAGAATCTTGGCCAGCAGGGTGTCCTGTAGGGAGGGGGGGCCCTGAGTATGCTCTGAGTACACTGCTGCTGTCAGAACCACTGTTAAAATGTCAACCTGCCATTCTCCCACCATGTGGAGAAATCTACTCTATTCAGGAAGGCAGCTGGCATATAAAAGGTTAGGCTTACCCGAGCCCAGGCTGAGGAAGGTGGGGGAATACTTTGAATAGAGGCTGTGGTTGCCACCTTTTTTTTTTTTTTTTTTTTTTTTTTTGGTAAACAGGCTGTAAGACAAACAATGAGCAAGCCGAGATGTCCTGTGTTGGGGAGATGAGGCCAATGTAGTCCATCATTCTAAGATGTGTTTTTGACTAGAACAGCTTTTGGGGAATATAGCCCAGGGAAAAGAGTGACCGCTTACCTGGACACCATGACCATGGTCTGGGCTTTTCTACTCAGCGTTAGAATGGTTGTACCTTAAGTTTAGCACACTAAGAGTACTGTTGACTCTTTTTGTGTGTGTCCCTCAAGTTCTTCTGAAGTTGGAATCAGAGCACAAGAATGCTCATGTTCACACAGAGGGACAGTTTCCAAAGCACTTAATAAAAATAACCCCCAAACTATATTGAGCAGTGAAGCTTGGCAGATGCAGGTGAACGACCGGCCAGGCACAGATGCCCTCCCCCTGCTGATGTAGCAGCCTGTCGTGACTGCAAAGCTGCCAGTATTACTTGAGATGCAGTGTCTCTCACCCATTCTCATTTTCTGGGTGGTGGACTAGCCCATGTCCCCCTCACTCCCCTGTCCTGGGGCTCCTCTGGGTCATTGAGTCCCCTTGAGTCCCATCAGCAGCAGACTCAGCCAGGGGAGAGCAGTAAATACTCAATGGGAATTCAAGAGAAGGGACAGAGACACTGAAAATAAAGCCCTAGAAAGGGAGAGACTAGAAACAGAGGAACTAACAGAGAAGGAGAAAAGATGAAAAGCCTCTTCCGAGGTCCAGTTCAGGTTCTGTTTTCCACTTAACCTCATGTGCCAAAAAGCTGCCGAGGGGCACCAGAGCCACAACCTTGACCCCAGCCTCCCTAAAGGTGCTGCTCTGTCAGTAGCAGGCCCCCAGTGGAGGAAACTGGGCACATTCCTGGCCACTTCCTCCTGTCTAGAGCTTGGTGTCTCCCACTGTCTTTGCCAAAGGAGTTGTCTAGGTCATTACTATTTCTGTAACAACGTATTATATTCTTTGAAGATTAGTAGGTCTTTAGAGGGGGGTGGGGCAGGGGGCAATTTCTATAGAGAAAGAACCAGTGTTTGTTGTACAACTGTTGGGGGGTCATCCTATCCCATGTGAAGCTATTATTTTTCTGAATCGTATTGTTTCTGCATTTGTGTCCTCCACCACTCCCTCCTTGGCTGACATTGATATGCCTGCCAGATTGTCATCAAGGGTCATACTTCAATAAAAGGTGCTAAGGACAAAAAAAATTATCTCATGTGTTTTGACTGAGGTGATGGAAATCCCCTAATATTCTGCTGAAAAGTATTGGAAAGGAATTTGGTTACTTTCCCTCAATCCTTCATAAGTAACTACATGATCAGAGCCTTACCCACATCCCTAAACCCTTACCCTAGCCCCTCAGGGATAACATTGATACTATACCATTCATTATCCCTCTAAATCTCAAATAATTGAGAATTCAGGAAGAATCAACAATAGCTATATGAACTCAAGTGTAGACCTCAGCAGTATAGAGAACCCAGTTCTGGACTCTATCCTAATCAGAGGTGAGCCACATTCTAGACCTCCTCTAATCCTGACTTATGTCTACTTAGTATTATCTTACTTCCACCTGATAGTCTGGTCTCACAACTTTACTCTTAGTCATTCATCAGCTCTCCAAGATAACATCAAGGTTTAGACCCAAATACACTCTAGGCAGCTCCTCTGACCCTGAAAATTTCCCCTTTCCCCTGATCCCTACATTGTTCATATCCCAATGATCTCCTCCTATTCCAGATATCCAGTGCAGTAGAGGGGAGAGCACCCAGCTTTGGCATTAGAATGGGCTGGGTTCCAATCTTCATCCTGCCACTTATTCCATAAATGGATTATCTGCTCACCTTTGGAGTTCATTTTCTTATCTATAAAGTGGCGACAACAATATATATCTTACAGGATTGCTGTGGTTTAAAAATAATGAATGAAAGCCACCTGCTATCTACTAAGAAGTTGTTAGACAGAATCCCAGACTTCATCCCAAAACCACTGACAGCAGCCTAAATTTTTAACTAGATTCCCAGGAGATTCACATTTTTAACTAGATTCCCAGGAGATTCATATGCATATTAAAGGTTGAGGAGCACTGACTTACCACAAACACACTCAGTACACAGTAACCGTAATTCTAGTCTAGTTACTCAATTCATTCTGTTCTAATCCAGACATGTCCTTGCTCTTCTTGTACTGCTCACAAGTACCTGCCTAAATGAGTTCAGTGAGGTCACAAGATACAAGGTTGACATATAAAATCACTTCAGTTTCTAGACACTAGTGACAAACAACCTGAAAACAATTCATTTATAGTAGCCTCAAAAAGAATAAAATACTTAGGAACTCATTTAACAAAAGAAGTGTAAGAATTTTACACTGAAAACCTACAAAACATTGTTGAAAGAAATTGAAAAAAAATCTAAATAAATGTAAAGACACGCTATGTTCATGGATTGAGAGGGTTAATACTGTTTAGGTGACAGTACTCCCCCAAATTGACCTACAGATTCAATGCAATCCTTATGAGAATCTCAGCTGTCTTCTTTACATAAATTGAAGAGTCAAACCTAAAATTCATGTGGCATTACAAGGGACCCAGAATAGTAAAACAATCCTAAAAAAAAAAAAAGTTGGAGGACTCACACCTCTTGATTTTGAATCTTACTACAGAGCTACAGTAACCAAGACAGTGTGATATATGCACAAAGATAGACATATAAATAAATAGAATAATATTGAGAATACAGGAATAAACCCTCATATTTATGGTCAGTTAATTTTCAATAGTGGTATCAAAATGATAAAATGGAGAAAGAACAGTTTTTCAGCAAATGATACAAGGACAACTGGGTAGTATCCACATGGAAAAGAAAGCAGTTAGACCCTTTCCTTATACCACACACACAAGTTAACTTGAAATGGATTACAAACCTAAATGGAAGCATTACAATTACAAAACTCTTAGAAGAAAGCATAGGAATAAATCTTCCTGACATTGGGTTAGGCAATGACCCCTTGGATAGAACTCCAAAAGCACAAGTGACAAAAAATATCAATAAATTGGAGTACATCAAAATTTAAACCTCTTGTGCTGCAGACAATACCATCAAGAAAGTAAAAAGACAATCTACATAATTGGGAAAAATCTAATATTGCACTTTTATTCAGAACATATAAAGAACTCTTATAATTCAATAACAAAAATAACTAGTTGAAAATGGGCAAAATTATTTTTGTAAGAATAGACATTTCTCCAAAAGATATATGCAAATGGCCAATAAGCACAGGGAAAGATGCTCAACATTAAAGAAATACAAATCAAAACCACAATGGGATACCACTTCATACCCACTCTGATGGTTATAATAAAAAATACAGATGATAACAAGTGTTGGTGAGGATATGGAGAAATTGAAACATTCATACATTGCTGGTGGGTAAAATGTAAAATGATGTGGCCACGTGAAAACAATTTGGCAGTTTCTTAAAATGTGAAGCATAGTTTCCATATGACTTAGCAGTTACACGCCTAGGCATTTACCCAAGAGAATTGAAAATGGGCATTCAAACAAAAACACATACACAAGTGTTCAAAGCAGCGTTATTCATAATAGCCAAAAAGTAGAAACAACCTAAATGTCCATCAACTGAGGAAGAGGTAAACAAACAAGCTTTGGTGGGATATTATTCAGCCATAAAGAAGGAGGAGGTACTTATACATGCTACAACATGGATGAACCTTGAAAACATTATGCCAAGTCAAAGAAGCCAGTCACAAAAGATCACACATTGTATGATTCCACTGATATGAAATGTCTAGAATAGGCAGATCTACAGAGGCAGAAAGCAGATTAGTGGTTGCCAAGGGCTGGTGGGCTGGGGGAATGAGGACTGACTGCTGATGGGCGTGAAGTTTCTTTCTGGGGTGATGAAAATATTCCAAAATTAGATTGTCATCATGGTTGCCCAACTGTGAATATACCATAAACCACTGAATTGTACACTTATGTGGGGAGCTATATGGAATATGAATTATTTCTCAATAAAAGTGGCTTAAAACCAATTTTTTCCTATTTCTCTCAGTCTCATTTCTATTGATCAAAATCCAGATTAATGGTAAGCATGCAATTCACGCCTGAGCCTGAAAGATAACAGTATTCACACTATTTGTGTTTTGGGAGGGAGACTGTCCTTACATTCCTTCCCCTTGCAGACTTGGCGGACTCAGCAACACAAGGAGTAGAAGTAGCCTCAGCTCTGTCTCATGACATCAGCGGGAATAGTAAGGATGGGACCTACTGGGGAAGAGGGCAATCTTTCTAGGCAAGAAGTATGGTTATAGTTAAGGATTTCAACTCGATAGGCAAATAAATCAGGTTTTGGATCCTGACTCTACCAATCTACTATGCCACCTATATAAGTTTCTTGGCCTCTCTCAACCTTCATCTCTACAAGGGGACTAATTAAAGTATCACCTCAAAGAGTTATTATGAAGATTGAATGAAATCATCCATATAAAGCACTTAAAATCATGCCCACTATACAGGAGGTATTCAATACATGTTATCTGCTAGATTTATTATTTCTATTGAGGTGAGATGAAAGCAAAACAATTTAAGGAAAAGTAAAGCACCCTCAACTTTGGAATCAGACAGCTCTGTTCATATGACCTTGGGACGTCACTTCATTTATGGAGACTTAGCTCCTCTGTAATAACGAAGATAAGCATCCTTCTCTAGGGAGGCCATTTAAAGCCTAGACACTGGAACCCACACCACCTGGTTTTGAATAATGTCTCCATCAACTACAAGTTGTGTGACCTTGAGCATTGTTAACATCTCTGTGTCTGGGTATCCTCTTCTGTCCATTGGAGGTAACAAAAATACTTGCACCTTGGGCTGGTGTGAGGAATGATTGAGTTAGTCCATGTGAAGTGCTTAGAATGGTGCCTAGCATAGAGCAAGTACGCAATGAATGTTAACGGCTGTTATAAAGCTAAAGTGGGAAATACATGAGATCCTTGGTAAAGCTAGGCCTGGAGTAGGTCCTCAGTAAAAGGTGGTTCCCTTTCTCACCCATCCTGTTCCCTGCACCAGGTCAGGATTTCCTTGCACTTGCAGAGAAAATGTTTCAGACTAAGGAGGCCCACATAGTAAGTAGACTTTTCTGGCAGGCTCAATACTACCATCTGATGGGAACAATGTCATATATCAGCTGCTTGCAAGATGACCACTTATATTCCTAAGAACACAACCCATTCAGAGCAGCAGGGAAAAAAACTTGTCTGTGGACTAGTTGGGCTCCAATTTGAGGATGATTTAGGGAAGTCGTCTATTTCTCTTCAAACTTCCTCTTTAGATTTGGAGTCAACTTAAGTGTCATTGAGTTCCCTACCCTAGGTTAGGCACTTTTACATGTCTTCCACTATTTTTTCTCTCCAAATATGCAATTTTTAAACAAAAATTCCCTTTGATCTTTACAACCTCTCTGTAACTTTTAAACACTTTATTAAATAGAAATTAAGTCATGGCATCACTTTTTTGCTGTTTGTAAATTAAACAAAAAGTGTATGAGTGTGTAATGTCATTCATTCCTTCAATCATTCATTCATTCAACTAATATGCCAGGTATTGTTTTATGCTCAGGGGATTCAGAAATGAACAAAACAGGCAAAGTGCCTACCTTCATGAGGCTTCCATCCTAATGAAAGAGACAATTACATAATACCTTATATATAGAAATACATATGTAATTATTGTTTACCCTAGTAGAGCAAGGCAAAACAGATTTTTCCTTGATTCGACAGCCATTAGCAATAAGCTAAATTCGTGAATTTCTTTGCTGCTGCAATGACTAAAATATTTTTACATTCATTTTTAGCAGAGATATTCTTACTTTCCCACTGAGTGCAATTTGTAATGGGATTTTTAAAATGCCTTACAAAAGGATGACAAACCCCTATCACTGAAGAAGTTGGATTTAAAGATGGTTTAGACAGAAAGGTTAAATTCCACTATTAATACAGACAACTAACTTATATCACATGGAAATAGTACCCATTTTGTGCATGGTTCTGACATAGCCACAGGCTAAAGGGTTCTGGCAAAAAGCCTCTCTCCTACTGGGCAATGTAAATCTTAAAAGACCATTCTTTGTTTGTAACTTAAATATGTTCCTTCATCCCAGATTTGTTCACTGCTGCTAACTGAGTAAAACAACATGGTTTGAGTTCCCATTTTTCTCCCAGCTACTGATTTTCCATCTAAAAAGTATAATTAATGGAACTCACTTCCTCAGGTGCTGAGCTGGTCATATTTTTTGCAGAGGAAATAATTTGGGAAAAGGCCATGAGTGAAAAGTCTTTCCAACTTGAAAATGCATTAGTTTAAATGTGAATAAGTCAAAGTACTGGAAAAAATAATCTGTACCCTGATCTGTCCACATTTTTTAGTTTGATAAAGGTAAAACAGCAGAACAAATCCATTAGTAGATACAGCAAATGATAGCTCCTAATTGGGAAAAATCTCTTATTTGGGCTAAGCTTCAACAGCTACTGTTTGGAGTCTCATAAATGACTGTACATTTAAACTTTAGAAATAGGAAACCTTTATTTTTCTTTTAGAAAATTAGGCAGTGGTCATTATTTTATAAAAACCTTAAATAGAGTATAATCTATAAAGATATTGAATCACTATGTTGTACATCTGAAACTAATATTGTAAATCAACTATACTTCAATAAAATAAAGACATCTTGGAGACATTGTGGCAAATCTGTAGGGAGTTATTAGAGTGAGATTGGAAATCAACTGGCAATCCCCCTGCCACAAAAAAAAAAAAAAAAATGAGTAGGCAGTGAAGAGTGAGGAGTGGCAGATAGAAAAGGACTGTGGATAAATTATGTAATGCAACGCATTTAGAACATAATTTTGGTCACTTTCCCCCAGCCTGGTAGCTCTTAAGTAAGCCTGTGGTAAGAATCAGACAGTTACTAAAACCTTTTATAAACAAATCCAGTTTTAACAAAGCATAGCCTAAACCATGTCTGTTACTGAACAATCCAAAAATGAGAAAACCACGTGTCTTCTGGACCTTGTTGTAATGGCGCTTAGACCCTTAAACCTAGAGCCATCTCTGCCCTCCCTCTGAGACTTAGTGTTGCTTTGTCAGGTCTGTGAAGGGGATAGTTTTGTGATTATTAAAGAACCTGCCTGGCTCCAGGCTCTGAGTACAGGGGTGCACATTACTGTACTTTCCACACCTGGCCCCCAAATGGCATACAAGACCACATTCCTCTAATTAGCCTCCCTGCCCACAGGATAAAGTCCTGATTTCTTGCATACAAGGCCCTTTGTGATCTATTGCCTGTGTATCCATCTCTTCTCCAACTAGGACTCCAGACACCTCACAGTCATCCTTAACTCTAGCCAAGTCTCCAAACTTGTCATGCAGTCTCATCCCTCTGTGCTTTCAGAGAGGTGGATTCCTCTCCCTGAAAATCCCTCCCCTGACTTCCTCCGTTTAACTAATTACAGCTTGTCCTTTGGTGTCAAGTCAGATTTCACCTCTTTTGGAAATATCCCTTTTATTATATTAATAAAGATTGTATGATATTTGGGAAAGATAATTCTTTATGCTTTTTGTCTCTCCCTTGAGGCTGTGGGCTTCTCCAGGGCAAAAAGTAATGTATACCACTAATACTTATCACAGTGGCCCATAGCTCATTGTAAACACTTCAAAAGTATGGGGTAGTAATATTTTATGAGAGGGATGCATTCATGAAGCCTCTACTGGGGGCTTCACAATCTGGAGATATTTTATGCTGGCTTAGCCTCCTCAACACAATTATTAAATGTTGGAATGTCTTGAAACCTAATTCTCTCCCCTCTTGTCTTCTCACTGTGTTCTCTCTAGTCCCTCTTCTGTTCTCACTGCCTCTCCCTTCCATCAGAAAACTCATCCATACCATGGTTACAGTTTACCTCCCTTATAAAGCTGCCTCCCAAATTTATATCTCTAGGTCACATCTTGGTTCCAAAGCTTTATATCTACTTGGAAGGCTCAATGACATTGTAAACCCCATGTTTGAAACTGAACATGTGATCTTTCCTTCCCATAACTGGTTCCCTCCAGTGTTCTTTATATTTCCATGAATGATAACCCCTATCTTACCGAACAGGAAGGACAGACATCTTAGAGTGATCCTGGATACCCTCACCTTTCTTCCTTCTCCCACCATCACCAAGCCCTGTCAGTTTGATCTCCCAAATTTGTCTCAATCTATTCCCTTCTATTTCCACAACTATTACCTTCTAAACCACAGCATTAGCCTGTTAGCTGCTTTCCCTATATCATCTCTTGCCTTCTATAGTCTATTCTCCATGCTGTACACAGGGCAATCTTGCCAAAATTCAAATAGGACTATGTCACTCCTTCTCCTTCTTAAGTCATTTTAACATATTCCAAAGCCGATTCCATTGCTAATGAGGCTCTGCATGCTCCAATGTCTGAAGACCCATCACTTTGGCTTCAGCCTCATCATCTGGCCAAATCTGCTTAACAGGTTCACCTATGGCTTTGGCTTTTTATCCCAGGTTATTGAGATATAATTGAAATAAAACATTGTGTAAGTTGAAGATGTACAATGTCATGATTTTATACATGGATATATTCTGAAATATTTACCACAATAAGGTTAGTTAACACATCCTTCACTTCATATAATTACTATTTCGTTTTTGTTGTTGTTGTTGTTATGATGAAAACATTAAAGTCCTACTCTCACAGCAACTTTCAAGTATAAGATACAGTATTATTAATTATAGTCACTGTGCTGTACCTTAGATCCCCAGAACTTATTCGTCTTATAACCGAAAGTTTACACCCTTTGACCATCATCTCCTCATTTCCCCAACTCCCCTCCTCCTGGAAACTACCATTCTACTCTTTATTTCTATTAGTTTGATGTTTTCAGATTCTACATGTAAGTGAGATCGTATAGTATTTGTCTTTCTCTGACTGACTTCTTTCATGTAGCATAGTGCCCTCAAGATCCATCCATGTTGTAGAAAATGGCAAGATTTCCCCTTTTCTGGCTGACTACTTTATTTCACAAACACACACACACACACACACACACACACACACACACACTATAAAATATATGTCTCATTTTGTTTATCCATCTATCCATCAATGAACTCTTAGTTTCTTTCCATGTCTTGGCTATTGTAAATAATGTTGCAGTGAACATGGGAGTGCAGACATCTCTTCAGGATAATGTTTTCATTTCTTTTGGATATATACCCAGAAGTGGGATTGCTGGATCATAGGATTGTTCTATTTTTAATTTTTTGAAGATCCTTCGTACTGTTTTCCAAAGTGACTGTGCCAAATTACATTCTCATGAACAGTGTACTAAGGTTCCCTTTTCTCCACATCCTCACCCACATTTGCTATCACTTGTCTTTTTGGTAATAGCCATTAACAGACATGAGGTGATATCTCCTTGTGGTTTTGATTTGTGTTTCACTCATGATTAGTGATGTTGAGCCCCTTTAAATGTATTTGTTGGCTATTTGTGTGTCTTCTTTGGAGAAATGTCTATGCAAGTCCTCTGCCCATTTTTTAATTGGATTGCTTGCTTTTTGGCTGTTGAGCTGTATGAGTTCCTTATATATTTTGAATATTAATCCATTATCAGATATATGGTTTGCAAATATTTTCTTCCATTCCACAGGTTTCCTTTTCAATGTTGGTTGTTTCTTTTGCTGTGTAGAAGCCTTTTAGTTTGATGTAGTCCCACTTGTTTATTTTTGCTTTTGTTGCCTTTGCTTCTGGTATCAAATCCAGAAAAATTGCTGCCAAGACTGATTTCCAAGATGTTACCACCTATATTTTCTTCTAGAATTTCTATGGTTTCAGGTCTGAATAGTCCTTAATCCATTTTGAGTCAGTTTTTGTGAGTGGTGTAAGATAGAGGTGTCCAATTTCACAGTTCTGCATGTGACTATCCAATTTTTCCAGCACCATTTATTGAAGAAGCTATTCGTTCACCATTGATTATTCTCGGCTCCCTTGTCAAACATTAGTTGACCATGTATACATGGATTTATTTCTGGGCTCTCAATTCTGTTTAATTGGTGTAGGTGTATTTTTATGCTAATACCATACTGTTTTGATTACTATAGCTTTGTAATATATTTGAAATCAGGAAATGTGGTGCCTCTAACTTTGTTCTTTCTCAAGATTGTTTTGGATTTTGTGGGATTTTTGTGGTTTCATATGAATTTTAGGATTGTTTTCTATTTCTGTGAAAAATACCACTGGAATTTTGACAGGGATTGCATTGACTTCTGCAGATGACTTTGGGTAGTATGGACATTTTAACAATATTAACTCTTCTGATCTATGAACATGAGATATCATTCCATTTATTTGTCTTCTTCAGTTTCTTTCATCAATTTCTTATGGGTTTTGGTATATAGATATTTCACCTACTTGATTAAGTTTATTTCTAAGTATTTTATTGTTTTTGATGCTATTGTAAATGAATATGTGGAATCTAAAAATACAACAAACTAGTGAATAAAACAAAACAAACAAAAAAAGCAGACTCACCAGTATAGACAACAAACCAGGGGTTACCAGTGGGGAGATCCAAGAGGGGAGGGGCAACATAGGGAGTAGGGGAAAAAAGGTTATTATGGGATTAGATGAAATCATGTATGTGAAACTTTAAAAAATTGTAAATCACTATAGAATTCAAAGAATCTTCCACTCAATAAGAAAAATAAATCTATTTTGTCTGATATAAGTATAGTACACCTGATCTCTTTTGGTTTCCATTTCTATCTAATATCTTTTTCCATCCCTTCACTTTTAGCCTATGTGTGTCCTTGAAACTGAAATGAGTTTCTTATAGGCAACATAGATAGCTGGGTCCTGTTTTTATTTAATCACTAAGCCACTTTATGCCTTTTAATTGGGGAATTTAATCTATTTACATTCAAAGTAATTATTGATAGGTAAGGACTTACAATTGACATCTTATTATTTGTTTTCTGGCTGTTTTGAGGTTCCTTCATTCCTTTTTTCTTCTCTTATTGTCCTCTTTTTGTGAATTGATGATTTTTCATAGTAGTGTACTTTGATTCCCTTCTCTGTATCTTGTGCTCAGCTATTATAGCATTTTATTTTGTGGTTACCCTGAGACTTATTGAAAATATTTTATTGATGTAATAGTCTATTTAAGCTAATAACAACTTAATATTGATTGCATACAAAAACTACCCTTTTGCTCCCCTCTATTTTATAGTTTTGATGTCACAATTGACATAGCCATTAACAAAATTTGTAGCTATTTTTAAAACTTTTGTCCTTTAACTTTTATACTAGAGTTATGTGGTCAACACACCACCATATTATAGTATTAAGAGTATTCTAAATCTGACTATATACTTACCATTACTAGTTTGTTATATATTTTCTTATGTTTTCATTTTACTAATTAGCATCCTTTCATTTCAGCTTGAAGAACTCCTTTTAACATTTCCTGTAAGGCAAGTCTGGTGGTAATGAACTCCCTTAGCTTTTGTCTTTTTGTGAAAGGCTTTAACCTCATCTTTGTTGTTTTTTTTTTAATGGAGGTACTGGAGATTAAACCCAGGACCTCATGCACACTAAGTACGAGCTGTACCACTGAGCTATTAACCCCTCTCTCATCTTCATTTCTGAAGGACAACATTGCCTGGTAAAGTTATCTTGGTTGGCAGTTTTTTTTTCTTTCAGCACTTTGAATATATCATCTCACTCTTGAATATATCATCTCACTCTCTCCTGGCCTTCAAGGTTTCTGCTGAGAAATTCAGTGATAGCCTTACAGGATTCCCTCATATGACAGAGAATTTTTTCTCTTGCTGCTTTTAAAATCTCTTCTTGATTTGATTTTAGACAGCTTTATTATAATGTTTCTTAGAAAAGATTGTCTTAGATAGAAATTATGAGGAGGTCTATTAACTTCATGAACTTGGATGTCCAAATTTCTTCCCAGGTTTGGGAAGTTCTCAAGCCATTATTTATTTAAACTTTCTCTTCTTGTCTCCTGGGACTCCAATAATGCATAGTTTGTTTCTTTTAATAGTGTCCCATATGTCCTGTAGACTTTCTCTTTTTTTTTCTTTTTGCTCATCTGAGTGAATAATTTCAAATGATCTGTCTTTGAGCTTGCTGATATTTTCATCTGTTTGGTCCAGTCTGATGATGAAGCTCTCTATTGAATTCTTCAGTTCAGTCACTGTATCCTCAACTCCAAAATTTCTGTTTGGTTCTTCTTTATGTTTTCTATCTCTGTATTGGGCTTTATATATATTTTTTTTACTGTGTTCTGATTTTGTTAAATTGTTTATCTGTGTTCTCTTGTAGCTCTCTTAGTATCTTTAGAAAAATTATTTTGAATTCTTTGTCAAGTGATTCACAAACTCCATTTCTTTAGGGTCAGCTACTTGAAGTTTACTGCGTTCTTCTGGTGGTATCATATTTCCCTGATTCTTTGTGATCCCTGTAGTCTTGCATAGGTTCCTCATGCTTGAAGAAGCAGTCATCTCTTGAAGCCTTTATGGACAGACTTTGGTAAGGAAAGGCCTTCACTTGTAAGTGGGGCATGCTGGAGCATGATGTGACCCTGGATCTAATGGTACAGGGCACAAATGTGGGGGCATGTGGTGGCTCCAGGTCTGAGGTGGTCGTGATGTCTTGTCAGCTCAGGATGCTGGGGTTCACAGCATCAATAAATTTGTGGTGAGCACTGTGGTGTTTTGCAATGCTACAAAGGATGTTGGGGTCCTCAGCTACACCTCCAGGTCTATCAACTAGGGACCAGGAAGGCAGTGGCAATAGCTGAAGCTGGTGGCATGCAAATGCTTGGCTATGGGGGCCAGCTTCAGGTGCCTGTATAGTGGCAGAGGATGCTTGCAGACACACACACACACAGTGGTGGGTCCCAGGGCCAGCAGTAAGGGTTTGGGCCAACTGTGGGTTTACTGGGAACTTTGGAGGCCCTGGCTATTAGTGTGCACACCTGTGGCTGTAGAGTCTCCCCATGGTTGCACACACAGCAGTGGAGGCTGGGGAATGGAGTCGGTTGGAGTTATATTGGTGCAAAGCTGGAGGGGCTAGCTGCAGTTGAGTCCAGTGGTAGAGGCTAAAGACAGGAGACAGGACCAGAGCAGAGCCAGGTCCACAGCAGTTTCAGGGGCCCTGTCTGTTGGCATGCACTATAGTGGCTGCAGGGTCTCCACATGGGTCTGTGCACGTCAGTGGACATGAGTGATGAAGGTCAGGCCAGGGGCTTGCAGGTGCATAGCTGGGGGGCAGGGGGAGGCCAGCTGCAGGTGAGCCCATTGGTGCTGGCCAGTGACTGGATATAGACCTATAAGCAGCTGTGAGAGCATTGGCTGCAGGATCTTTCAATGGGCACAGAAACAGCAGTAGAGGCCAGAGATGAGAGGGACTAGCTCCAAGCACTCACATAGCAGTTAGGGCCATCCACGGGGTCTAGGCTGGGTAGCTGGCATCTATGAATGCAAATACCTATGGGGCAAAAGCCAGTGAAATCTGCAGGAGGTCCACAGAGGCTATGCTGGCCATTGGTTTCTTCAGGGGCAAAAACATGGTGTTTTCTACAGAGCAGGACACTGGGAACCACAGTCTCTCCTGCTGCATAGCTAATACTGGTAGCCTGGTTTGTTCCTTGCCACATCTATATGTCTCACCTTTGCTGGTCTCTGGATGAGACGAAACTGAAATGGATCCTCCGTAAGGTGCCCCAAAAGGCTGGGGAAGCTGGTCACTCAACCCATTCTCCTTTTCCCTGCAATGAAACTCTTTCAAGCTGGGGAGTTACTTCTTGGCAGTAAGTAATTTGTCAGCTTGGGGGATGGAATGATGCAGGCAAAATGAAGCTGTTTTTCCTTCTCTCTTTATGTGGTTATTCTTAGGTTTTTTTGTTCCATTGTGTTGCTGAAGTTTCTTAAGTGGATTCCTATGGTCTCCAAGAGCTGTTTCTTTTTGTGGACAGCTATGTTATTGTTGATCTTTGTAGGAAAACAGAGGCTTGGTCTCCTACTTCACCATCTTGATGACATCACTCCTTAGCTTTGGCTTTGATATTTGAAGACTGAATAGCCAATATATTCTTCAACTTTGAATTAATTGGCTTTTTTGCAGCAGCAGCAAATGGTTCCTAAATTTCAGTGGCTTATGACAACAAACATTCTTGTGTATCTTACATGAGGGCTAATGGTTAGTTACAGCTTCGCTGATTTGGCTGGGTTCAGGTTGCTACGTGAATCTTCTCACTCAGTGACCCAAGCTAAAGGAACTGCCACTCTCTTTGGCACACTCTCCTTTTGTTGAAAGGCTAAAGTTTGAGGGAGACAGAGCCAAACCATGAAAGGGTATTTAAACCTTCTCTGATGTAGGGTATACCATATCCACTATATTATCTATTGCTATATAATAAGTTACAAAAAACTTAGTAGCTTACAACACATTTATTATCTCACATTTCTGTGGGTAGGAGTCTGGACATGGCTTAACTGGGTCCTCTGCTTAAATGTTTCACCAGCTACTTGCTTACTGTAAGCTGAAGGCTACCCTCATCCCCTAAAGGTTGTCCTCAGCTTCTGGAGGCTGCCTGCAGTTCTAAATGCTGTTTGCAGTTCTTAGAGACCTCCCCACATTTCCTTGCAATGTGATAATAGGGCTGACTACTTCATGAATCTGCTAACAAGACTAGATCTTATAAAATGCAGTGTAATCATGGAAGTGTAATTTCATCACCTTTGCCATATTCTGTCAGTTAGAGGCATGTTACAAGTCCCACCCACACTCATGCACAAGGGCATGAACACCAGGAGGTGAGGATCACGGAGACTATTCTAGAGTCTGTACACCTCATCTACATACATTCTATTGACTAAAGTAAGTCATGTATCCGGCCAATCCCAAAGACAATGGGGCAGTAAGGTATACTCTGTCTACAGGGTGGGGAAGAAATAAATTATTTTCAACATATAATACAATCTACCAAAAACTTAATTTCTGGCATTCTTAAGCTTGTGTGCAAATAATAATTATATGGTCACCTGTCATATTCATTAGCTATCATATTCATTAGCTTAATAATGATAGAAATAAAAACAAGGGAAGTCAGTAGGTCTTACCTCAACATAATAAATCAATAGCTAACATCATACTCAATGGTGAAAAGCTGAAAGCATTTCTTATAAGATCAGGAACAAGACAAGGTTGCTTGATCTAGCCACTTTTTCTCAACATGATATTGGAAGTCCTAGCCACAGCAATCAAACAAGAGGAAGAAATCAAAGGAATACCAAATTGGAAAAGAGGTAATACTGACACTATTTGCAGATGACATGATGCTATATATAGAAAACCACAAACACTCCAACAAAAACTGTTAGACTAATAAATGAACTCAGTAAATTTGCAGAATGCACAATTAGCATACAGAAATCTGTTGTTTCCCTAGACTAACAAAAAACTATGAGAAAGAAAAATCAAGAAAATTATACCATTTATAATTGCATCAAAAAGAATAAAACACCTAGGAATAAATCTAACCAATGAGGCAAAAGATCTGTACTCAGAAAAATATGACATTAATGAAATAAATTGAAGATGATGCAAATGAAAAGATATTTCATGCTTATGAATTAGAAGAATTAATATTGTTAAAATGACCTAACTACTCAAGGCAATTTACAGACTTAGTGCAATCCCTATCAAAATGCCAATGGCATTTTTCACAGAAAACATAAATAATTCTAAAATTTGTGTGGAAACACAAAAGACCCCAAATAGACAAAACAACCTTGAGAAAGAAGAACAAAGCTGGAAGTAACATGCTCCCTGATTTCAGACTATACTGCAAAGCTATAGTAATCAAAACAGTACAGTACTTGCACAAAACCAGATGCATAGATCGATAGAACAGTATAGAGAGCCCAGAAATAAACCTACACTTATATGGTCAATTAATCTATGAAAAATTAGGCAAGAATATACAATGGGGAAAAGATAGCCTCTTTAATAAATGGTGTTTGGAAAACTGGACAACTCCAAGCAAAAAAATCAAACTGGAATTATTTCTCACACCATATATAAAGTACTAAATGGATTAAAGACTTAAATGTAGGACCTGAAATCATGAAACTCCTAGAGGAAAACATACAGTGTAGTGTGCACTCTGAAATAGGTCTTAGCAATATATTTTTTTAAATTTCTCTCCTCAGGCAAGGGAAACAAAAATAAAAATAAACAAATGTGACTACATCAAACTAAAAAGCTTTTGCAAAGAGTAGGAAACTATCAACAAAATGTAAAGGCAGCTTACTGAGTGAAAAAAAGATATTTTGCTAATGACATATCTGAAAAGGGGTTAATATCCAAAATACACAAAAAAGTCACATAACTCAACATCAAAAAAAAACCAAGCAACCCAATTAAAAAATTGGCAGAGGACTTGAACAGACCTTTTTCCAAAGAGGACATACAGATGGCAAAAAGACACATGAAAAATGCACAGTATCACTAATTATCATAGAAATGCAAATCAAAAGTACAATGCTATATCACCTCACACCTGTCAGAATGGCTATAATAAAAAAGGCAACAAATAACAAGTTTTGGTGAAGATGTGGAAAAAAGGGTACCCTAATGCACTGTTGGTGGGAATGCAAATTGGTGCAGTCACTACGGAGAACAGTATGGGGGTTCCTCAATAATTAAAAATCGATCTATCATACAATTTAGCAATTCTACTTCTGGGTATTTACCCAAAGGGAAAAAAAAACACTTGTTCAAAAAGATATATGTACTCCAATGTTCATTGCAGCATTATTTACAACAGCCAAAGTATGGAAGCAACCTAAGTGCCCATTGGTAGATACAATGGAATATTAACTAGCCATAAAAAAGAATGAAATCTTGCCATTTGCTACAACATGGATGGACCTAGAGGGTATTTTAATAACTGAAATAAGTCAGAAAGAGAAAGACAAATACTGTATGATTTCACCTACATGAGAAATATAAAAAATAAAACAAATGAACAAAATTAACAAAGCAGAAACAGATTCAGAGATACAGAAAACAAACTGGTGGCTGCTGAGGGGAAGGGAGTGGAGGGATGAGTGAAACTGGTGAGAGATATTAAGTAGAAACTTCTAGTTATAAAATAAATAAGTCATGGGGATGTAATGTACAGTATAGGGAATATAGTTAATAATATTGTAATAAATTTACATGACAGATGACTAGAATTATTGTGGTGATAATTTTGTAATATATAAAAATACCAAAACATTATGTTGTATACCTGAAACTAATATTATAAGTCAATTATACTTCAATAAAAAAATAAATAAAACAAGTTGGATAGCAAGAGAGTCTTACACATAATGTAATATATTCACAGGATTGACATCCCATCACCTTTGCCATATCCTGTTGGTTACAAGCAAGCCACAGGTCCTGCTCAAATTCAAGGGGAGGGGATTACACAGGGGTGTGAATACCAGATGATGGGGATCTTAAGAGGCTTACCTCAAAATCTATTCACCACTGAGAGGCATGGTGGTGCCAGGTAGGTGGCAAGTGTTCACCTAATTCACAGTTTGGACAAATGCTGCTTGGCCAGGTATCATAAACAGTAATCAGCCAAAGCTAAGGCCAAACCCCCAAATTCTCATTATATATTGAAATTCTTGTATTCAAGAGTAAATTTGAAATTACATCAAAATGTTAATTACAAATTTATTATTTAAATGTTAGTAGTCAATTTTTTTTAAGTTTATCATTGTAACCTGGGAACAAAATTTCTAAGTACTATCACACCGCCTACTGTTGATCTCTCCTTCAGAACATTTTTACAGCCACAACTTTACATTTATTGGTATGACTAATTAATTAATGTTTGAATATTATGCTAAACTGGAATTAATGTTTGAGTATTATACTAAACTGTAATCTCCAGAAGAACAGGAGCATATGTCCAGTTTTGATTATAGTGGTACTTTTGGTAGAACAGAGTTTTTGGTTCCCCTCCATCCCCCTTGCTCCTACCTATCCTCACCTTTCATGGGAAGGAAGATTGTTAGCATTATAAAAGTGTATCAAAATTATTCCTCAGAGGTGATCAGTAAATAGCAAGAGAGAGGTTTATGAATAAGGAAGTTCACTTTAAAATTTTTAATAATTGTGAAAATTTGGAAGCAACCTAAATATCCAACAGTAAGGGAATTATTCATTATAACATGATACATCTAATCCATGCAGAAGGAATGGATACTATTCCTCTATTAGGTGATTACCCTTTCCAGAGACACAGAATACAAATGAGACTGCTGCCCAAGACTGGTTTCCTAGTAACAGTGTAGTGAAAAATTAATGTACTTTGGAGTTGAACAGACCTAGGTTCAAACTCTTTCTACCAATCTTGGATGGCCAAATGGAGGTCTGCCTATCCTGAATGAAGTTTGTCTAAAGCAGTGGTTTTCAAACTGGTCCTCAAAGCAGCAACAGTAGCATCACCTGGGAACATGTTAGAAATGCAAGTTTTCTAGTCTCAACCCAGACCTACTGAATCAGAATCCATGAGAATGGGGCCCAGCACGCTGTTTTAACAAGCCCTCCAAGTGATTCTGACGCATGCTCAAGTATGAGACCCCAAATTCAAGTCACATTTGTCTTACCTGTCCCATCTTGGTTATTTTGGTCTCCAACCACAAGGTGGCAACCTCTGTCTGAAGTCCTATGGGTTGACCAATGGTTACAGTAAGTGTATCTGGTCTAGTCACCTAACTGTCCAAAAGGTAATAAGTAGTAATGTGACATAGGAGTGTGAAAAAGAAGTGAGATCATAGAAGAAGCAAAGAGATGGAATGAGGAATAGAGATAGAGGGGGCTTTATCTTTGCTTTTAACGTAGCAAGTTAGCTAGGGTGAGGAAGTAGCAATGGTGGTGGCTGGGGGTGCTAGTATCAGGCTGTTTTCTACCTAAAAATTCAGTTCATTCTGAGTACAAAACAATGTGCATGAACGTTGGAGAGTTTCTGGGCAACCACCTTCATCTATGCTTTTCATCCTTTAATATGCAGACACAACTCAAAGGCAACTACTTCCTCACACCATCACCTACCCTCTTTCTACCTTCATACTCGAATCATGAATTCCTTATCCATTTCTCTTCCCATTATTGATTTCCCCCTTTTGAAGCTTTTCCATAGTTCTCCCTGGAACTCCATTGCACAGAAAAGCAAGCCTGGCCCAAGAAAATGTACTTTGTTGCCCCTCTTTATTGATCCCTCCTTAACTGAGACTTGGTACTTCCTTGAAGATTATACTTTCCATACAGCCCTCTCTGGTGAATTCTGTTCATTTTCTTATTCCCCATAAATTATATGGCTTGATAAAGAGGGTAGAGAATGAGAAATCCCAACAACAGAAGTCTCAAAGGAGGATAAAATTTCTCATCTCTGGCAATGGGATCCATGAAGACATATCACCCAGTGCCTTAGATTCTCACCTCTGTTGAATGCCTCAATTCCATTTCACTTTAGCCAATGTCACCCATGGCCACATAGTGGATCGTTTCAACATCTAGAAGAAATCCACATTGGGAATCTTTTTTTTAACTCATTTATCTTTTTCTTCTTTCCTGCTTTCTGTAGGGTAGATGGAATTTTATTTTCTGGTTTAAAACTTATACATTCTATTTTTGTTCTTATTATGGTTTCCCTTAACACCCATGTTTACCCCTATTAATTTATCAATATCTATATTTACCTCTTAACAATACAAGTATTTGAAAATGTTATGTCCTTTGGGTCCCATCACACCTTTTCCATTATTTTGGTAATGTTTAAAAGTTTAGTTCTGGATTACTATGGATAAGTTTTTTCTCTGTGTGCTCAGTATTTTTAATTTTTCACAATAAACTATACCATGATGTTTTATCACCCTTAGTTCCCATATCTCTTGCACCATCCTTCTTTTTTCTTCTCACTTGAAGACCTCCTCCAAAATTGTCTTCAACAATGATCTTTGTGTGGCAAACCTTCTGAGACATTGTATGTCCCCAAATATTTTTATTACTCTACTATATTTAAATGAAGATGACTAAATACAAAATTATAGGTTAAAAGTCTTTTTAAACACTATAGGTCCAGTCCCTTAAAAATATTACTCAATTGTCTTCTTGTATTTAATTTTGCTAAGAAGAAGTTTGTTACCAATTTAATTATTTCCTTTGTAGAGAATTTTATATTTCTATCTGGAATTTCTGAAAAGTCTTTGATATTCTTAAATTCCATTAGAATGTGTGTATACACACATATACTTACATAAGCTTTGCCTTCTCTCTCCTAGTCTGTGTCAGCCACAATATGCTTGAGATGTGAAAAGATAGCCCCAGGTACCCCAGAACCTGTTGATCATTGCCATTTGCTGTCACTCTACGGGCAACTGCTGTGATCAAAGCTTCATCTTGATACTCTTTGAAAGAAGCAGCACTGTTGAGGAGTCAATGTCCCCAGGCTGTAATCTACCAGCCTTGGGGATTTGAAAGGGATAGAAGAGTAAATGCCCAGTGAGGTAGTGCCCACCTGTTTTCAACCTCCTGCTCAACCAAGATGGGCCTTTTTTGCTGCCTGATATACTCTGATATATCCACAGATACTGGTAACTGTGGTTTGGGATGTTTCTGCTGATTTCTGTAGTGAAGGGGTAGATAATGTAGTTACCATGACAATTAGAGGAAATACATGAGTGAAACATCAAAATCTTTCATTAAACTTATCCTCTTATTGATGCTTCCAACTACCCTTTATTCCAGACTGCTAAAAACAAACAAAACGCAAATAGCTGTGTAGATTGAAGTCACCACAAGCAGATGACTTCCTTTCTCAGGGCCCTCAGCACCACTCAGCTATCTTTTTGCTTGTCAGCTTCCTTTCTCATTTGTTCAGTGCTTATTCAAATCTCCACCATACTCATCAAGCCTCTCCAATCCCTCTTCTTTTCAGCAATGAGCTGCAAAACTGCGTGTTACACCATTCCAGAGGCACTCTCTCATATGTGAATGGCAGTCGTAGAACACAATATAGAGCACAGCAAAAATTACACCTCTAGTTGTGTTAGGCTGCAGCCCTGTAAGAACTTTGAAGCCTCTGTCAAAGGAAAATGAAGACAGTGAAATGACAAGAATGGCAAATCACAGGCCAGTCTCTATAGTCAGTGAACACATC
Organism: Camelus dromedarius; assembly: GCF_036321535.1. NCBI lineage: Eukaryota > Metazoa > Chordata > Mammalia > Artiodactyla > Camelidae > Camelus > Camelus dromedarius. The sequence continues at coordinate 76,348,275 of NC_087472.1, forward strand.
CTTCAGGAATGAAGCAAAAACCAAGACATTCTCAGACGAAAGAAAACTAAGAATTTTTCATTGGTAGGCCTATGCTGTGCTTAAAGGAAGTTCTTGAACAATAAAAGAAACATAAAAAAGGAATCTTTGAACATCAGAAAGGAAGAAAGAACAATGGAAGACTAAAATTATGGTTAAATGTAATAAACTTGCCTTCTCCTCCTGACTTTTCTAAATTATGTTTGATGGTTGAAATAAAAATTAGAATATTGTCTGATGTGACTGTCAATGTATAGAGAGGAAACAGTTGACAAAACTATATTATAAATGAGAGAAGTTATAGGAATTTAAAGGGAAATATCTCACTGGAACTAATCAATATCTACACAATCTGTACACTTTGGTAAGCTATATATGCATAATGTAATATCTACAGCAACCACTAAAAAAAGCTATATGAAGAAGTGTACTCAAAAACACTAGATAATTCAAAATGGAATTCTAAAAAGTCTTGCAGTAACCCACAGGAAAGAAGGAAAAAAGAAAACAGAAATGAAGCGCAGAGAGAACAAAGAGAACACAAACACACACACAGAAACACAAAATGAAGGACTTAAGCCCTAACATACCAATAATTACATTAGATGTAAATTCTCTAGAAACTTTGATCCAGACAAGATGGCATAGACTCATCTCTCACTGCTTCTCCCTGCTAAGTCCAACTATAACATGACACATGAGGCAACCGTAGGAGGACTCTGAATGGTGGCGAGAGGAAAATAGACTGGCTAGAGACCCCAGCACTGGAGGAAAGATACAGCATTTGGGCATCTTACAACCTCTCACCCAGCATCACAAGGCGACCCAGGCCTGGCATCTCCTGACCCTAACATATTAGATGAAGGTGACTCAGGTAGGTTCATGCCTTCAGATTAAATGGAAGTTATGCTGACAACTCCAGTCAGTCCCAGTGGCAAAGGTAAGAGTGATCAAGGGGGAGCTCCAAAAATAAAAGATGGCCAGGGGAAATACTCTTTATTTCTGTGGGCTAGAGAGTTTCTTCCCTCACCAAGTGATGCCCAGTGGCCCTAGTGGCCCCAGTAGGGATGACCCCACCACAACAAGTAGCCCAGCCTGGAAAGCATTCTTTGTATTCTGTAGTTAGACTCTCTTTGCCCACTTAGAGACACTGATAGGACTGGCAGCACTGGGAGGGGGAATCCCACCACCACAAGTGGCCAAATACAGGAAGTACAGGTAGTGTTCTCTCTATATAAAATATCCTGAAAAAGGCAAATTATTAGAGAAGAAAGTAGTTTTGCCTGGGGTTGGCGATGGAAGCAGGGCTTGACTACAAATGGGTTCAAAATACTGGAGTTGAGGAGTGGTGGTAGATGTTCTAAAACTGGATTTGATATGGCCACATAACTCTATAAATTTACTAAAAATTATTGAAATGCATACTTACAACAGGTGAATTTTATGGTATGTAATTTAAACCTTAATAAAACTTTAAAACTCATAGTTAACTAAAATTAGAAAGAACTACAAAGAAACTATTCTTTAACCTAATAACATGCAATTTATAGCTAAAAATCACACTTAATATAAAAGATTGATTACTTTTCCCTTAAGACCACGAAAAAGACAAGCATCCTTATTTTCACCACTCCTATTTAACATGTTGAAAGTCCCTAACTGGTACAATAATGCAAGAAAAAGAAAAGGCATACAGAATATAAAGGAAGAAATAAAACTATCTCTATTCACAGATAAGATGATTATCTATGTAGAAAATTCCGTGGAAATTACAGGAAAAACCTATTAGAACTAATAAATGAGTTTAACAAGGTTTCTAAATAAGAGGTCAATATATAAAAATTAATTACATCTATATATTAGCAATGAACAATCAGAAGTCAAGAGTTTAAAAAAAGTTTAATTTACAATAACTTCAGAAAAATGAAATACTTCAGTTAAAAAAATATGTTCAGGATATGTATACTGAAAACTATAAAACATTTAAGAAAAATATCAAATAAAAACTAAATAAATGGATATGTGAGCCATATCCATGGATTGGAAAACTCAATATTGTTAAGATGTTAATTCTCCCAAAATTGATCTATAGATTCAATGCAAACCCAATTAAAATCCCAACAGGATATTTTTCTAGAAATTAACTAGCTGATTCTTAAATTCACATTGAAAGGTAAGAAAATTAGAAATAGTCAAAACAATTTTGAAAAAGAATAAATTTGAAGAACTCACAATACCTTATTTCAAGGCTTAACTATTAACTATTTTGCTACAGTAATGAAAACAGTGTGTTATTTGGAGGAATCAGTCTATCAAACGTTAAAGCTTACTATATAGCTATAAAAGTCAAAGTAATTGTTGTATTGGCAGAGGGATAGACAGGTCAATGGTACAAAATAGAGAATAAGAAATAGTCCAACACAAACAGAGTCAGTTGATGTTTTACAAAGATGTGAAGGCAATTTAATGGAAAAAGAGAGTCTTTTCAACAAATTGTGCTGGAATATTTGGATATTCATATATTAAAAAAAGGAATCTTTATTTTTAATTTTTATTGAAGTATAGTTGATTTACAATGTTGTGTTAATTTCAGGTGTACAGCAAAGTGATTAATATATATTATATATGTATATTCTTTTCCATTATAGGTTATTACATGATACTGAATATAGTTCCCTGTGTTACACAGTAGGCCCTTATTGTTTATCTATTTTATATATAGTAGTGTGTATCCCCTAATTTATCCCTCCCCTACTTCCCCTCTGGTAACCATAAGATTGTTTTCTATGTCTGTGAGTCTGTTTCTGTTTTGTTCTGCAAATAAGTTCATTTGCATCATTTATTTAGATTCCACAAATAAGTATTATCATGTATTTGTTTTTCTCTGACTGACTTACTTCATTTAGTATGATAATCTATAAGTCCATCCATGTTGCTGCAAATGGCATTATTTCATTCTTTTTATGGCTGAATAATATTTCATTGTATATATATATATACATACATACATCATCACATCTTCTTTATTTCAGTCATCTGTCATTGGACACTTAGGTTGCTTCCATGTCTTGGTATTGTAAATAGTGCTACTATAAACATTGTGATGCATGTATCTTTTCAAATTAAAATTCTCATCTTTTCTGGATATATGCCCAGGAGTGGGATTGCTGGATCATATGGTAGCTCTATTTTTAATTTTTTAACAAACCTCCATACTTTTCTCCATAAGCACTGAACCAATTTACATTCTGACCAACAGTGTAGGAGGGTTCCCTTTTCTTTACACACTCTCCAGCACCAAAATGAACCTTAATCTATACCTCACACATTATATAAATATGAACTCAAATGGATCATAAGCCTAAAATTTAAATGTAAAATTGTAAGACTCTTAAAAGAAGAAATAAGAGAAAATTATTGTGACCTTGGATTAGACCAAGGGTCTTAGATATCACACCAAAAGTACATGCTATTAAAGAGAAAATTAGTAAGTTGGAACACATCAAAATTTAAATAAAAATTTTTGCCCTATAAAAGACACTGTTAAGGGAATGAAAAGATAAACTACAGAAAATATTTGCAAAACTGATATCTGATAAAAGACTTCTATCCAAAGTATATTAGAAACACTTAAAACTCATCAATAAGAAAACAAACAACATAATTTAAAACTGGACAAAAGAGCAACTACCTCACCAAAGAAGATACACGGATGGCAAATAAGCATATGAAAAGATGCTCAAAATGATATGTTATCAGGGAATTGCAAATTAAAACAACAATGTGATATCACTACATGCCTATTAGAATGGACAAAATCCCTGACAATACCAATTGCTAGTGAGGATAAAGAGTAACAGGAGCTCTCACTCATTGCTGGTGGGAATATAAAATGATGCAGCCACTTTGGAAGACAGTTTGGCAGTTTCTTATACCACTAAATTTAGTCTTACCATACAGCCCAATAATCCTATTCCTAAATATTTACCCAACTAATTTGAAAATTTATGTCCACACAAAATCTTGCATGCAAATGTTTATAGCAGCTTTATTCATAATTTCAAAAACTGTTAGCAACCAAGATGTCCTTCAAGGTAAATGGATAAACAAACTGTAGTACATCCACATTATAAAACACTATTTAGCAATTAAGAGGATTGAGCTATTAATTCATGTATCAACATGATAAATCTTGAATGCATATTGCTAAGTGAAAAGAGCTAGTTAGAGAAAGCTATAAACTATATTATTCTATTTATATGACATACTGGAAAAGTGAAAACTATTCAGACTGAAGACGGATGAGTGGCTTCCAGGGGTTTAGGGAGGAGCGAAGTTTGAGTAGGTGAATTGGAATCACAAGGGATTTATTAGGGTCATGAACCTATTCTATATGACACTGTACTACTGGATACACTGCCCATTTGACAAAATCTATACATTACAATGTAAAGAGTAAACCTTAATGCATGCAAATTTAAAAAGTCAACTAGGAAACTGGGAATCTCTGGATGGAATGCAGACTGTGACAAAATAATTTAACTGTGTTACAAAGGTATGACAACTTCACTGAAGTGGGTGGGAAAAAGATGTGCTGACCTAAGAAACTTTGAAATTTCCTAAAAACTTTAAAGATAAAAGTAACTGTACCTAAGCACTTTACCACAAGTTGTTTTTCACAGGAGTACAGGTCAACAATTTTGAAACCACATGTATACCAAAACTCAAACAAATAAATAAATGGATGGTAGATAGGAGGAGCTAGGTTTCTCACTGTTGGAGTAGGAGGTTACAGATAAGCAAGAGAGAAAGATTAGAATGAACCAGGTAGTACTGTGTTAATATCAGAGACATCAGCATGAACTGATGTTTAGCTTAATATAGATACTGCCATATAAATCATTATAGATATATATGTATACATGTATTAGAATACATATGTATATTCCCTAGCTCCAACTGCTGAAAGAGCCTAGAAACAATTATACTCTCATAGCAACAAGCACACCCAGATCTTAGTTTTTAATACCATTCTCCAATAAAAGAAACCAAGGATCCTTGCAGAAATGGATGATTCTAGGACCGAGGCATCTTGTAACACCAGAAAGGAAGGAAGTGCTCAAAAAAGCCACAGTGATGGGGGACATATCAAAGGGACATAGCCACGAACTGAAAGAGCTCCCAATGGCCAAAGCTGGAACAATTTGAGCAACAAAATAAAATAGTATTGGATTGTAATCCAAAGTACAAAATAAATATCCATACATCCATACTGATTTAAGTGATTGAATAAGTAAATGGGAGGAAGACAAATCTTCCATGCACAAGAATTTAAAATAATTTCTGTAGATACTCCCCCCTCAAGGAAGAGGTTCATAACTCCTTTCTCTTAAGTATAGGCTGCTTATAATGACTTTCTTCCAAATACTATGGTACAGAGAGGGGGAAAAATATTAACTTTACAGTGGAGAAACCTGACAAACACTACTTGAGCCAGGTAACCAAGGTTAACATCTAATGTGATATGTCATATTGACAGTGTGTACCCTTGATATGATGTTATGAAAATGACACTTTACCTCTCTGGTCTTCCCCCCAAAACCAATAACTCCTGTGTAATCATTAGAAAATCATTAGGCAAATCCCAATTGAGGGGCATTTTATAAAGTAACTGACCAGTAATCCTCAAAACTGTCAAGATCATAACAAACAAGGAAAATCTGAGGAACTGTCACAACCAAGAGGAAGCTATAGAGATATGACAACTGAATGAAATGTGGTATCCTAGATGGATGATATCATGGAACAGAAAAAGTAGGTAAAAACTAAGTAAATTTGAATAAAGTAAGGACTTTATTTGATAATAATGTGTCACTACTTGGTCATTAATTACAACAAATGTACCTTAATAACATAAGATGTTAATAATAGGGGAAACTGGGTGTAGGAGATATGGGAACTCTGTACTATCTTGGCAAATTTTCTATAAAAGTGTTTGGTAAAGTGAAAAAAAAAATCTCAATACCAGCAGTCATTAGGGAAATGAAAATTAAAACCACATTAAAATACCTCTATACACCTATCAGAATGGCTAATAAAAAATTACCTAACAATATCAAGTGCTGTCAAGGATGCAGAGCAACTAGAACTATTATACATCATTAGTGGGAATGAAAAAAATGGTACTTTGAAAAAAATACAGCAATTTCTTTTAAAGTTGAATATATATTTACCATAAGACCCAGAAATCCCACTTGTGGGTAATTTCCTAAGTTAAATGAAAACCTATGTTCACATAAATATTTGTATATAAATGTTTATTGAAGATTTATTCTTAATTGCCCCAAACTGGAAACAACCCAGCTATTTCTCAAATAGTGAATGGATAAGCACACAGTGGCACATCCATATAATGAAATATCACTTATCAATAAAAAAGGAATAATTGATACATAAAAGGAACTAGACTTAAAAGGCTACATACTGTATGACTCCATGTATATAATGTTCTGAAAAAGGCACAACTATAGGAATGGAGAATGTATCAGTTGGTGACAGAGGTTAAGGGTTGGGGAGGAAGTTTTAATTACAATGAAGAGGCTTAAGGATATTTTGGGGGGTGATGAAATTGTTCTGTATGTTCATTGCGGTGGTGGTCAGACAACATTATGCATTTTTCAAAATTCATAGAACTGCACACCACAAAGAGTAACTTTTATTGTATCTACATTAAAAATAAAACCTGAGTTGGCCCTCTGTATTCATGGTTTCCCATCCACAGACACAACCATGAATTGTGTGCTATGTCACTTTTGTTTGCTTGTTTGTTATTTTTTATTGAAATATAGCTGGTTTACAATATTATATCAGTTTCAAGTAAACAGCATAGTGATTCAGTATTTTTGCAGACTATACTCCATTATAGGTTATTACAAGATAATGGCGACTGGAGCGGAGCCAAGATGGCAGAGTAGAGAGACTCACAGCTCACCCTCTCCCACAAATATACCAAGAATTACATCTACAAACCCATTGAGTCACATAGAACACCTACTAAACCCTGGCAGAATGTATCATTTTGAAATACAGGAGGATTCTCACAAAATCTGGTAAGCAAAAAAAAAAAAAAAAAAAAAAGGAAAAAGAAAAGAATCAGTGCAGGACTGGTCCTGCAGGGAGGGAACAGCATAGGAATAAAGGCACTGTCACACTGGGATGCCCCCTCTCCAACCTGGAGGTCAGCAGGGACAGAAGCAGAGCTTCTGAGGCTTGGAGGAGAAAGTGACAGCAGAGAGAACTAAGGGAAACTGACACAGAAGGTCCCTGCGATCCCTGGGCCAAGATACCATCCCTGGGACTGGCTGCTAGAGACCAGTGAGGAGCCCAGGCAGACGTCTGGGGCCTACTGCACAGAGGCAGCCTCAGGGAACTGGAGGGCAGTGTGAGCTCTGCTAGGGGTGTGTGCAGAACAGAACAGCCTGGGACCCCCATAAAAAAAAAAACTGTTGGTGTGGGGAGGGGGAAGGGGCACAATGCAGCGACACCAGCTTTGTCCCCTAGGCTCCATTGTTGGTGTGTTCTTGGGAGAAGAGAGGTGGGGCTCCATCATAGCCATCACTGTTGTGTGGAGGTGGGGCTGAAGGCTGAATCCATGCCCAGGGGCCCTGCAACTTCAAGGGGGGATTGAGATTTGTTTACAGCCCCAGGCAGAGTGGGTGGATTTGCCATTGTGAACCTGCACCTCTAAGGGAAATAGAAACTATAAAGAGGAGACAATTAAAAACAGACAACTCAATGGCTCAGATAAGAGCCAAGCTAAAGGCAGTCAAAAGCAGGCTAGATAATACAGAGGAATGAATAAGTGATTCAGAAGACAGGATAACAGAAGTAACCCAATCAGAACAGCAGACAGAAAAGCAAATAAAAGCCAATGAAAGCAATATAAGGGACCTATGGGATAATATAAAGCATGCCAACCTACACATAATAGGGGTCCCAGAAAGAGAAGAAAGAGCAAAGGGGATTGAAAAGGTATTTGAAGAAATTATGACTGAAAACTTTCCAAACCTAAAGAAGGAAACAGATACCCAAGTACAGGGGGCATAGAGGGTCCCCAACAAGAAGAACCTAAACAGACCTACACAAAGGCATATTATAATTAACATGGCCAAAGTTAAAGATAAAGAAATGATCCTAAAGGCAGCAAGAAAAAAACAAAGAGTTACAAGGGAACCCCCATAAGGCTTTCAGCTGATTTCTCCACACAAACACTGCTGGCCAGAAGGGAGTGGCAAGATATATTTAAAGTCCTGAATGAGAAAAAGCTGCAACCTAGGATACTCTATCTGGCAAGACTATCTTTTAGAGTAGAAGGAGAGATAAAGAACTTCACAGACAAGCAAAAACTAAAAGAATTAATCAATACTAAACCTATGCTAAAAGAAATATTGAAAGGTCTACTGTAAATAGAAATGAAGCAGGAAGCTATAGAAATGAGAAAACCATAATTGGAAATGCATAACTATAGTGAATTGCAAGAGAATAAACATGAAGATGTAAAAAATAAATATACTATAGGTGGAAACATAAATTGTTACAAGCACTTTGTAAAACAGTCTGGCATTACCAATTAAAGTGGAAGATAATATTTATGCTATGACCCAAAAGGTATATCATGAGTAATAACCAGAACACAAATGTGTCAACATATATGTAAATGGTATGAAGCTTTATTCATAACAGCCCAAAGCTAGACACAATCTAAATTCACCTCCATGTGGAAGGATAATTGTTTCTGGGTTTATATAATAAACTACTAAACAGATGCAAAAATAAAGATATTACAGTACATGAAACAATATGGATAAATCTTACAAACATAATTCAGTCATGTAAATTTCAAAACAGACAAAATTTAACCATAACATTTAGGGATTCATACCTAAGTGGTAAAGATATCAAGAAGTGGTAGGAAATGATTACCACAAAAGTCACATTATATTTCTCTTTTAGCAGGAATGGAAGGGTGTGTGATAGGAAGGGACCCAAGTACGAGGCATTGTTTTATTTCTTATCTCAAGTGATGGTTGTACACATGTATTCACTTTGTCATAATTCATTGAGCTAAACACTCACGATTTTCATGTGATACTTCATTTCACTATTTTAAAAATCTTTCAGAATAAAGAATGGAGGCTATCTGACAAACTCTCTCAGCTTGTCACCTCCTCCCCTTGCTGGTAAATGGATCTGAATATATACCCATCCTTGTCTTTCCCCCTCTAGCCTCAAGGATAAGGCATCCCCACTCCTGTCTCCGCTAAGCCCACTTGCCACCAAGTTATCCTCTTTCTCCAACATCTTTGACCTCTCATTCCACTGCTTCATCCTATAAATATGCTAAAATAATCTAGTCTGCCCCATCGTTTTATTTTCTTCTTCTTTTTCCCCTTCCACCTCCCTTTCTTTTTTTACAGTCAAACTTTAAAAGGTTAATTGACACACACTCTCTCTCCACATCACCTTCAATCAATTGAAATCTGGTTTCCGCACTTTGTCTCACTGCTCCTTCTCTCTTTAAGTTCAACAATGACCTCCTTCCTAATTGTCAAGTCCGTTGACTGAGTTTCAGGTGTCATCTTTTTGGTCCTTTTAATTGTATTTCATATGAGCAATCAAATTCATTAAAATCCTCCCCTTCTTTGGCTTCCAGGACATTGCTCTTCCTGAGATTCCTTTTGCTTTTGTTACTAAGAAGAAGAAAATATATTTTATAGCTAACAATCGTATATATATTTCCTATGTCCTCAGCAACATTCAAAGCATTTACATGCATTAACTTGTCTAATCCTCATACAACCCCATACAATAGACACTATTGCTGTCATATCTTTTTACAAATAAATAAATGGAGGCACCTAAGGTCATCAAGATAAGTGGAAGAAGGGGAATTTGAACCCAGGCAGTCTGGATCCAAAAATCTATTCTCTTAACTTCTAGTCTCTTGCCTACACATTTGCCAAAGAGGGCTTGCTTTCTTCTCTCCACTATTTAACTGTTGTTGTTCCCTGGAATTTATCCTCAACCCTTTGCTCTTCAAAGCTTTCTTTAGCTAATCTTGTCCACTCTGATGATTTAAAAGACCATCTGGGGAGAAGGTATATCTCAGTGGTAGAGCGTGTGCTTGCACACACGAGGTCCTGGGTTCAACCTCCAAGACCTCCGTTAAAAATAAATAAGTAAATAAACTTAATTATTCCCCCCAAATTAAAAACTAAATAAAAACATTTGTTAAAGACCATCATCTATGCCAGTGATTCTCAAATCCATAGCAACCACCCTGACTTCTCTGTGAAGTTCAGGACTGGCTTCATGGGCATGCATCCTGTGCAGGCTCATAGGGCCTCATGCTGACAAGGGTCCTGCACTTGGTTTCATGCTCTGCTGTCACTGCCTTGAAATTCTCAGTCATTTTTGAACAAGTGGTTCTGCATTTTAATCTTGCACTGGGGCTTGCAAATTAGGTAGCTGGTCCTGCCTAAGCTCTTGATATATATTTAACTGCCCACTGGACACCGCCACCTCTCTGTCCAAATCTGCATTCATATCCTTCCTATCTCAACCTTTCTAATATTCTGATAGCCTATTTTCAGTTGATGGTAATATCCAGTCACCCAACCTAGAAACCTGCAAACCATCCTTCATTATGGTTATGTTAATACCCTACTTAAAACTCTTCAATGGCATCCCATCAACTATGGGATCCAAGCTCCTTAGCATTCCATTCAAGCATTCCACGATCTAGGTCCCAACAACCTCTCCTGTCCTTCAACTAATGCTCCATCAATACAGACCTATACTCAGAATTCCCTGTTCACACCATGTTTTTCTCTGCCTGGAGTGTCCTCTCCCCAGCCTTCTAATCTGTAATCCTTTTCACCTGGATAATTTCTAGTTCTGCTTCAGAACTCAGTTCAAACAATCTCATTTAGTAAGCATAGTCTGAAACTTGACCCTGAACCCCAGGCAGGTCTAAGAAATGCTCCCTCTAACATAGCACTTAGAATACTCTATGATCATTGCTCATTTTTATGTCAGTCCCCTCTCTGAGTATTAGCTCCTTAAGAGATGATACTCAGTGTCCTCAGCACCTAGCAAAATGCCAATCCAGGCTGAATTGACCCAAGCAAAAGACAGACTCTACCCTAACCTCAGGATAGGAAATGGTTTTTCAGAAAACCTCTTAGGACTGTTCATAATGGCAAAGAGTAGTTTAACAAGTAGCCCCCTCATAGAGGAAGAAAATGATAAATAAATCCAGGTCTTATATGAAGCTGGTATGCAGTATTTCAGTCATACTGATTGTAAGAATATTAAAATATTTCCGTACTAGCCAGTAAATAGCTGTTTAATACTGAAGCTTTCCAAGTGCTTCCACCACTATTCTGGGCCCGCCTCTAAGATTCTGCCAGAACTCTCCACCATCCAGCCCAAAATGGGCTTCTAGAACCCTGCTCTAGCACTAATGTTTCTTCTGATTGATTAGTGCCCATGCTAAGCTAGTTGTTAAATATTTTGAAGATTACCTCTAAATTTACTTCTCCCCAGTTGTGCAGCATTCCTTCCCACAACATTTTCAGCTTATTTTTATGTTTCAGGGTCCTGGGGACCTCCTTGTTGAGCTTAGACCCTAAGCTGAACAATGAAACATCTACTAGAAAGAGTAAACTATAGTCAAAACAGACATTTATTTTGTAAATAAGTTCATTTGTGTCTTTTTTTATATTCCACAGATAAGTAACCTATAATGAAAAAGAATATGAAATGGAATATATGTATGTATATGTATGAGTGAAACATTATGCTGTATGCCAGAAATGGACACAAACTGTAAAGAGACTATACTTCAATTTTTTTAAAAAGGGATTAAAAACATGTTTAGCATTATCAGGACTAATGTCTTTGTAGCTTTCTCTGGCATAGGATCACCCCCTTCTTCTCAAATAAAATTTTATGGCAGGGCAATATACTACTAAGTTAATGCCCAGATACATGTCTCTTTCTCTTTTCAGTGGAATGGATTAATAAACAAAACAAGAAACCAGGAGGTCTGGAGCAGGTCCAAGGTTGTAGCATATTTAATAAATTCCCAGATTATTCCAATACACACTAAACTTTGATCGAAAGTCATTATGAAGATGGGATGAGTTGCCAAGATGGAGAGGGAGCACACTGGCCTGGAAGAAAAGCAATGAGATCTTTGTCACCAGAGCCTGATTACCAGTGCCTTCCTGGATTGCTCAAACCCCAAGATTCTGTATAATTGAAGGGAGGTGAAAGGATCCCACAAAGCAACTGTTACTGGACTTCTGGCCAACACTGCTGAGTAGGGGCTCATAGAGGATTATTATTTTTTCTAATTTAATCCACATTGATTTTTATTGCACTTTTAAAAATGGAGATATATGGCAGTTCATTTCTAATAATTGATAAGCCTATTACATGGAGTTAAAAGCCAATGTTGTTTTAGCTGCTAAATATAATAGTAGCTCTGAAGCTAGTATTCAGTTCTGCAACAAATCTTCAGGTTTGTGTACCTCAAACCTCAAATACACAAAATGAAACTTTCAAAACTGTGCTTATATTAACAAATCTTCTGGACTCAGTTTATCCCAACATTAGCAGTAACATAAAATGAAGCAAGCCCACAGTTAGAATAAAATTCTATTTTCTCTATTACTCAAATCAAAGAATCAATTTTATTTTATTTTTAAAAATCTTCTTTAATGTAATTTTTTTTACTTCTTGGGGAGGGAGGTAATTAGGTCTATTTATTTATTTGTTTATTTATTTATTTTATTTATTTATTTATTTTTAATGGCAGTACCAGAGATTGAACCCTGGACCTCGTGCATGCTAAGCACGTGCTTTACCACTGAGCTATACTCTCCCCCTATCAATTTTATTTTAGTCAAGCATTTAAAACATAAGTTATCTTATCATTTTCCTTAGACTGTTGATTTGAGATAATTATAGATTCACATGAAGTTGGAAGAAATCATCCAGCAAGATCCTGTGGACCCCTCACTCAGTTTCCTTCAATGGTAACTATAGTACAATACAAACAACCAAGTTATTGACATTAATATGATCCACTGATCTCATTCAAATTTCTCCAGTTTTACTTGTACTCACTTATGTGTGTATTTAATTCTACACACCTTATCACTTGTATAGGTTTGTGTACCCACCACCATGGTCAAGATATAGGACAGTTCCATCACCACAAGAATCTCTTGTTTTGCCCTTTTATAACCATACACACTTCCCTCCCACAACCCTCCCCAAAACCAAAACTCTAAGTCCTGATAACCACTAAGCCATTCCCAATTTCTATGATTTTGTCTCTTCAAAAATTTACATAAATAGAGTCATACTGTACATAACTTTTATGGATTGGCTTTTTATTATTCAGCATAATTACCCAGAGATTTTTTTTCTATTAATACATTTTTCAGTTTGCATTTAGTTCTTTTTTATAACTCCTATTTCCTTGCTGAGATTTTCTATTTTTTCATTTGTTTCTAGCATGTTCATAATCGCTCATTGAAGCATCTTTATAATGGCTTCTTTAAACTGTTTGTCAGATAATTCCAACATATGATTCATCTCCGTGTTGGTGTCATTAGACTGTCTTTTCCTTTTAAAGTTATTTTCCTGGTTCTTGGTATGACAGGTGATCTTTTTTAATGCATCCTAGATATTTTGGCTATTGTGTTAGGAAATTCTAACCCTGTGTAAGTCCTCCATTTTAGCAGGCAGTCTCCTTGTTTAGGTTTAGCATGTAGGTCCTGGCCTAATCTTGAGTGCTGTGGTTCAATAACTGTTTAATTTTCAGAGCCTTTGCTGTGCTTTGATTGGCTTGGATCATCTGATACCACTTGGGCTCCCAGTGGTCTGTGCTGGTTCTGACTGTGGAGGGAGAAGATACTTCCCCAGGCTAGGTTGTATGATGCTTCTAAGTGGGTGAAATGGAGTCTCCATGAAGAAGAACACTTTCTGCACTTGGCCATTTGTTGTGGCCAGATCTTTCCACCCAGGGCAGCCTGGTAAGTCTGTGGCAGGGAGGGGATTCTCAGGTCCATGGACACAAAGAAGCTCTCAGGCTAGGTCACTTGTTCTGGAGGGATCCTGCCTAGCCACCCAGTATCTTTCAGTAGGGAAGGAAATCTCAAAGACCTTCGCCATCTCATCTAGACCACAAGACCTCTTTATTCTCTTTTATGCTAGTTAAGATGTCTTAGTATTAAACTAATCTCTTCCTTCTTCTAAATTGTATAGGGCATTTAAAAAAATATTGTTCTTGCTCTACATTTAAGAGACTTAACATCATCTCTCATTTCTACAGCCAACTGGATTATTCACCAATAAATTAACTTAGCCAGTCCCTGGTGTTTTATTCAATATTATCACTTAGAAAAGGAAAAAATTCTTCTTGAAATGTAACATAAATACAGAAAAGCGAACGAATCTTAAATTTACACACCAGCAAGTTACCACAAAATGAGCACACAGGAAACTATATTCAATGTCTTGTAGTAACCTATAATGAAAAAGAATATGAAAAGGAATGTATGTATGTACTTGTATGACTGAAACATTATGCTGTACACCAGAAATTGACACAACATTGTAAACTGACTATACTTCAATAAAAGAGAAAAGATAAAATAAACAAACAAACAAACAAAAGAACACACTAATACAGTATTTCTTTTGATTAGAAAAACAATCTGGATAATTTCACAAGAATGTGAACATACTTAACACTATTGAACTGTACACTTAAAAATGGTTAAGATGCTAAATATAATATGTAAATATTATATATATATATGTTACTAAATTTAAAAAAAAGAATCTGGGGAGATAAAACAGCTAAATTCTGAAAAATACCAACAATGCCTCCATATTCAGCCTAGCAGAGGTCACTGGAACAAATTCCTAGTACATAGACCCTTGGCTTTAGCTCATTTTCCTCCTACATATTCAGGAAAACAGATCTTGATGGTTTTTCGTCTATGAAGAAAAAAAGAAAGAAATGTGGCATCTGTTCCATCTTAAGTGTTGTGGAAAAAGCAAAGCATAGATTCTTTAGCTGAAGTCAGGATAGTACAGCAGCCCTGCCCTTTTCACTTTGACTTTTCACCACATGGTCATCCTATCATCAGGACTGTTGTGCAAATTAAGTGAAATAAAATAGACAAAAGGTCTTCTACATGGCAGATATTCTTTAAAAGTTTAATTGAATATGAAGATAAATGAGAGGTTAACATAGACTCATATTATCACACATGCTGCTGACATCTCTAAAGAGGAAAACCAGGAAAGAAGAGTCAAGGAGTTGGACTTACTTGTGTGCCAAGCATCATGAAAAGTGATTTATAAATGATATCCCATTTAACCCTCTACAATGAGTGCTAAGGTACTATTAATTTTCCCACTTGACAGATGAAAAAAACCAAAGCTCGGAAAGATTAGGATAACTTGCCCATGGACACATAGTAAAAAAAAAATTAAAATTAAAAAGTAGCAGAACTAGGATTTGCATATCTACTCTCTAGCCTAAATATAAAGCCAAGCCTGCCAAAGAATAAAACTCAAACCCCTTTTCATGGAGTGCAATAATCCAGCCCCAGCAGACCTTCCCAGTCTTCTCTCTCCACTTCTCCACCTTATAGTTTAGGCTCTAGTAACTGAATAATCCCTCCCTCATCCTTCCCTTCCTTAACCAACCATTACACATTTACATGCTGTTGTTTCTCACTTCTATGCTTTGTTCCTAATGTCCTCAACTTGGCATCCTCTCCCTCTCCCATTTACATAGCTAAGTCATCTCTTCTTAGAAATCTTCCCAAATCCCCACTGTCCCTATCTCCTTAACCTGCCTACCTTCATATACTCCCACTATGTTCTGTGCTTATTTATGTTGAATTGTCATTGTATATTTACTTTTATATGAGCTCCTTGAAGGCAAGAACCATTTCTTATTCATCTGCACTATGTTTAACATGATTCCTGGCATATACTTGCTATCCAATAAATGTTTGTTGTATGAATAAACGACTGAGTGAACCAATGAATGACTCTAAACTGTTTTTCCCTCTTCAGCCATTCATCTATCTTGTTCTGAATTTTGGAACCATGTTCTTGTGCCAGTCACCTCTACTGTTATTATTTACTTAATATTTTTCTTTAACTCAAGTCACTTTTTCAATATTTGAGATCAGTCTAGCCTTGTTCTAAGCAATATCTGTGAAATCATGGGTTGAATGTATTCAATGATATACATTTATAAACATATATATAATACATTAAGATGAATACATAACTATTGAAAGTTTTTAAATGTTCATATGTTTGCCTCCCAAAGCACCTGAACCTCCAGTGGAACACACACCTTGCTAAGGAAATAATCACCTAATGTCACTGCTACTGTTTCCTGAAGCCTAGATCTGATGGGCACAGGAAGCCAGGGAGGGTACATGGCAGCTCGTTACCTTTGTGATACTATCACTAGGGCAGGTGACTGACTCAATACTGAGACTATCTTGACTGAAGTAGGAAGTCTTTAAACATCAGCAGTTGCCCATAATACTGCTTGCCTAGTCTCTGGAATACAGCATCCCAGACTTGACCCTGGGATGCCTATGGGATGCAAGGGGTTCAGGCCAAGCTATACCCTGCCCCAACACAATGCACCTATTCTGTTATAATTGAGTTCTGGCTCCAAGTTTTGAGTTCAAGCCTTCTCTGAGTGGTACACAGTGTGTAGAACTGAATGTGAGACAGTAGATCCTAGCACTGGTTCTTAATTGGGTGACCTTGAGCAAATTTTCTGAACTTAATTTTTCTCACCTATAAAATGTATATGTTATAGCTATACCTCATGCAGTGTTTCTCAGTCCTGGCTGTACATTATCATTATCTGGGGAGATTTTTAAAAAACATTTTTTTGACCAAAATATTGATTTAATTGGTGCAAGTAAAGTGTGGGCCCTAATAATTGTTTTTCAAGTTTTTCAATGTGCAGCTAAGGTGGAGAAGCACTGAGTTCATTCGAGAATTAAGTGAAACATTTATAAAGCACCTGGAACACAACCAATACCCAAGATATTATTCATGTTATCATCATTACTATCAGGCTCGTTCATTGGTCATCCTTTCTAGTTTCCATCCTGGTAGCCCACGCATCTCCCGCCCCAAGGACCAGGCCAGCTGTCTGAATCATGTTTTCTGATGATGATTTTGAACATCATCCTATGCCTTCTTAGCAGAGCCTCTGTGACTAGGACCACATGTCTTCCACACACTCTTGTTGAAGCCACCCATGCCCAGGTTTGTGGGTGATTCTGAATAAGCCCCCATGTCCTGCTTCTCTGTGGAATCCAAGATAGAGTGGGTGGCCATGGCAATCACACGTTGCCTCTCTCCCCCTCCCCCTTATCCAGAGACATCAGGTTACAAGAGAACAGGCTGTTCTTCTTAGTAATGGGGTGGGGGAAGGGAAAGAGGCCAGCTGTATGCATATGAGTCACATATGAGCTGCATATGAAACTCAGGTGACTTTTTTTTCTTGTTATGGAGGGTGTTTTGCTTTTTTTTTCATACCATTAGTGACTAAAGCTGGTTTTGAGCCTAAGGAAGGCTGCTAATGTGACTACTTGTTAATGATCACCCTAAAAGCAATAGTTAATATTTACTGAATGTCATGCACCATGTTAAAGTGCTTATATAAGGATTATCTTATTTAATCTCCAGAGCAACCCTTGGAGACAGGGTCTATTTTTATCACCTTCATTTTTCAAATAAGAAAACTGTGAGGCCCAGATTGGTGAAGTAAATACCTTGTCTCAAGGTAGCAGGTGAAGGATCCCAAGAACTCTGGCTCTAGAGACTGTGCTTTGACCCATATTTCTAAACTTTTAGTCCTAGAGATGCAAGAGACCCAAGAGATCTCCCAATCCAACTCCCTTATGTTATCAATGAGAGAAACTCAGAACCAACTAGGGAAAGGAACATTTTCCTGAACCATGGGCATCTTTTAAGAAAATTCATTTAACAAAAATTTATTGAGCACTTACTAATGCCAGGTGTTGTGCTGGGTGCTGGAGATACAGAGTTAAAAAAAAAGTAAAAATCCTTACTCTAATGAAGCTGATATTGTAGGGGAGAGACAGCCAATAAACAAAGTAATGAAATAAATGTAGTGTATTAGATATTGATAAGTACTATACAAAAAATAAAACAGGGGAGAATCAAAAGGAGTATAGGGGTGGCTGAAATTTTAAATAGAGCAGTCAGGGATGGTCTCACTGAAAAGGAGCATTCTTTTAATTAAGATATGAAGGAGGTGAAGGAATGAATTATTTGAGTATCCGGGGGAAGATTTTCTCAGGAAGAGAAAATAGCTAGTGCAAAGCCCCTGGGGCAGAGGTGTGATTGCTTATGCCTAAGGACCAGCAAGGAAGCAAGTGTGGCTGGAACAGAATGAGCGGGAGGCATTCTGATATTGTAGTGCTGAAGAGGGGACAAACCATGCAGGGATTCAGAGGCCATGATAAAACCTTTGACTTTTACTCTGACTGAGATAATAAATCATTGGAGGATTTGGAGCAGAGGAGTGATATGATCTGACTTGAGCACTGAAAGTATCCCTCTGGCTGCTGTAAGGAAAACAGGGGGGTAAGTACAGAGCCTATTGTGAGTGAATGGTGGCTTAGAACAAAGTGGTAGTAGTGAGAAGGGTGAAAATGTGGTCAATTTCTGAGAAAATTTGAAGGTAAACCCAGTTGTAAGCGAAGAATGTTTGTGAAGTGTGAGAGAAAGAGAAAAGTCAAGAATGTCTGGTTTACCCCCTATAATGTTGGTGGGAATGTAAATTGGTGCAGTCACTATACAAAATAGTATGGAGATTCCTTAAAAAACAAGAATTTCTATGTGATCCAGCAATCCCACTCCTGGGTATATATCCAGAGGAAACTCTAGTTCAAAAAAATACATGCACCTCAATATTCATGGCAGCGCTATTTACAATAATCAAGAACTGGAAGCAACCTAAATGTCCATTGACAGATGACTAGATAAAGATGTGGTACATATATACAATGGAGTACTATTCAGCTATAAAGAAGAAATGAAATCATGCCATTTGCAGCAACATGGATGGACCTAGGGATTATCATACTAAGTGAAGTAAATCAGATAAAGAAAGACAAATATATATCACTTATATGTGGAAACTTTAAAAAAAATGACACAAGTGAACTTATTTACAAAATGAAAACAGACTGTTGGACATAAAGGACAAACTTATGGTTACCAAAGGGGAAAGGAAGGAGAGGGATAAATTAGGAGGTTGGGATTAGCAGATACACACTACTATATATAAAATAGGTAAATAACAAGGTCCTACTGTATAGCACAGGAAACTACATTCAATAGCTTGTAATAACATATACTGAAAAAGAATATGAAAAAGGATATGTGTGTGTGTGTGTGTGTGTGTGTGTACTGAATCACCATGCTGTACGCCAGAAACTAACACAACATTGTAAATCAACTATACTTCAATTAAAAAAAGAGAGAGAACGTCTGGTTCAGCCTCCTCCATCACACTCCCTGGGCCCACACACTGTTGGGCCCAAGAATTTCTTTGACCAAGCAGCTGCCATTAATTCTCATCTTTTCCTCCTGCCTCAGTTTTAATCCAACTCCTAGGATACTCGGGGGAGTCTACTGCCCTCTTAGCAAATCATGGAAAAGAGGTGAAGCCAGCAGAATGACTGAGCCCCTGTAGTGAAGGTGAGACAACTTGGCCAGAGGTACCCTATCCTTATTAGAATTACCTGCCCCAGAACCACTGCAAGAAAACAGAATATCCTGAAACTTGAAACCATTTGTGCTCACTGGTCTGCTGGATGAGGCAGCCATTATGGCCTGAACAAGAAATTGTGTGACTCCCCCAGCCTCTCCTGCAGATGGTCAGCAGAGGCCCACTTGACAGCCTGCAGGTAGACCCCAGAGGGGAAGAGTCCACTCTACTCCACTTAGCGGTCAGCTTTAAGAAGGGTCTCAGATCCTGTGGCAGACATTGGGAAACCAGAAGTGGGTAAACACTTCTTTGGTTTTCCATGTGGGGTGACCACTGTATATTAAGATATTTGCAGACATTGGAAAAGTAAAAGGTTTTGTTTCTCCTCCCCTCCCCAATGTTTGAGTCTTGCCTACACAGATTTACACTTTCAAGGTCCTTGAGAATAGCAGCTAATCCTAGTAATGCTTTCAACTATGTGCCTCTAACAACTGCATTTCCAGGAAGATAATCAGGCCAGTTAAGAGTTTCCTTAGGTCTGGGAGTTTGAGATTTGCAGATACTAACTGGTATATATAAAAATAGATAAACAAGTTTATACTATATAGCACAGGGAAATGTATTCAATATCTTGTAGTAGCTCACAATGAAAAAGAATATGAAAATGAATATATGTATACTCATGTATGACAGAAGAATTGTGCTGTACACCAGAAATTGACACAACATTGTAAACTGGCTATAACTCAATTTAAAAAAAAAGAGTTTCCTTAGGAGATCCAAAAAATTAAATGGTACTTCATTAGAGAGAAAAAAGGGTGTACTAGGAAATAAGGAAATGGCAGAGTCCCAGCAGGGTCCTAGGCAACGTGTTTCCAAAGTTATTCATTGCTATCTTTCCACAACTGGACTGCAGTAGATGAAAGGGATGGGGCAATGCAGACATCTCCAGAGTCTAGCAGTGACATATGGATCAATATCAAGAAGAGAAGTTGAGCTATAGCCTTCTTCTTTTCTAGCTATCCTCACCCTGATGGTAATGCCCCCAAAGTGATAACTACCCACTGGGAATGGTAGGTACACATGTGGGACAGTTTCTCTAGCCCAAACCATTCTTTGGTCATATTTGACAACTAGAAGGCATCAGCAACCCAAGGCTGCAGAGTTTTCAGTAGTCTGAGCCACAAGCTACCAGGAGAAGAAATTTTTTTTTTTTAAAGTGAATGTTTTCACCAGAAATTCCACTTAGATGGGCCTATGAGGAATCACTGACTTAAAAAACCTTGAAGGTAGAGGGTATAGCTCAGTGGTAGAGTGTATGCTTAGCATGCATGAGTTGCTGGGTTCAATCCTCAGTATCTCCATTAAAGATAAATTTTAAAAACCTAGTTACCTGCCCCCTCAAAATAAATAAATAAATAAAAATTTAAAAATAAATAAATAAAATAAAAATAATAAAAATAAAATTTAAAAAACATTCAAATAATTCTTCTGCAAGTTCTGCTGTGAACTATGAAAGTCATAGAGTAATAGTCATAGCCTCCCTTAATACTGATTGACTTGGTGCTGGAAATGTTATCAACTTTTATGCATTTAATCCTCGCAGCAACCTAACAGAAAGGGCATTCTTGATATTGATCCATATGTCACTGCTAGACATCTGAAAGGTGAGGAAATGGAGGCCACCACTGACTTTGATGTCACAGAACTAATCAAAGGCAGATTCAGTATCCAAAGCTGGATCTGCAGTGCTTTTTCTACGATTGATGCAAGTTATCTCTAGAATACAAGACCTGCTGAAGTTGGCTCCTGCTTTCCCTATCAAACTCTCCTGTCTCATGGCTACCCCATTTGTGCCTCTAGCAGCACACTTCTTCATGAAAAGACCTTGCACACTCCAGCAGGTAGGTAGGGAATTGGTTAAGACTGCAGGTTCTAGAACCCGCCTGTCTGGGTTGATAATGCCATTTCTGCCACTTCCCTGTGGTGGGGGTCTCACCTTCCTTATCTGTAAAATTGGAATAATCATAGTCTCTCCTTCATAGTGTTGTTTTGAGGGTTAAATGGGATAGTGCACATAAAGCTCTTAGAATGGTGTTTGGCAGAGAGAAGGTATTCTTTCTTTATTTTTTTTAAATTTTATTTTGGGGTGAGGTAATTAGGTCTATTTATTTAAATGTTTTTTTTAATGGAGGTACTGGGGATTGAACCCAGGACCTTGTGCATGCTAAGCACGTGCTCTACCACTGAGCTATACCCTACCCCCTGAGAATAGGTATTCTTTAAGTGTAAAGTATTATTATTCCTGGCTCCAGGCCTTTTCTATTTCTGTTACATTTTAATTGAACAACAGTCTCTACCTCTTCTTTCCAGGTACTTCTTAGCTAACCTTCAAAGCCCAGCTCAAACCCCACATCCTCCAAGATTTCTCTGACCATCAAAAGTTTCCAGTGCTTAATGTCTGGACATATTAACCACTCTGTGTTTGCAGTTCCTGACCTATGCTTTGAACCTAGAAGTCGCTCAAGTAAGTCCTTGTGGAGATGCATAAATGTGCAAATAAAGGAGTCACGTTGCCAGCAGTTTTTCATAAGGACTCTTCTCAGCTACCCTCCTGCCTACTGCCCAATTAGGGCAATGCAGTCCTTCCTGTTCTTTTACAGCTTAGCTTAATAAGATCCGGATTTCAGGGTGGGATTTTTTTTTTTTGCCCAGGCAACTTGCTCATTTCTCACTCTCTGACTGGTCTCTAGAAAATACATTAACCTGACTTGCTAACACTTTGCCTTTCTGACTGGGCACCTGAGCTACATAGTGAGAAAAGTATAACTTTCCTCCTTTTTTACTGGTCAAAGGACCCCGGGGGGATTCTGATTTGAGGTTTTGAAGTTTCTCTTCCTAGTCCAATTCATGCCACTCTCTACTTACTATACCTGAGTGATCACATCCATTCACATAATTTTAATTACTGCCTCTAAGTTAATGGCTCCCATGCAACGATGTGCTGGTAAATATTTAACCACTGGCTCTCTGAGGGAAGAAAACTTCCTGATTCATATGTAGTGTTTGCGAATTCCCCTTGTGTAAATGCCTCCACAGTGGTAGATTTCAAGTTACCAACATAACATCGCTGAGCACAGAAATGGGAAGAGATGCGTGACAGCATACCATCATATAATATTTCCAGCATATAAACACAATAACGTAAATAAAATATACAGGAAGTGATGAGTTTTGAATACTTAACTTTGTTTTTTCTAACATATATTTTCTCATTTATTCCTCCTCACAATCATATGAGATAGGCAGTATAATTAGCCTCTATTTTATAGATAAGGAAACTGAAGCTTAGAGAGGTTAAGTACTTACCCAAAGGCACAAGTGGAGAAGCCTTCTTATATTATACTCTGAGGAATGAGTGATATAATACTAGTTAAATAGGAAAATTCCAAGTATGTTAATGACTCAATTAGCTTTTACCACTCAAGAATATTTTCAGGCATTCAACTAGGTCTACAACCTTCTAGATTTTGAACTTAGTCCTCTATTCTTTGTGTATTCATTCTTCAGTTTTATTAGGTAGAATTGTTACAATTTGACTACACATATACAATGCATTGCATGTAAATACATATACACAATATACTGCACATATTTTTTAAATTTACATACATGTATGTTCATTCTTTCTAAGAATGTTTAGAGCTTTAGCTTTTTAAACTTACATAGTTATCAAAGGAATAAAGCCAACCACAAAAAAAGAATTAATTCAAAAAGATACATACACCCCACTATTAAAACCAACATTATTTATAATTGCCAAGATATGGTAGCATCCTCAGTGCACATTAATAGGTGAATGGATAAAGAATATGCAGCATATGTATGTAACAGAATACAACTCACCCATAAGAAAGAAAGATATTTTGCCATTTGTGGCCCTTCATTCAGTTTTTTTCACTTCAAAAATCAGAATTTTATAACTGGCATAAACATTTCCATTGCATCAAAAACTACAAAACACCTAGAAATAAACTTAACCAAGGAGGTTACCTATACCCTGAAAAACTGTAAAACACTGATGAAGGAAATCAAAGATGATACAAAGAAATGGAAAGATATCTTGTGTTCTTGGATTGGAAGAATCAACACTACTAAAATGGCCACACTACCCAAAGCAATCTACAGATCCAACGCAACCCCTGTCAAAATACTCATGACATTTTTCACGGAACTAGAACAAACAATTCCAAAGTTTATATGGAACCATAAAAGACCCCGACTGTCAAACCAGTTTTTTGTAGGTCTTTTCTCTCTCTCTCTCTCTCTCTTTTTCTTTTTGTTTTCTTTTCTTTTGGTTTGATGACTTGAGAAGTTCGTTTAACAGTTGTTGTAAAGCTGGTTTGGTGGTGCTGAATTCTTTTAACTTTTGTTTATTTGTGAAGCTTTTGATTTCTCAAAAAAATCTGAACAAGACCCTTTCTGGATAGAGTATTCTTGGTTGTAGGTTTTTTCCTTTCATCACTTTAAATATGTCCTGCCACTCTCTTCTGGCCCGTAAAGTTTCTGCTGAAAAATCAACTGATAACTTTATGGGAGTTCCCTTGCATATTATTTGTTACTGTTCTCTTGCCAATTTTAATATTTTCTCCTTATCCTTAATTTTTGTCAATTTGATTACTATGTGCCTTGGTGTGTTCCTCTTTGGGTTGATCCTGTGTGGAACTCTCTGCACTTCCTGGACTTAGCTGACTGTTTGCTTTCCCAAGTTGGGGAAGTTTTTGGTTATTATCTCTCCAAAAATATTCGCAGGTCCTTTCTCTCTCTCTTCTCTTTCCGAGACCCCTATAATGCAAATATTAGTGCACTTCATATTGTCCCAGAGTTCTCTTAAACTGTCCTTATTTCTTTTCATTCTTTTTTGTTTTTTCTGTTCTGCCGTAGTGATTGCCACTAATCTGTCTTCTAGCTCACTGATCCGTTCTGCCTCATTTAGTCTATTCTTGGTTCCTTCTAGTGTGTTTTTCATTTTAGAGATTTTATTCTTCAACTCTGTTTGGATATTCTTTGTATTTTCCAACCCTGCTAAAACTTTGCTCTGTGCATCAATACTCCTCTTGAGTTCTCTGAACATCTTTGCCATCATTACTTTAAACTCTTTCTCAGATAAATTGCCTATCTCCTCATCACTTATTTCTTCTTCTGGGATTTTATCTTGTGCCTTGGCCTGAGAACTATTCCTTTGCCAATTCATATTTATCTTTCTGTTTGTATTTTTAGGTAGGTTAGTTACTTTTCTCAACCTTGGAGAGGTGACCCTCTGTGGGAGATGTCCTGTGCGTCGCAGCAGTACACTCCTCTCTCTTCACCCAAGGGCCAGGGTCCAGCTGGTCCCAGTGTAGAGTCTGGCCTGTGTTTGTGGATTCCTTCCATTGGCTTTGGGATTGTTGTTTTCTTATTTCTGGTATCTGCCCCTGGTGGATGAGACTGGACTACAGGCTTATGCAGGTTTCCTGGCAGGATGAGCTGGTGCCTGCCCACTGGTGGGTGAAGCTTAGTCCTGGACCTCCAGTGGATAGGGACTTGTCTAGAGGCCTATGTGGCTTAGGAAGTGTGCTGATGGGTGGGGCTGTGTTCCCACCTGTATGTTGTTTGGCCTGAGGCTTTCCTACAGGCTGTTGGGTGGGGCTAGGTCTTGGTGTTAATGATCCAATAAAGATGTCAGCCTCCAGGATAGCTCTTGTAGATGAACACTCCTGCAATGTCTGCCACCAGCTTTTATGTTCCTGGGATGAGCTGCAGCCGTCCCCTATGTCCCCAGAAGACCCTCCAAATCCAGCAGGGAGGTCTGGCCCAGGTTCCTATGAAGGAGTCACTGCCTCTGATCTTGGACGTGGCCTATGCAAGATTCTGTGTACACTTCCCAAGAGAATGAAGGCTCTGTTTCCCCCAGTTCCATGGGGCTCCTGGAGTTAAGCCCTGCTGGCCTTCAAAACCAGATATCCTGGGGTCTCCTCCTCTTCCCAATGCTGGAACCCCAGGCTGGGGGGCCTGACATGGGGCTTAGAACTCTCACTCCTGTGGGAGGGCCTCTGCGATTTAATTATTCTTCAGCTTGTGGGTCGTCCTTCCGGTGGGTATGGGACCTAATTATATTGTGAGCACACCTCTCCTACCATCCTGCTGTGGTTCCCTCTTTATGTTTCCCGTTGAAGAAGCTCTTTTTCATTTGTTTCCAGTTTTTTTTTCAATGGTTATTTAGCAGTCAGTTGTGGTTTCATCGTAGTCGCGAGGAGAGGTGAGCTCGTGGTCCTACCATTCCGAACTCCTATTTACCTTTGTTTTTAATAAATTTATTTCATATAAATTTAAGTTTATATATAAGTTTGCATAATTTAATTTTGAATAACTGTTTAACAACCAGCTCACTAAATCTCTGAACATTTAGGAGTCTCTCATGAGCCATTACAAGCAGGATCCAGCACACCATTGATTTCCTGTGACTGTCTCCCAAACATATGTCTGCAGCCCAGACTGCTCTCCTAAATTCCAGACCTATGTACACAATTGACAATTCAAATCTATTTGGATGTTCAACAGGCACCTCAAACACATTTTGACAATTATATTCACCATCAATTCCCACTGTTTGACATCTACCTCACACTTTGCCTTCCCTATCTCATTAAATGGCACTACTAGTCATCAATCACCCAAGCCGAAAACCTGGGAATCATTGGCTTCTCTCTCCTTCTAAGTTATCCAATATCCCTGAGCCTTTTCAATCCTAACTTATTAGCTCCTTTCCCCCTGCTATTGCCTTAGCTTAGGCTTCTTCATCTCATGCCTAGAACATGACAACAATTTTCTAACTGATCTCCCTGAATTCCCACCCTATCGCCCTACTAACCTATCCTACACAAAATAACTAGGATGAAATTCACACTTCACCATGTCATTATCAAGCTTAAAACACTTCAGTGGAGATTGACTTCCAGCATGACAATGTGAGGAGCTCCACTGACCACTCCCCAGTGAAACTGGTGAAAATATTTTTAAAACAATCATTTAAATCTCTAGAAATGGTCCTAAGAGCAAACAGCAAATGAGGAGACATCTACTGAAGAAAAGTTGCAAAAATTCAGTAAGAAAAGTGAAAATCTATGGTATTTGAACCAACACTGCAGCCTCCATCCCACTCCCAGTTCAGCAAAGTGGGTAACTGCACTCCGAACTTCTGTAGCTGATAACACAGGGCTCCCCTTCCCCCAGCTTCCAATTGGAGGGCTTTCTTCTCATGAGAAGCAAGACTTCAGCACTTCTCATCATGTCCTTAGCTACTAGTTGCTAAGGCTGTCTTGAGTGACTGTGGTCAAGAGGTGGTGTCTTACTTCCTTCACCCAGCTGTCACTCATGGCGTGCAGACTCTGCCTTGGATGAGGCATGCTGAGAATACTGGGATCTTGATCACAATTTCTCTCCCTCATGAGGTGGTAATTACATGGCAGGAGAGGAAAGCTGAGAGGACTTCAGGTTACTAACTGCAACCCTTCACCAAGAGATCAGCTCTTAGAGTGGGAGTGTTACTCAGAAAGAACCACACCATTTCCTTATTCCCTAGCTCCAGAGCATTAGCTCAGAGATTTTACCTGGGAGTAGGGGAAGGGGAAGCAAACCATAAAACAGATCTTAACCAAAGGAACTGACTCTATTTGCAACAGAGCTTGAAGATATACAAGCCTAAGGAAACTCTCAAGAACAGTGGAGGTTGCAGTGAAAAGCCATTGGGAGGATTGGGAGGAGGTTCAAGGATTTAATAAAGATACAGTCTAGGCTGTGGGCAGGCTAGTTTGCAGGAGAGAACTGGGGAGTAAAACAGCTGAGAGGAGCCCACTTAGGGTCAGAACAAATATCAAACATTGAAGTCAGAAACTATTGCTTCTGAGAAAATGGAAATTCTGGAGTTTAAAAGTATAACAATTGAACTTCCTGTTTCCAGTTCCTCATAAGGAGCTGGGAAGTTGCCACTCCATCCTAACAACAAGTAAAAAGCTAAACAGACAAACATCAACAAATCTCCTTGGATCTATAAGAGAAATGAAGACAGAGGACAAGCTGCTGCCCCCAAGATTAGAGAGACAGACAGGCAAATAAAGGTTATCACAAATTACCACCACAGAGACTCACCAGCAGAAAGCACCTGGGGTAGGAAAGTCTGAACTGCAACTGATAAATTGCTGGAGTCTGAGTGCAGAAAACTATGAAAGTTAAAAACTCCATGGGGATCCAGTTGTGGTTGAGTCCCACAGTACTGTGGGATTTACCTCCAGGAGCTCAAACAAGATGCCATAGTAAGTATCAGAGAAAAATCTTCTCACACTTCCTGCAGAGGGAAGGGAAAAGGAGCCATTTTGAAATACACCAGAGCACTGTTCTTAACAAGACCTGCCCTCAGGGGAACCTAATTAACCAGAGGCTAACCTGCTGGAGTATTATCAGAACTTTTCAGGGGAAATGAAATATCCAAATCTAGCTGTCTCTAGGCATCCTCTTTCACCTAAGGAGGGAGAAAAAAAACTGAGAAACACTTGTGAAGTTCAAAGTCCAGAGGTAGAGTCCAGATTAGGTTTCTAAAAAATTGAGACCTAATCATAGGACTATAGAATGCTTCCCATCCCCCCACCAGTCACCACCACATTACTAGAGGCCTATTTGCAACTTTTACCTGGTATATCACATGTAGCTATTAAGAGAAAATTACAAGGCATATCAAAAGTAAAAAACACAGTTCAAAGAGGCAGAGCAAGTAACAGAACCAGACATGGCAGGGATGTTGGAATTACCAGATAAGGAATTGAAAAGAGCTTCAATTAATAGGCTAAGGGCTTTAATGGATAAAGAAGACAATATACAAGATCACATGGGCAATGTAAACAGAGGGATGGAAATCCTATGAAAGAATCAAAAAGAACTGCTAGAGGGGGAGGGTATAGCTCAGTGGTAAGTAGAGCATGTGCTTAGCATGCATGAGGTCCTGGGTTCAATCCCCAATGTCTCCAATAAAATAAGTAAATAAATAAACCTAATTATCTACCCCCAAAACAATAAATAAATAAAATATTTAGAAAAAGAAATGCTAGACATAAGAAAACGCTGTAAAAAAATGAAGAATTCCTTTGATGGGCCAATTAGTAGACTGGACATGGCTAAGGAGAGGATCTCTGTGCTAGAGGATATACCAATAGAATCCTCAGAAACCTAAAAGAAAACAAAGTCTGAAAAAAAAACAGAACAGAATGTCCAAGGACTATGGAACAACTACAAAAGGTGTAGCATATGCATATGGGAATATCAGAAGGAGAAGAAAGGCAGAAAGAAACAAAAGAAATATTTGAAACAATAATGACTGAGAATTTCCCCAAATTAATGTCAGACACCAAACCACAGACACAGTAAACTCAGAGGACACTAAGCATGTTAAATTTCCAAAAATCTATATCTAGACATATCATTGTCAAATTATAAAAAATAAAAGATAAAGAAAAATCCTAAAAGAGGCCAAAGGGGGAAAAACACCTTAGTTATCAAGGAACAAAGATAAGAATTACATCTGATTTCTCTTCAGAACCATGCAAGCAAGAGGATAGTGGAGTGAAATATTTAAAGTGTTGAGAGAAAATAACTACCAGCCTAGAAGTCTGTACCCAGCAAAATTATTCTTCAAAGGTGAAGGAAAAATAAAGACTTTCTCAGGCAAATAAAAAATTGAGAGAATTTGTTGCTAGTAGACCTACCTTACAAGAAATTTTAAAAGATGTCCTATGGGGAAATGGTAAATAATATAGATCAAAATCTTGGATCTACATAAAGAAAGAAAAAGCATCAAAGAAGGAATAAATGAAGGTAAAATAAAAAGTTTTATTTTTATTTTTCTTAACTGATCTAACAGGTAACAGTTTATTCAAAATAAAAACAGACACAATGTATGCAATTATATATGCTTATGTATATACCTTAGTGTGTATATGCTTAAGTATGCTTATATATAAAATGAATAACAAGAATAATACAAGAGATAGGAAGAAGGAACAAAGATTATTTTGTCATTATAAGATACACTACCTACGAAGAAGTACAGTGTTATTTGAAAGTAGACTTGGATTATTTGTAAATGTACATTGCAAACTCTAGAGCAACCACTAAAAAAGCATACTGATATGCTAAAAAAGGAGACAAAACAGAATCATATAAAATACTCAATTAAAACAACAAAAGGTAGAAAACAAATGGAAGACAAAAATAAGAACAAAGAACAAAGGCAACAGATTACTAATAGTAATTAATATGGTGGATATTAATACAACCATATCAATAATCACTTTGGTTTTTTATTGAATATTGTTGACATACAATATTATATTAGTTTCAGATATACTACATAATGATGTGACATTTGCATAAATTGTGAAATGATCACTACTGTAAGTCTAGTAACAATCTGTCCCCATGCAAAGTTATTACAATGTTATTGACAATATTCCTTATGCTGTATATTACAGCCCTGTAAAATATTATATAACTGGAGGTTTGTATCTCCCCTACACCTATGTCGCCAACCCTCCTCACAACCCTCTACTCTGGCAACAACCTGTTTCTTCTCTGTATCTATGACTGTTTCTCTTTTGTTGTTTGTTCATTTGTTTTGCATTTTGGATTCCACATTTTTTTTACATTTTTTATTGAGTTATAGTCATTTTACAATGTGGTGTCAAATTCCAGTTGTAGACCACAATTTTTCAGTTATACATGAAAGTACATATATTCATTGTCACATTTTTTTTTTGCTGTGACTACCACAAGATCTTGTATCTATTTCCCTGTGCTATACAGTATAATCTTGTTTATCTATTCTGCATA
Source organism: Camelus dromedarius (assembly GCF_036321535.1). Taxonomy (NCBI): domain Eukaryota; kingdom Metazoa; phylum Chordata; class Mammalia; order Artiodactyla; family Camelidae; genus Camelus; species Camelus dromedarius. The sequence goes on from NC_087472.1 coordinate 76,379,083, forward strand.
TGCCTGTCAGTATCTACAAATTTTGAAATCTCAGTCTGTCCCTTCCCACCCCCGCCCTTGGCAACCAAAAGTTTGTATTCTATGTCTATGAGTCTGTTTCTGTTTTGTATTTATGTTCTTTTTTTCTTTCTTTCTTTTTTTTTAGATTCCACATATGAGCGATCTCATATGGTATTTTTCTTTCTCTTTCTGGCTTACTTCACTTAGAATGATATTCTCCAGGAACATCCATGTTGCTGCAAATGGTGTTATGTTGTCATTTTTACAGCTGAATAGTATTCCATTGTATAAATATACCACTTCTTCTTTATCCAGTCATCTGTTGATGCACATTTAGGCTGTTTCCATGTCTTGGCTATTGTAAATAGTGCTTCTATGAACATTGGGGTGCAGGTTATCTTTTGAAGTAGGGTTCCTTCTGGATATATGCCCAGAAGTGGGATTGCTGGGTCATATGTTAAGTCTATTCCTAGTCTTTTGAGGAATCTCCATACTGTTTTCCACAGTGGTTGCACCAAACTGCATTCCCACCAGCAGTGTAGGAGGGTTCCCTTTTCTCCACAGCCTCTCTAGCATTTGTCATTTGTGGACTTTTGAATGATGGTCATTCTGACTGGTTAAGGTAATATCTCATCATAGTTTTGATTTGCATTTCTCTGATAATTAGTGATATTGAGCATTTTTTCATGTGCCTGTTGATCATTTGTATTTCTTCCTTGGAGAATTGCTTGTTTAGGTCTTCTGCCCATTTTTGGATTGGGTTGTTTGATTTTTTCTTATTAAATTGTGTGAGCTGCTTATATATTCTGGAGATCAAGCCTTTGTTGGTTTCATTTTCAAAAATTTTCTCCCATTCCGTAGGTTGTTGTCTTGTTTTACTTATAGATTCCACATATTAGTGAGATCTTGAAGTATTTGTCATTCTCCCTCTGTCTTATTTCATTTAGCATAATACCTTCTAGGATCATCCATGTTGTCACAAATGGCAAGATTTCATTTTTATGGCTGAGTAATGTTTCAGTTTATATATATGTATGTATGTATGTGTGTGTGTGTGTGTGTGTGTATATATATGTATATATATATATATATATATATATATATAAAATCTTCATTATCCATTTGTATATTGATGAACACTTAGATTCCTTCCATATCATGGCTATTGTAAATAATGCTGAAAAGAACATTGAAAAGCATATATCTTTAGGAATTGGTGTTTTTGTTTTCTTTGGGTAAATATCCAGAAGTGGAGTTGCTAGATCATGTGCTAATTCTATTTTTAACCTTTTGAGAAACCACCATACTAATTTCATTGGTAGCTGCACCAATTCACATGCCCACCAACAGTGTACAAGTGTTCCCTTTTCTCCACATTCTTGTCAACATTTGCTATTTGTAGTCCTTTTGATGACAGCCATTCTGACAGATGTGAGGTACATCTCATTGTGGTTTCAATTTGCATTTCCCTGACGATTAGTGATGTTGAACATCATTTAGTGTGTCTGTTGGCCATCTGTATGTCTTCTTTGGAAAATTGTCTATTCAGGTCCTCTGCTCTTTTTTTTTTACTAATTATTTTTTATGTTGAGTTGTATGAATTTTTTGTATATTTTGAATATTAACCCCTTATCAGATAATACATTTTTCAAATATCTTCTCCCATTCAGTAAGCCACCTTTTCATTTTTTTGATGATTTCCTTCTCTGTGTAAAAGCTTTTTAGTTTGATTAGGTCCCATTTGTTTATTTTTGCTTTCATTTCCCTTGTCTGAGGTAACATAGCCAAAAAAAAATATTGCTAAGACCAATTTCGAAGCGTATACAGCCTATGTTTTCTTCTAGGAGTTTTATGGTTTCAGATCTTACATTTAGGTCTTTGATCTATTTTGATTTTACTTTTGTATATGGAGTTAAAAATTAGTTTGATTCTTTTACATGCAGCTGTCCAGTTTTCCCAACACCATTCATTGAAGAGTGTCTTTTTCCCATTGTATATTCCTACCCAATTTGTTATAGATTAACTGACCATAGGTGCATGGGTTTATTTCTGGGCTCTGTACTCTATTCTATTGATTGATGTGTCTGTTCTTCTGCCAATACCATACTATTTTGATTACTGTAGCTTTGTGGTATAGTTGAGATCAGGTAGTGTGATACCTTCAGCTCTGTTTTTCTTTCTCAAGATTTTTTTTAGTTATTCAGGGTCTTTTGTGTTTCCATACAAATTTTAGAATTATTTCTTCTAAATTAATTCTGTGAAAAATGCCTTTGGTATTTTGATACAAATTATACTGAATCTATAGTTTGCCTTGACTAGTATGGTCATTTTAACAATATGAATTCTTTCAACCCATGAGCATAGTGTGTCTAACCATTTGTATGATCTTCAGTTTCTTTCATCAGTATCTTATAGTTTTCTGAGTACAAGTCCTCTTTGGATAGATTTATTCCTAGGTACTTTATTCTTTTTGATGCAATTGTAAATGGGATTGTTTTCTTAATTTCTCTTTCGGATAACTTATTGTTAGTCTAGAGAAACACAACAGATTTGTGTATATTAAATTGTATCCTACACTTTTACAAAATTCATTTATTAGTCCTAATAGTATTTTGGTGGCGTCTTTAGGATTTTCTATATATCATGTCATCTGTAGAGTGACGGTTTTACTTCTTCCATTAATATTTGGATTCTTTTATTTATTTTTCTTGTCTGATTGCTGTCACTAGGACTTCCAATACTATGTTGAGAAAAAGTGGCTAGAGTGGGCAACCTTGTCTTGTTCCTGATCTTAGAGGAAATGCTGTCAGCCTTTCACTATTGAATATGAAGTTGGCTGTGAGTTTGTCATATGTGGCTTTAATTATGTTGAGGTATGTTCCCTTTATAACTACTTTGTTGAGAATTATTATCATAAATCGATATTGAATTTCATTGAAAGCTTTTCTTCTCATCTACTGAGATGATTATATAATTTTTCTTCTATTTGTAAATGCTGTGTATCACAGTGATTGATTTGCAGATATTGAACCACCCTTGCATCATTGGGATAAATCCTACTCGATCATGGTGTATGACCCTTTTAAGGTATTGTTGGATTCAGATTGCTAATATTTTGTTGAGGAATTTTGCATCTATATGCATCAGTGATATTGACCTGTAATTTTATTTATTTGTGATGTCTTTGGTTTTGGTGGCAGGATGATGCAGGCCTTGTAGAATGAGTTCATAAGTGGACTTATGTAGGATATGTTCTATTTTGCCACCAGCACACACCCCTATGGTTACTAGAGCTATATCCTCTAAGGGTATCCCCTATGTTGGCCTTTATGTTTTGGTGACATCATCTTCTGTGGGTGCACAGGTGGGTGAAGCTGGCCCCTGGCCTAGTTGGCTTCCAGGCCCTGCCTCACACTGGGCTGCCTGCCCACTGGTGGTTAGGGCCAGGTCCTGGTGCATCTGGTTGTGCAACAAAGCAGATCTGGAGGTAGGTGGCTGCAGGGCCAAGGTGCAGCCTAGAGCTGGTGCCAGCCTGCTGGTGGCAGGTAAGCTCCCAGTGCTAATAAGCTAAAGAAAGGACTCCAAAACTACATTTGTCATCACCAGTGTCCTCATGATAAAATGTGCTCCACAAAATGGCTTCCACAGTGTCTGTGTCTCCAGGGTGAGTCCCAGTTGCCTCCTGCCCTGCAGTAGGCTTGCCAAGATCAGCAAGTGTGTCTAAGTCAGGTTCCTTTCAAATTACTGCTTGTGCACTGGGACTTGGAATGTGTGAGATTTTGCATGTGCCCTTTAAGAGCAGAGTCTCTGTTTTCTACAGCCCTCCAGTTCCTCTATATGCAAACCCCACTGGCCTTCTAATCTCAACATTCTGGGGGCTTGTCTTCCTGGTACAGGACCCCCAGGCTAGGGAGACCAATGTGGGGCTTGAACCCCTTGTTCCTTGGGTAGAACTTCTGCAGTTGTAAGTATCCTCCCTTTTTGTGGGTCACCCTACCCAGGGGTGTAGGTCTTGACTGTACTGCATCTCTACCCCTCCTTCCCATCTTGTTGTGGTTTGTTCTTTATATTTTTAATTGTGGAAGACCTTTTCTGCTAGTCTTCAGTTTGTTCTAACAGATAGTTGCTCTGCAAATAGTCATAATTTTGATGTGCCCATTGGGAGGAAGGTGAGCCCAGGGTCTTCCTACTCTATAGTTTTTGCCACATCTCTCAATAATCACTTTGAATATCAATGATCTAAATGCATCAGTTAAAATACAGAGATTATCAGAATGGATTAAAAAACAACCCAACTATATGTTGTCTACAAGAGACCCAATTTAAATATAAAGATATATGAAGATTAAGAATAAATTAATGGGGAGAGGGTGTAGCTCAAGCAGTAAAGTGCATGCTTATCATGCACGAGGTCCTGGGTTCAATCCCTGGTACCTCCTCTAAAAATAAATAAATAAGCCTACCTACCTGCCCCTGCCAAATATATATATAATATAAATTTTTATATATAATATATATAAAAATATATATATTTTAAACCAAGAATAAATGGATGGATAAAAATATGCCATGCTCACACTAACTAAGACTTCTGCACAGCAGAAGAAATGATCAACAAAATGAAAAACAATCCACAGAATGGGAAAAAATTATTTGTAAGCCATATAGTTGATAAGGGGTTAATATCAAAAATATATAAAGGACTTATACAGCTCAAAAACAGAAAGAAAAACAACTAATAATCCAATTAAAAATGGGCAAAGCACCTGAATAGACATTTTTCCAAAGAAGACATACAAATGGCCAACAAATACATGAAAAGATGTTCAACATCACTAATCATCAGGGAAGTGCAAATCAAAACTACAATGAGATCACCTCATGCCTGTTAGAATGGGTATCATCAAAAAGACAAGAGTTATCAAATGATGGAGGATGTGGAGAAAAGGAAGCCCTTGTACACTGTTGGTGGAATTGTAAAGTGTTACAGCCAATTTGGAAAATAATATTGAGGGTTCTCATAAAAATTAAAAATAGAACCACCACATGATCCAGTAATTCCTCTTCTGGGTATATATCCAAAGAAAATTAAAACATTATATCAAAAAGATATATGAACTCTCATTTTATAGCAGCATTATTTACAATAGCCAAGACATGGAAACAACCTAAGTGCCCATCAACAGATAAACGGATAAAGTTGTTATACACACACACACACACACACACACACACACACACACACACACACACACACCGTGGAATATTATTCAGCCACAGAAAGGAGGAAATTCTTTTGTTTGTGACAACATGGATGGACTTTCAGGGCATTATGCTAAGTCAGACAGAGAAGGACAAATACTATATGATCTTACTTATATGTGGAACCAAAAGAAAAAAATCTCATAGAAATAGAGTTCAGATTTGTGTTTGTCATAGGCAGGGGGTGGGGGGTTGGAACTGGAAGAAGGTTGTCAAAAGGTACAAACTTTCAGTTGTAAGAGAAATAAGTACTAGGGATGTAATGTACAACATGATATACAATATATAACACTGCTGTATGGTATATATGAAAGCTGTTAAATGTGTAAATCCTAAGAGTTCTCATCACAAGGAAAAATGTTTTGCTTTGTTTTGTTTTTTTCTTTGTACCTATATGAGATGATGGATGTTAACTAAACTTATTGTGGTAATCATTTCATGATACAATAGTTCCTCCTTATCCATGGGGGACACTGTTCCAAAATCCCCAGTGGATGCCTGAAACCATAGATAATGCTGAAATATATATATGTATATTTTTTCCTATACATATATACCTATGATAAAGTTTAATTTATAAATTAGGCACAGTAAAAGATTAACAAAATTAATAAAATAGAACAATTATAAAACAATATAATGTAATAAAAGTTATGTGACTGTGGTCTTGCTCTCTCTGAAAATATCTTGTACAAATTTAATGCATTTTCCATCTTCACTGTGTACTTATCATGCATGAACACCATACATTTTGCAGTTTGATATACAACAGCAAAACTAGTATGAATTCCTTTTTCCTTCACAATTTCACGGATAGTTTTGTTCTTTTACTGTGGATCTTAGCAACCTCAGCATATGATTTTTTTCTTTCCCTAGTAAGTGAAGAACTCTCACCTTTTCACTTAAAGGAAGCTCTTTATGGCTTTTCTTTGGCATATCCAAATTGCCAGCATTACTGCTTTTGTGCGTTGGGGCCCTTATTAAGTAAAATAAGGGTTACTTGAATTCAAGCACTGTGATTACTGAGATGGCTACTAAGTGACCAACAGGCAGAATATGCTGGACAAAATGATGATTCACATCCTGAGCAGGAAGAAGCTGGATGGCACATGGATACAGACAAACGGATAAAGATGCATTATATATACAGTGGAATGTTAGTCATAAAGAAAAAAAGAAATTCTGCTATTTACAGCAATGCGGATGGACCTAGAGTATATTATGCTTAGTGAAATAAGTCAGACAAAGACAAATACTGTATGATATCCCTTATATGTGGAATCTAAAAAATAAAAAATAATAATAAATGTATACAGCAAAACAGAAACAGACTCAGAGACATAAAATACAAACTAGTGGTTACCACAGGGGATAAGGGAAGAGGGGAGGGGTAAATTAAGGTTATGGGATTAAGAGATACAAACTACTATGTATTTAAAATAGATAAGTAACAAGGATATATTGTATAGCACAGGGAAATAGAGCCATTATCTTGTAATAACTTCTAATGGAGTATAATCTGTAAAAGTACTGAATCACTATGCTTTACACTTGAAACTAATATAATACTGTAAATCAACTATACGTGAATTTAAAAAATGATTTCATCATGCTACTCAGAATGGCATGCAATTGAAAACTTATGAATTGTTTATTTCTGGTAATTTCTATTTAATATTTTCTGACTATAGCTGACCACAAGTAACTGAAACCATGGAAAGCAAATCTGTGGATAAGGGGACTACTATGTATGCAAATAAAATCATGCTGTACATCTTAAACTTACACAGTTTGCTATAGTTCAATTATATCTTAATAGAACTGAAAAAATTTAAACTCCCTCTGCCAATGGACATTCTCACCCAACTATCTTTCCTTCTTAAATGGATTAAAAAATTTCTTGTCATCTTTGACTTTTCTGTCACTTATTCCATGGCACCAATTGATCTCTATATCTAAGCATTTTATCACTTTCCTCTTCACTTCTTTCTCTCCAGCCCCACCATTATCAAACTTTTCTTTACCTTCAATAGCTTATGCTTGATCTTTTGCAACAGTTCTTCCACTTTCTCTCTCTACCCCCATTCCTCTCTGCCCTGTCATCAGTCCAACTCCCCAATGAAAATTACTCAAACAAAAATGTAATCACATTCACCAAATGACATATAGAAGAACATTCATAGCAGTGCATTTGTAATAGCTCTAAACTCCATACAATTTATTGATAGTAGAATGGATACATATATTGTTATATAACCATACAATGTAATACTGTATTCCTTATGAAAATGAATGACCTGTACCTGCAAGCAATAAATAGATAGACAGACCTCAAAAATGTTGACCAAAAGCCACAAGAAATAAAAGAGTACATATTGTATAATTCCATTTATATAAAGTTCAGCAATGGGCAAAATTAATATATGGTGATGAAAGTAGGATAGTGGGATTTTTGGTTAGTAATAGTGGCTGGAAAGGAAACAACTGGACTTCCGGGACTGGAGAATGAGGAGAAGATAATGTTCTGTTTCTTGATATAAGCTTGGTTACATCGGTATGTTAAGTATCTGATTATTTATTACCTTATTATCTATGTGCTTTTTTGTATGCACATTATGATTTTAAAATCTTTAGAAAATAATAAAACTCTGGGGTCAATAAATCTTTAAATGAATCTGATTGTACCACTTCCATTCTGAGCTAGGTATAATAGAATGAGCGCAGGCTTTTGGCATCTGACAGATCTGAGTAACAATCTCAGTTCTTCCAGAAAATTGTGTACAAGCTTGGACAAGTCATTTCACCAATCCTCAGTTTTCTCATTTGTAAAGCGGGAGTAATAATATCTACCCTGAATAATATTCCATTATCTGGATGCACCACACTTTCTTTATTCATTCATCTACTGAGAGACATCTTGCTTGCTTCCAAGTTTTGGAAGTTATGAATAAAGCTGCTATAAACATCCAGATGCAGGTTTTGGCAGGGACATCAATTTTTAAGTCTTTTAGATAAATATCAAGGAGCAAGATTTCTGGATCATATGGTAAGAGTATATTTAGTTTTGTGAAAAACCACCAAATTATCTTCCAAATTGGCTGTACTATTTTGCACTCCTACCTGCAATGAATGAGAGCTCCGGTTGCTCCACATCTTCTCCAGCATTTGGTATTGTCATTGTTCTGGATTTTGCCTATTCTAATAGATGTATAGTGATATCTCATTGCTGTTTTAATTTGCATGTCTCTGATGAAATATTATGCGAAGTATCTTTTTATATGCTTATTTGCCATCTGTTTATCTTCTTTGGAGAGATGTCTGTTAAGGTCTTCACCCCATATTTTAAACAAGTTGTTTGTTTTCTTATTGGTGAGTTTTGAGAGTTATTTGTATGTTTTGGATACCCTTCAAGAGTTTTTAACTCTCAAGATAGTTCACACTGAGCCCCTAGAAATTCACTAAAGTTACCATTTAATTATTCCTCCCATTTCTTTGTTCCTGCAGCTTCTGCTTCTGGTAGACTGTGATCTTCCATATTTCCCTACCTCTCCAGCTTTTGGGATAGAAGTTTGTCCTGTCACCTCAGCTCTCTAATAGGATTAAGAAAAGTCATTGATTTTCAGATTGTTTAACACTTTTCTTATCATGAGGATGGAAGTGACAATTTCTAAGCTTTTTACATGTTGGAACTGAAACCAGAAATCCTCTGTTTCAAGCATTTTTGTACTATATGCTTTGTCACATAATTCCAATATCTGTGCCTTTGTTTCTTTTCCCAGGTGAGTTGAGATTTTCATGTTTTTTTGTATGTTAGTAATTTTGGATTACAACTTGAACATTTTGAATATTCTGCTATGGGACTCTGGATCTTGTTTACATCCTATGGAAAAGATGGATATTTTGTTTTGGCAGACACTTGACCTCTTTCAGTTCAAGACACAAGTTCCAACTCATTTTTTGTAGGCTGTGGTTCCAATGTCAATTTCATTTTCAAAGCCTTTGCAGTGCTTTTTGGATCTGTCCCGTGTGTGCACCACCCAGTGGTCAGTCTAGAACCTGGACTGCAGTCTGTTCATTATCTCAGTTCTCAAAATCTGTGTTATGCTAATGATGTCCATACATGGACAAGTCAGGATGGAGCCCAGGAATTCAAAACCGTTTTTATGGGATTATTTTCAGATGCTTTCTCTGCTGTCTCCCTAGTAGTCCCTGGTTCCCTGGGCCTCCCCTTTACTGTCTTCCATCCCCAAACTGCCCACTTCTGTGATTGTGCTGCATTCAAAGTCAAACCAACAGGAGAATTGAGAGAATGTAGAATAATCAACGGAGTTTGGCCGAGCTTTCTTAGCATCACAGCTCCACTGAACAGAGTAGAAAAATTCTTGCTCATGGATTTGTCCCTTACGGTTTCACTGCTTCCTTCTCTCCCACTGAGGAGCCACTTGTGGGTTAGGGCATGAGAAAAATGTAGGAAAAGGAAAGAAAAGAGAACCAAGGGATTTCTTCTCTCTCTAAGAGTTCCCATTGTCTTTCATTGATCTGGACATAGAGTGTTTTTTCCTATTATTTCTCTCTGTATGTACTATAAGGCTCACTTCTAGGTTTTGGGTTGCATTGACTTTAGGCCAGAAGATTCCAGAGGAGGAAAAATGGTCAGTTTGCAACTAGTTCAGTGATACTTTGATTTCTGTCATACTTCTTCAGCTGCTATTTACATTTCTTAGTTCTCAAATAACTGCATATGAGTTATTTTCAGGTTTTATAGCTAGACTCAATTAGAGAGAAATGCTGACATATATTTATTCCATCCTATTTGGAATCAGAACTCCTTGCAGAAAAAAATTGAAACATTAATCAGATTATGTCACTCCCCTACTCTCAATTCATCATACTTAAAATAAACTTAAAATACATACTTCTAAAATGTAATGACAATACGTCCAGCTGGTTTCCCAGGATACAATGTAGAAACCAACAGAAACTTCGTTTCATGTATATCAATATCAACCCCAATCAACAAAAAGAATATCAGCAGATATGAATATGTGCTATTCATATGACACACTCTCTGATTTCAAGTAGAAGAGGGAAGAGAGAGACAAATGTAGTAAAACTAAATGAAAATCACAGAAATGAGACAAGAACTTTCCCAAAGAAAAATAGGTAGCTGCTGAATAAGTGAGCACAGTCATAATCTATGAAAGTTTCACAAGGAATAAGTTGTTACATGTATCAATAGTTAATTCCTTGTAGTTTGGTGCAGCCATTGTGGAAAACAGTATGGAGATTCCTCAAAAAACTAAAAATAGACTTACCATATAATCTAGCAATCCCACTCCTGGGCATATATCCAGAGAGAACCCAAATTCAAAAAGACACCTGCACCCCAGTGTTCATAGTAGCACCACACACAATAGCCAAGACAGGAAAGCAACCTAAATGTCCATCAACAGATGACTGAATAAAGAAGTTGTGGTATATTTATATAATGGAATACTACTCGGCCATAAAAAAGAATAAAATAATGCCGTTTTCAGCAACATAGATGGAGCTGGAGATCGTCATTCTAAATGAAGTAAGATAGAAGGATAAAGAAAAATACCATATGATAGCACTCATATGTGGAATCTAAAAAGAGAGAAAAGAAGATACAAATGAAGTTATTTATAAAACAGAAACAGACTCATAGACATACAAAACAAACTTATGGTTACCAGGGGGAAAGGGATTGGGAAGGGATAAATCAGGAGTTCGAGATTTGCAGATACTAACTAGTATATATAAAATAGAGATACAACAAGTTTCTTCTGTGTAGCTCAGGGAACTATATTCAATATCTTGTAGTAACCTATGAAGAAAAAGAATATTAAAACGAATATATGTGATATGTGTATGTATGACAAACATTATGCTGTACACCAGAAATTGACAACATTGTAAACTGAATACTTCAATAAAAAATTAAATTTAAAAAAGTTAATTCCTTTTGATTGCTGAGCAATATTGTACATCTAAATATCCATTGTTTGGATGTACAACAGTTTATCTGCTCACCTGTGGAAGGCCATTGGAGTTGTTTCCCTTTTTTGGCGATTATGAATAAGGCTGCTATAAATATTCATGTATAGGTTTTTATGTGGACATAGTTGTTTTTTCATTTCTCTAGGAGAGGGATTGCTAAGTCATGTGGTAAGTCTATGTTTAATTTTATGAAAAACCGCCAAACCACTTTCCGTAGTGGCTGTATATCTTTTTGCATTCCCATAAGACTTGTATGAAAGCTTCAGTTTGCCATTTTCACCAACGATTGGTATTGTTGGCAATTTTTATTTTAGCCATTCTAATAGTTGTGTGGTGATGTTTCACCATGGTTTTTACCTTGCATTTTCCTAACAGCTGAGTATGTCGAGTATCTTTTTATATGTTTATTTGACATCCTCATATCTGCTTTGAAGAAGTATTTTTGTTCAAATCTTTCCCCTCCCCTTTTTAAAGTTAGGTTGTTTGATTTATTGTTGAGTTTGAGAGTTTTTTTTTTTAAATTCTGGATATAAGTCCTTTGTTAGATATATGATTTGAAAATATATTTTCCCAGTTGGTAGTTTGATTTTTCATATTCTTAGTAGTGTCTTCTAAAGATCAAAAGTTTCTTATTCTGACACATTCCAGTTTGTCTACATTTTCTTTTACAGATCTCACTTTTGTTACCATGTCTAGGAACTTTACATCAAATTTTAAGTCACCAAGATTTTCACCTATGATTCCTTCTTAAAGTTTTATAGTGATTTATGATCTCCTTTGAGGTAGCATTTATATAAAGTTTAGATAAAGGTCCATTTATTTGTCTATGGATGTCCAATTTTTCCAACACTGTTCCCTCATTGAATTGATCTTACATCTTTGTCAAAAATCAAGCGGCCATATTGTTGTGGGTGTATTTCTGGACTCTCTATTCTATTTCTGTCTGTCACTTTGACACTTCCATTCAGTCTTGATTACTATAGCATTACAGTAATTATCTCTATTCTATTCCATTGATCAATTTATCTATTAATTTTCCAATACCATGCTATTTTGATTATTGCAGCTTTATAGTAGGACTTTAAGTCAAGTAGTGTCAGTCCTTTGACTTTGTTCTTCTTTTTTCAGTGTTGTATTATCTATTCTGGGTCTTTTTGTCTTTCCATATAAAGGTTAGAATCAGTTTGTTGATAGCCAAAAAATAACTTGCTAGCTTTTTTATTGAAATTGCACTGAATTTATAGATCAAGATAGGAAGAGTTGACATCATAATAATACTGAATCTTCCTATCCATGAATATGGAATATCTCTCCCTGAATTTATACCTTCTCTGATTTCTTACATTAGAGTTTTATAGTTTTCCTCTTATATATCCTGTATATATTTTGATGCCTTTATACCTAAGATGATTTTTGGGGTACTAATGTAAATGGGACCGTTATTTTTTCCTTCAAATTCAAATTTATTTGTTCATTGCTGTTATATAGAAAAGAAATTGACTTTATTACCTTTGGATCCTGTGGCATTGTTATAATTACTTATTAGTTCCTAGAGAGTTTTTTTTTTTTTGTCTATTCTTTGGGTTTGTTTATGGAGACAATCATGTCTATCTACACACAAAGACAGTTTTATTTCCTTCTCCTCAATTTGCATACCTTATATTTGTTTTTCTTTTCTTAATGCATTAACTAGTACAACAGTACAATCTTGAATAGGAGTGGTAAGAGGGGCATCCTTTCCTTGTTTTCAATCTTAGAGGAAAAGGATAGTTTCTCATCTTTAAGTATAATGTTAGCTGAAGGTTTTGTATAGATTTTTTTTTAATGAAGTTGAGGGAGTTACCCTCTACTTCTAGTTTTCTTAGTGTTTTTATCACAAACTGGTGTCAGATTTTCTCTGATGCTCTTTTTGCACCTATTGATATGTTCATATGCTTTCTATCTTTTAGCTTGCTCATGTTATAGATTACATTAATTGATTTTTTGGACATTGAAGCAATTTTGCATACCTGGAATAAATCCTCTTTGTTGTGGCATATAATTCTCTTTATATACTGTTGGATTTGGTTTGTCAATATCTTTTTGAGGATTTTTGCATATATGTTCATAAGAGATATTGGTCTGCAGTTTTTCTTTCTTTTAATGCCATTATATGGTTTTGGTATTAGGTCCTCATAGAATGAGTTAGGAAATGGTCTCTTCTGCTTCTATTTTCTAGAAGATACTATAGAGAATTGATATCATTTCTTTCTTGAATGTTTGGTTGATTTACTAGTGAAACCATCTGGGCCTAGTGCTTTCTGTTTTGGACAGTTGTTAATTATTGACTCAATTTATGTATGGATATATGCCTATTCAGATTATCTGTGTTTCATTGTATGAGTTTTGGTACTTTCTGTCTTTCAAAGATTGGCCCCTTTTATCTAGGTTTCCAGATTTGTTGACATAAGAGTTGTTCATATTCTTTTATTATCCTTTTAATATCCATGAGATCAGCAGTGAGAACCTCTCTTTCATTTCTGATATTAGTAATTCATGTCTTCTGTCTTTTTTCATGGTTATCCTGGCTACTGGTTTATCAATTTTGCCAATCTTTTCAACGAATCAACTTTTGATTTTCTTAATTTTCTCTGTGGATCTTCTCTTTTCAATTTTACTGACTTCTGACCTAGTTTTTATTATTTCTTTTCTTCTGCTTGCTTTAGGCTTATACTGCTTTTCTTTCTCTAGTTTCCTAAGGAGTAGAAGCCAGGATTACTTGTATTATATTTACCTTCTTTTCTAAAATACTCATTCAATGTTATAAATTTCCCTCTAAACACTGATTTTGCTGCCTTTCACAAATTTAAAAAAAATTTTAATTTTTTTATTTTAATATTTTTAATATTTTAAATTTCTTATGAGATATCTTCTTTGACCCATTTGTTATTTAGAAGTGTTTATTCAGTTTCTAAGTATTTGGGGATTTTCCAGCTATCTTTCTACTATTGACTTCTAGTTTGATTCCATTTTAATCTGAAATTATATTTTTTTAAGATTTATATTCTTTTAAATTTTTAAATGTATTTCATGGTCCAGCATGTGGTCTATCTTGGTGTTGGTCCATGTGAGCTTGAAAATAATGTGTATTCTGCTGTTGTTGGATGAAATATTCTATAAACGTCAATTAGATCTAGTTCACTGATGTTGCTGTTGAGTTCAACTATATCCTTACTGATTTTCTGCCAGCTGGATCTGTCAATTACTGATAGAAGGGTGCTGAAGTCTGCAACAATAATGAATTTATCTATTTCTCCTTGTAGTTCTATCACTTTTTGCCTCACATATTTTGATGCTCTGTCTTTATGGCAATTTTCAGGATTGTTATATCCTCTTACAGAATTGACCCCTTTATCATTATGTAATGTCTTTATTTATCCCTGATGAACTTCCTTGCTCTGAAGTCTGTCTTGTCTAAAATTAATATAGCTACTCCAGCTTTCTTTTGATTAGAATCTTGGAATCTTTCTCCATCCCTTTACTTTTAATATATTTGTTTCTTTAAATTTATATTACTTTTAGACAACATATAGTTGGGTCTTATTTATTTACCTACTCTGACAGTGTCAGTCTTTTAATTTATGTAGTTTTATCATGCACATTTAAAGTGATTATTTATATAGTTACATTAATCTTTACCATGTCTCTAACTCTTTGGCATTTATTGAACTTGTTCTTTGTTTCTTATTTTATCTTCTGTTTTTCTGCCTTCTCTGATTTTTTATTGAGCATTTTGTATAATTCTATTTTCTTTACTTTCTTAGTATATCACTCATACTTTTTATATTTTTAGTAGTTTCCTTAGATTTTGCAATATACATTTACAACTAATTTAAGTCCACTTTAATATATTGTAAAATAAACTAATATTGATTGATTCACAAGAAGCGTGGAGACTTTATAACAAAGTATTTCCAGTTCTTCCTTTTCAACCCTTATAATGTTGCTTTCATTCATTTCACTTATCCATAAGCTACAATCACTGAATATATTGTTACTATTATTATTTTGAATAAACTGTTATCTCTTAGGCCAAACAGGAATAAGAAAAAATTAAATATTTTATTTTATTTTCATTTATTCCTTTTCTACCATTCTTCTTTAATCAAATCTGAGTTTCTGGCCTATATCATTTCCTTCTCTCTTAAGACCTTTTCTTTTTAACACTTCTTGCAAGGAAAGTTTACTAGTTACAAATTGCTACACTTTCAGTTGGTCTGAGGAACCAACTTTTACTTCACTTTTGAAGTATGTAGAGCTCTAGGTAGGTGGGAGATTTTTTTCTTTCAAAACTTTAAATATTTCACTCTACTCTCTTTGTGCTTGTATGGTTTCTGAAGAAAAGATTGATGTGAGTCTTATAGTTGCTCCTCTACAACTATTTTATTTTTCTCTGGCTTCTTTCAAAATTTCTCCTTTGTCTTTAATTTTCTGCAGTTTGAATATGAGATGCCTAGGTGCAGATTCTTTGATATTTATCCAGCATGGTGCTCTCTGAGCTTCTGGGATCTGTGGCTTGCTGTCTGTTATTAATTTGGGAAAATTCTCAGCCATTGTGACTCTAAATATTTCTTCTGCTCCTTTCTATCTTCTCCTTCTGTTATTCCCATTACAAAAATTATCCCAAATTTTATATATTATGTTATGTCTTTTTAATCCTTTTTCCTCTTTACATTTCAGTTTTGGAAGTTTCTATTGACACACCTTCTTCCGTATCTGAATCTTGTTCTGATGCTTGTTTTGTCTCTTCATATTTTTTTTAACATTTTTTATTGAGTTCTAGTCATTTTACAATGTTGTGTCAAATTCCAGTGTAGAGCACCTTTTACCACTCCTTGTAATTTTGTTGTTGTTGTTGTTGTTGTTGTTGTTGTTGTTGTTGTTGTTGTTGTTAAAAGCTAGACATGATGTATCAGGTAATAGGAACTGAGGTAAGTATGCTTTTAGTTGGAGGTTTTATGTTTATCTGGCTGGGAGTTAGGCTGTTTAATTTTTCTGTAGAAAGCTTAGATTTCCTGTAGTGTCCTCATTTTTGTCTCCTCTGTTGTCCTTGAGTTTGCCTAGAGGCCCCTTCCTAGATAGAGTCCACTGTTCTTTCAGCTATAATCCACTGTTATTATAAAGGTACACTGTTGATGTTGTGGTGAGGTGTGAGGGGAAAGAAAATATTCAATAATCATATGATTAGATGTCATTCTTTTTGTGGGCCTGTGTTTTTATCCAATTTGATAATCTCTCTTTTTTAATTGAATTTTTAAATCCATTAGCATTGAATATTATTATTTAGAGATTGTATTTGTGTCTATCATTTCCCTTTTTGTTTTCTATATCTCGTGTCTGTTCTGTTCCTCTATTTCTCCTTTAATGCCTTTTTTTTTTTTTGCATTAAGTGAATATCCTTAGTATAACATTTTAATACCACTAGTGTATTTTCATTATATATTCTTACTGGCTTCTCTAGGTATTACCATATATGTCTTAACTTATCAGAATCTACTTCAGAATTATGCTAACTTAATTCCAGTATGATGTAGAAACTTCATTCTTATAAAGCTGTATTGTCCTTGTTTTTTGCTATTATTGTAATACATATTACATCTATATATGATTGTTTTAATTATAGCATTATATTGTTTTAATTATAGAATTATATAAATTTATATATTTGAAAGAAGCTGAGAGATGAAAGAACAGAAAGCATATTTTATACAGTTTATTATAGTAGCCTTCTTAATTAACTATTTTTGGTTCTCTTTGTTTCTTCCTGTGTATTCAAGTTACCTTCTGGTGTCATTTTCTTACTCCAAATCAGCTTTTTTCCTACTCGTATCCTTTGTCCTTTTATTAACAAATGGATCACATTCTATATGTGATGGGCTCAAATATGATTATATACATATTGCTTTATGTGATTGCTCTTTTTATATACCAACTAACCAACACATAAGCTTTATCAATCAATACCTATATACCAGGTAAGGCTAGGATAAGAAAAAGTCCTGTAAGATCTTACATCTTATACCCCAAAAGCAGTGGATCTACAATAAGAAGGGTTTGGGGGAAGATACTAAGTCTATGTGTACATAAATATTACATGGCAATGGGGATTGATGAGGACCAATATCCACAAGTAGCAAAAGACTTACTGTCCACTTCACTGCAAAAGACTGTTTCAAAAAAATAAAAAATAAAAGGTCTTTGTGGTGAGCAAAGTATGAAGTTAAGCAAAGTAAGTAGTCTCAAGGATCCTACAGTAAATGTGGGCTCAGCAGTTTCTTGGTCCTGAGGTTACTTGGCCTCTTTCTCCATGCAGTTCTTCCAGAATTCATTTTTTTTAAACTACATTCAATCTGTCATTGATGACATAGGGTTACTACTTTCTTCTTTAGGGCAAAGATGGGGAATATCTGCTTATTTTCATCTTCATAAATGGAACCTGTGTTTGCAGAGGACTCAAATTCCCCTGTTTGGGAGGTACCTTTTTGATGGGGTTGTAACTTGCTGTCCTCAGGTGTTGCCTGCATACAGCTGACTTACAGTGAAGAGCACATACTGCAAGGACACTCCAGCACACCTTACTGACTGCAGGAGGATCAGGAAGAGTTGTTAGCACCAGGCTTCATTACTGCAAGGCAGTTCTCCCTCCGGACTTGCTTTAAGTAACAGCAGTTCCCCAGATAGAACAGATGTATTGGAAAAGTGCCTCACCTTGTTCTGGCAGCCTTGACTCTTGCTGAAAAGGAACTTAGAACAGAGTCCTTGACATTCAAGTATCTTCTAATGGTGGAAGAAAATCACTGGAGTACTACCTGGAAATCTCATGGGCCCATGACAGCGTCATATGTGCAGTGTCCCACAGCTCATTTGAATGCAGCTTGTACGTTTCTCCTGTCATTGAGAGGGCTTCAGATCACTTTAGGCTTCTTCCCTGTAATTTATTTCATCCTTGATTTGCCACTAGATTTGTGTATGATCTTGCCAGAGCTCTGGGTTTGGGGTGGGATATGTGGTTGAAAACTGATGTTCAAGACTGCATATCTGTTGGAAAATTTGCTTTTAAAATCAGCTATACTGTTATAATTTCTTACTTAATTACCTTTATCTGTGCTCATTGTTTATCTTGTGGACTTTAATTACCATTTGGTGTCAGTTGCTTTTAACCTGAAGAACTTTCTTTAGTATTTCTTGCAAATCATGTCTGCTAACAACAAACTCTCTCAGGTTTTGTTTATCTGAGACTGTCTTTATTTCTTCTTCCTTTTTGAAAGAGTTTTACTGAGTACAGTTGACCCTTGAACAATGTGGGAGTTAGGGGTCCCAACCCTCCGTGCAGTCAAAAATCTGTATAGAACTTAAAGTCAGCCTTCTGTGTATGTGATTCTTCTGTATCCACAGATATAGAGGAACCTTGGGTACAGGGGAACCACATATTCAGATCCTTGAATTCAACCAACCACGGATTGTGTAGTACTATAGTATTTACTATTGAAAGAAATTTTCATATAAGTGCACTCATGCAATTCAAACTCGTTCTGTTGAAGGGTCAACTATATAAGATTCTTGCTTGACAGGTTTTTTTTTTCACCTTTTTGAAGATATCATGGCACTACTTCCTGGCCTCCATTGTTTATGATGAGAAGCCATTTGTTCATCTTATTGTATCACCCTTGTACATAATGAGTCATTTTTCTCTCACTGACTTCAAGATTTTTGTCTTTCAGCATTTTGACTATATGTCTGTATGTGGCTCTTCTTGAATTTATTCCTCTTGGAGCTCACTGACCTTCCTGCATGTGTAGGTTAATATTTTCCATCAATTTGGGAAATTTTCAGTCAATATTTCTATTAATACTTTTCTGTTCATTTCTCTCTCTCTTCTCCTGGTATTCTCACTATGCATATGTTGGTATACTAAATGAGGTCCCATATTTATCTGTATCCCTGTTCAATTGTTTTTCACTCTTTCTCTGCTCTGTTCAGATTGCCTAATTTTTTTAAATCTATCTTTAAGATCACTGATTTTTTTCTTTTGCCAGCTGAAATCTATTTTTGAGCCATTTTAGTGATTTTTCAAATTTGGTTACTTTTCAAATCCAGAATTCTCTTTGGTTCTTTTTGATAATTTCTCTCTGTAATTTTTCAATTTTGTGAGATATTTTCATCATACTATTTTTAATTCTTTAAGCAAGGTTCCCATTAGTTGTTTGAACATATTTATAATAACTGCTTTGAAGTCTTTGCCTACTAAAGTCAACATATGGATCCCCTCAAAGGCAGTTTCTATTGTATGCATTTTTTTCCAGTATATGTGTCTTACTTTCCTGTTTCTTTGCATATCTCAATTTCTCAATAAAATGAACATTTTAGATAATATATTGAAACAACTCTGGGTACAGATTCTCTCTCTCCCACCTATATTTTTATTGCTTGACTCTTGTTTGTTTGTTTTGTGACTTAGCTGGACTATTTTAGTGAAGTCTATTTCCCCTTGATACTGTTGGTCCTCAGAGGGTACGCCTTAGGCATGCACTGTTTTCCTGTCCACCAGGCATGACTGTGGCTTTAGTCTGATTCTCTTTGAATGTATCGTTCCCTGATGCTCTGCTTCTTAGTATTATACCCAGCTGTTTGCCTCTATTAATTGCTAGCTGATTGCTCTATTGTTTTCAACAATGCTCTGTAGCATAAATTGCTCCACAGTTTGATCTATTTGTAGTTGGGTTCCTTGGCAGGGACACAGTGTTGCCAGTCCTTTAGGCTTGTTCAGACCTGCCTCAGGAAAGAAATTCTGCATTATAAATCAGAAGCTGGGGGTGGGGTAGAAATAAGAAATGGGAAACCCATTATTCACTAGATGTCCCACCTAGATCTTCCCTCTGGAGCCGGTGGGGTGTGTGTGTGTGTGCTTGTGTGCACGTGTGTGTGTGTTTTTGTGCACATGTGTGTGTGTGTATAAGAGGCACTGGAGCATACAGGAGGCACTGGTGTCACTCTCAGCTGCTGACACTATATAGTATGAATCTTTTGCTGTTCAGAGCTGGGGAGGATGGGATCTACAATGTGCACTGGCCACTGACTCTACCAGGTCTTCCACTGTGGAAATCTTGGCTTGGTGGGAGCTACCACTTGACTGCCAAGTGCACTGGAACAGGTCTCTTATAACCCAGAGCTCTGCAAGAAAGAGGGACTATTTTCTTCATCAGTCGCCCTGCCTGGATTCTCCCTATATAGTGGGAGTTGGGGGTGGGGAACAGGTGCCTCCTGGCTACTGCCACCTATTCTACATAGATCTTCCACATAACAGAGCTGTGGAAAATGGGATCTGACAATGTTTACCAACTTCTGAAAGCACACAAAATAGCTTTTCCCCCCCAGGGGCCTGGGGAGATGAGAATTGCCACTTGGCAATGGAGCCTGCTGAAATAGTTCTATGTGGCAGAGTTGTCAGGGATGGCTGCAGTCTTTAGCTTAAATGCTGTGGCCTCTCATTGTTCTCATTGAGTTTCTATATATTTTTAAAATAAATGTTTCTCAACTTTTTGTAAGCCCTTTGGTCAATCTCCAGAGATTTTGATAATTTTGACCAGCTTACTGAATGTTTTTCTGGGCCAGAGATTTCCCTGAGCTCCTAACTTAGCCATTCTGGAAGTTAGCCATTCTGGAAGTTTTACCTTTTATAGCCATTCTTGTAGACTAAGTCATTTACACTTAGTCTCTCCACTTCCTCCTTTCATTTCCTCCTCAAACTATTGAAGTCTGGCTTCTGTCCCTACTATTCTCGTATGATAAGTTTCCCAGTGACCTCCTATCTGTCAAATCAATGGACATTTTCAGTTCTAATTTCACCTAAAACTCTTCACAGAATTTGACTTTGTGGACCAATACCCTTTTGAAACTCTTTCCCATCTTGGTTTTTGTGATGCCATTCTCTCCTGAGTCTCCTCCTACTTTTCAAACTATGCTTTGATAGTCTATCTTTTAGACTCTTCTTTATCTACCTTCCCTTTAAATGATGGGATTTCCCAGATTTCCCTCCTTGTTGCTTATTTCTCTATAAATTCTCCCTAGGTAATCAAATTCACCCCTTTAGTTTCAAGTACCACTGATACTAAAGTGCCTCCCAAATATATATCGATATTACCTTGCCTGGAACTTGATAGTTGCGTATCCAAAAGCCTACTGAAAATCTTCACACATCTGTTTCTTGGGCTTTTCAATTTCAACATCTACAAAACAGGCATTATCATCTACCTCCCCTCAAACTTGTTCCTTCTGTATTTTCAGTTTCAATAAATTGCACTAATATCCACCCAGCCCCTCAGGACAGAAACTGATAAATCATCTTTAATTGGTCTCCCTTATTCCCCAACCAATCCAATCAAGTCACCAAGTCCTATTGATTTTATCCCCCAAATACCTCTCGAATTTATCCCCCAAACATCTCTCAGATTTATTCTTTTGTCTCTAGTCTTACTGTGCCTGCCTCAGTTCAACAACCACCATGTCTAGCCTTAACCTAGTGGTCTCTAGGTTCTAGTCTAGCCCCAATACCTCCCTAGCATTCACATAGCAGCCAGAATGATGTATCTCTAACACACTAATGTTGTTGTCATTACCTTTGTAAAAACCCTATAACAGCTCCTCATCACCAACAGGATACTGTTCAAATTTCTTATGTTCTATAAGGTCCTTATGATCTGGCCCCTGACCACTTATCTGGTTGCATCTCTCACTAATTTCACTCTTCTTCCATCCCTTCCCATCATCTATCCAAAGCTACTGAATACTCTAACAAACATCTTTTCTGCTTTAGATTAGATCTCTGTTGCTTACAATAACAATTCCAACCAATTCATGACCTCTTTGTGTTACTCAGCAAATGAATCAGGCTTTTGAAAGCTTCCTCATCTTTTCAGAAGTTCTTCAAAAAGTTAGAGTACCCCACTTACATATTGTGACTGCTTAACAATATCTACAAATTCTTCAAGATTCATTTCCAGTATCAACTCTTCCATGAGGCCATCCTTGGCATTCCTATACTAAATTAAGCATTTTCTCTTTCACTAGACCTGTGGGTTTCCAAGTTTAGTGTTCATCTCTTTACCCATGAATCCTAGCATGGTGCCTAGTATATAACAGGTGTTCTGTAAATGTTTAATAAGTACATGAGTGATAGCTACCACTTACTGAGTTTCCATTATGTGCAGGATGCTCTACTATTGCTTTTCTTTAACATATGCTAATGCAACTCTGTCAATAACCCTAAAAATTTTGCATTATTATTATTATCATCCCTTTTATACATAAGGAAACCAAGGCACAGAGAAGCAAAGCCCCTTGCCTAAGGTCATATGGCTGGTCAGTGGCAGTGTCTGAATTGGAATTCAGTTCTTCAGGACTCTGAATCCTACACTTTATAAACTTATGGAGTGAACCTCAAGTTGGGAGTATAGTGAGTAGCATAAACAAAAGTACATTAAAAAAAAGGTGCAGAATTGATAAGAAAGCATACATTTATGGGAAACAAAATAATTCAGCTGGTTTGTAGATCTGCAGAAGCTGGCATAGTAGGAAAAGATCTGAATGTAGATGATCTGAAATGCCAAACAGAGAAGCATGGATTTTAGCAGACATATATAGGAGTGACATGATGAATGTGTCCTTTTGAGAATATTAACCAAGTGTCACTGTACAAGATGGATTTGAGGCCAAGAGACGGAAGGACAGGAAACAAGTCGGGCCCTTGATGGTACTCAGCAATCTTGTTCCTCAACATTTTCCTCTCTTCCTCTCAGCAGGTTCCAGGCTTTTAAACACTTTTATTCAGCCCCTTATCTGCCCCAACTGCTTGCACTTTCAGCAACTGACCTTTATTGAGAGAAAGTTAAAAGACTTAGGTAGGAATGCCTTCCATTCTTGACTCTCTATTTCCAAATTTATCTCTAGCTTGTCCCTTCCTTAATAATAATAGCTACGATTTTGAGCACTTACTGTCTCATATAATCCTTACAACTACACTGTGAGAAAGGTTTAGTTATCCTCAGTTTGTAACTGAGAAAATTGAGGCCTGGAGTGATTCAGTGCTTGTCAAGTACACCCAGATAGCAAGTGGCAGATCTGGGATTTGAACCTAAAGCTATTTGATTCCAAGATCACCTTATAACTACTACAGCCTGAAAGTGAAAGGTATCTATATCACTCTCCATTTGGGCTCCATTCTACCCACCCATCTCTGCCCACCTCCTTGAGGACCTTATCCCCTATCTTTCTCCAGTAAAGTCAACCTCTCTATTTCTGTAGACTTTTTCTCTCAGTGTATATATACCCTAAAACCTCATGTACTAAAAAAAAGTAACAAGTCAACAAAAGAGTCAATTTCACCCATATTTTTCCCTATAAACATCATCCTAATTCATACTCTTTATTCCATGTGCCTGTAAATATCTGTCTACCTTGTCTCTACTTCCTCACCTCCCACACTAGAATCTGGTTTCAGTCTCTATCACTATATGACATCACTTTTGCTAAAACTACCAAACTGACAAATCCTAGTTCAGTCCTTAAATTACCTAGTCTCTCTGTTCCAGTCTTCTCCTCCTTACCCCTCTTCCACTGTATCCTCTAGTGTCCACTTCCATACCACTACCTTCAGATTCTTCAGATCCCCATCATTGCTTGTCTAAATAAATATCCTTTCTCCACTTTTTCCATCACTAATCCAATCTCCACACTGGCTGTAAGAGTGAACTTTCTAAAATGTTAAAGCTAACCATGTTATTGCCCTACTTAAAATCCTTCAGTTCAAATACAGAAATATATAATTTGTCGTACATGGCTCTCACAGAATTACAGCCTTTGTTTGAATTCCAGCTTCATCTTCCCCCACTCCTTCCTGCACACACTGTGCTCCAGCCATATGTAATAACTTGTTTCTTGTACCCTCACGCCTTTACATGTGCTTTGTTCCCTCTTTTTGGTACATTTCTTTTCCCTGGTCACTGGCTGAACTTCTCTTCCTTCAAGACTCAATTCAAATGGAGTTTCTTTCATTTTATCTGACTCGCCTTCCTGCCCTTTCTCCACTCCTGCCCTTTCCACATGTCTCAATCTCCCAGGCACAGTTTGTTGCTTTGCCCTCTGTTTCAATACAGTACCTCTAATAGCACTAACAGACTCCAACAACAATCATTTTATGCTTCAATAGGACTGTTAACTCCTCAAAGTTAGAAAATGGGTCATAAACATTGTTGTATCTTCGGTGTCTGGCACATAGTAGATGCTCAATGAATGTTGAACGTAAAGAATGAATGAATGAGGCTGTCGACTTTGTCCAGATATATAAAATAACAAAGACTTGACCTATGATAGAAGCCATAGGACTATAAAATAGAAGAGAGAATAGGCCTTGACTGGATATGGAAAAGAGAAGATGAACAAAGCAGCAAAGATACTTGAAGATGTTGGCATTGATGGCAGAGAATGGAAAGCTAATAGGATTGAAGCAAAAATACTAAAATAGGATTAGTTATATTCAATGTAAACATATGACATATCCAGGTAGCAATTTGGAGCCACTGGAAATAGAGGGACAAAGCTTGGGAATGAAGTTGAGGTTTCCAGTATGGAACCTGGAAATGGCCTTCTCTTACAGAAAATAGATGTCACGTAGGACTCAGTTTGATTGAAATGTCCCTGTATCGTTTTCTTATCTCCCACAGATTTGGGGAATATAGTTATTAAGAGCTTCCTATTAGTTATATATAGAGATTCCTGGTCCTATAAACCAGGACCAGATTACTGTGGTTGCATGTGTGTGAGTGAATGAGTGATAAGGGCAGACATCCCAGTTCCCTTTCAGTCACTCATTCATTCAACAAATATTTAGCAAGCACCTACTCTCTACTAGGAAAGGGGCTGGTCTCAACTAGATAGGTTAAGTTCCTGATATCCTGTGATACATGGGACTGTGAACAAAACATCATAAAACAAATAATCATATGGATGTATATAAAAGAAATGTAAATTGCAAATTATGAAAACCATGATGATATAAAAGGAGGGAATAACTGGAGGAATTCCTCAAAAGTTCTTTGAGAAAGTGATATTTAAGCAGAGGCCTTAAGTTTCATCAGCCTTCTCAGTGATCATCTACTTAGAAATAGGGCAAAAACTGTAAATTAAAATTCATTCAATGTTGGGGAGCTCAGCTGTGCATCCATCTGAGCCTCTCAGGCTCACTCCCATATGTATGTATGTATCTATGTGTATATATACACACACACACACATATACACAAACACACAACACAACCACCATCATCCCCATTCCCACAAATCTGCTCAGTTATGGTGGCAGAGAAGCAAAGACTCCTGGGATCAAGGAATAGGAAGTGCTCTATGATAGGTAGTCTCCAAAGATGACCCTTAATGAACCATACTTCCCAGTGCTCACAACTTTATATAGTTTCCCCGCATTGATTCTAGGCTGGCACTGTGACTCATTTTCACCAATAGTATGTGGCAGAAATGATGCTTTGTAAATTCTGAAGTTGGGTCTTAAGGTATCTGAAGTTTCTGTTTTCACCACTTAAGTACACTCCTTCTTGAACCCAGCTGAGTTGCTGTGAGGAAGCCCAAGCAGTCTTGTGAAGAGGCCCAAAGGAAGGAAAACCAAGCCCTCAGCCAACAGTTCAGCTGAGTTCTCAGCCAACAGTTAGCATCAACCAACCAGCCACGTTAATGAGACCATTTCTGATCTTCTAACCATCCCAGCATCTCAACTGATAGCACATGAAGCAGAACTGCCAGGTCAACACACAGAATAATAAAAATTGATAAACCATTGTTGTTTTAAACCACTAAGTTTTACAGCAATAAGTGAAGTAAGTCCTAACATCCATGAAAGACCAAAAGTAAGATAATGTGTTTAATGAAAGCTGCACAAATTATCTTCTTTGTGATTTCGGGGTTTTGTTTATTTTGTATTTTCCAAAATTTTTATTTTATAATGATCAGTAATTGCCTTTGTAATTAGAAAAACATAAACATTTTAAGACTTTTAAGGCAGCAACATTCTGGGGTGATTTGGGTGTAGCCTTGGCCAGAGGCTTGAGTGGTCACCCTGATAGATGACTGCCCACACAATTCCTTTGCTGAAATCTGTTGACTGCACAAGTGAGAACTCCATATTTTTTACCTAGTCAGTGCAGTACTGGTAAAGTATCTTCCTGACTCATATGAGTCCAGTCCACTGTTAGAGGCTGAATAAAAGCACCCCTAATTGTTAGGAGATTTGGAATAGAATGGAGTAAAGCAAGGAAATTAATTCAATAATATAGAAAAAAACACAACACATAGCTAAAAAAGCCTGTAAGCTTTGGAGTCTTGGGAAGAGAGTGGCTGGACATTTCTGGGAATAGCTGAAATCCTGCTATTGGGAGAAAAGGCACAGACCTTTAAGTATCCTTGTCCCTCTCAATCCTCACCTTCCTTTTGATGAATTTCTTTGTTTGGCAAGAGGTATACAGATAATGCAGGTAAACTTCAACTTTCCAAATAATCAGATCAAAATGAGAGTTGCCCAACTGATATTCTCTATCAGACAAGAACCCTTTCTTCTCTTGGCAAGAAGATATCACATTTGGCACCAGAAGCTTTATGGCAGCAAAACAATGCAGAGGAATTGGACACAAAAATGCATTTTCATGTCACTTGCCACAAAAGCAATGAGTTGAAAATTGCTATTTTAGCCTTTAAAAAAAGACATTTTTTTAAAAAAAAAACTTTCTTCACATTTATCCCTTTCACAAAAGAGAGGTAGGTTTTAAATCTTTTCTCCTCTGTTATTCCATTCAATTAGCAGGTGACAATCCATTTCCATCCAATCTGTTGATTAAATGTGCATCAACTCATTCAGATTCATTCAACCAGCAACTTTGGTGACAGTCCTCTCTTCCATGTGTATAAATGTAACATAAACAGATATTCACAGCTTGATTATAAATATTTCTGCTTCAACAACACACAAATGCTATTTATTGCTCATCTCCAAATCAGAAATAAACTAAATCAAAGCTGAGTTCAACATTCAAAGTTTAAGACTGAGGTTATTATTAAACAGCAGAATGAAAGAAAATATGCTTTAACAATTTCAAGACAAATCACCAGTCCCAAATTTGTGGTCTGGGAAAAAGCTTTGCTAAATTCTACTTACTGAAAGAAACAGCCAAAGAAATGCACAAAGAGAAATAGTTAGTAAGTTCCTGTCTCATACCTTGATAGTGTGGGTGTTAGACTGTGCATGAGTTAATGGTACATGGACTCGACAGCAAAAAGTGCTCTATTTCTTATTCAATCAACTACGGTTTGATAAAAGTCTCCCTTTTATCTTCTCCTAGAATTACAAAATGAAATTAATATGTAAATGTGTTCTGATTTTGGCAAATACTGTGTGTGAAAACCAAGGCCTGGAGAAGTAAGAAATCTTGCCTTGGTGACACCTAGAAAGGTTGGTAAAGAAGTGACTGAGACCTGAGAGCTGTTGGAGAAAATGTGAGTTTTGAAATTAATGATGCAAGCTTTGAAATATGACCAGTTCAGATATAGTTACCTCAGAGGCTGGGAATATAAGGAAGGGTCTTGATTCTAGGTGATTCTGTTGACAGCATCTGAGGAACCTGCAATATTTGGAATTGGACAGGAAGGGGCTCATTTATTGAGTCACCAGAAAGGCTGCAAGAAAAAACTCTGGTCTTAAATGAAAAGTGATATTCATTCATTGATTTATTCAAAATATATTCAATGGGTTACTACTCCATGCCATGCCTTGTTATAGATTCTGGGGATAGAGCAGTGAACAAAACAAAGTCTCTGCTCTCACAGACCCTTCATTTTAGTAACTACATTGAAAATGGCAGTAAACAAAATTTTAAAATGGTTGTAAAAGCGGGATCCATTTGTGAGTGATGTCTGTAATTTCACTTGTACAAGCTGTGTCTGACTCCCGAACTGATTTAAATTCCCTTATGGGCATCTCTCTATCAATACCAGGGAGACACTCCCACCCCTGAGATTCTTCCCTTTCTGCTTTAGCTCTTGACTTTTCATCCTGCAACTCTCTGTGTCTGACTTTTAGGGAGATCAGGATGCATTAAGAAAGAATGCCAACTCCCTATTATGGAATATACCCCTCAGCTTGTTCTGGCCTCAAAGGAAGGTCCTTGAGTGTCCCCGTTTGTTGCCTGAAGGTGATACTAGATAAGAGAAGCTAGGAAGTGTGAAGGCAGGCCAGAAGGTGGGAGATGGATCTGAATTCAGACTCTGGTTGGTTAATTACTTCCAAGAGGCATCCTGCTGTGGGACCTTAAAACAAAGAGTACGTGATACTGCCCAAGAGTAGTCAGAAAGGGATAAACACAGGGAAGGACCATAAGCAGAAAAAAGAACCTGAGCTAGAATACAAATAATTGTATTTTCTAGGTTAAAGGAATTTTATAACCTCCTGAATAAAAAACTGTATGCATTTGCTGCCTTTGTGAGCCAAGGAAGACGTTAAACTGAAAAATCAAGTAGCCTGAATCATAGTTGATACCCATAAGCATAGTGTTAAAACACACCTGCACCAGGATAACTTTTGAATAAGTTTTGAAGTGAAATTAAATATAATAAATAACTAGCCTCATCAGGCTCTAATGCCCTTGAAACTTTCCAGACATCCTCTTCAGAATTTCCACAAAACTCTCAATCTACCTCTTCATCCTCCTCTAATTAAACCTGATTTTCCTCAAGCACTAGCATTCCAAGTACATAAAATAATTTCGTATTCAATTGTATTGTTTTCTCATTTACTCACTTAAGAGTAGCCCTTTTTTTTTCTTTTGCATCACAAATGTTTCCATATTTCAGCTACATCACAAACTAAATTAGCCTGATGGGCTAGCCTTGGAACCTAACAACCGTTTAAAAAAGATTTTCTTTCTTTCTTTTTTGTACACAGATATATTTATTACTATAAAATTCAAGAAATATTTTAGACTTTTTTTTCTCATAATGGATTTTGAATTTCAGTGCTTTGAGTCTTTTCCCTCCAGCTTTATTTAGGCATAATTGACAAACTGTAAGATATTTAAAGTGTACAACATGATGATTTCATACACATTTATTTGTAAATGGGGTCCCTTCATCACTTCACATATTTACTTTTTTTGATGAGAACATTTAAGTTCCACTCTCTTAGTAAGTTTCGATTATACAATACAGTGTTATTAACTAGAGTCGCCATGTCATACATTAGATCCTCGGACTTTACTCATCTTATAACTGAAGCTTGTACCCTTTTGTCAACCTCCCCTTATTTCCCCCACTCCTGCCCCCAACCCCTGGCAACCATCATTCTAATCCCTGATTCTATGAGTTCAACTTTTTTTTTATTGCACATATAAGTGATATCATGCAGTATTGGTCTTTCTTTGTCTGACTTATTTCACTTAGCATAATACCCTCAAGGTCCATCCATGTTGTCACAAATAAAGGATTTCTTTCTTTCTCATGGCTGAATAAAATTCCATTGGTATATATATATACCACATTTTCTTTATCCATTCATCCTTTGACTGACATTTAGGTTGTTTTCATATCTTAACTATTGTGAATAATGCTGCTATGAACATGGAAGTATAGACAGCTCTTCAAGATTTTTTGTTTATAGAAGATCTTCTACAGGAAAATGAATTAATTCTATACTTCAGACAACTGACATACAAGTGAACTTTGCAACTTAGACCATTTGTAAATTAGCTATGCCATGTTTGTGACTGATACATTTCAGATGAATGTTGCAGACAACAAATGCTATTAGAATTCAGATGGAAAGAGCCCTTTGTATTAAGAGATTCTGGGAAGGGTTTTACAGAGAAGACAAGAAAGCATCCTATGCAGGTAAAACAGTAGGAGCTGCAGCATGAAAGCAGGAATTTCCCAGGGTATATTTAAGGGTCATTGCTAGAGTGAATGGCTTGGATGGAAATTGTTGGATGGAGCCAGATTATAGAGCTGTGTGAGAGTCTATTACAACAAGGAATAAAAGTAGTATATTGAATTTATATGGTCTCCTCTGTTAGTACTCTCAGCCAAATTAAACACAGGGCAATACACAGTTCTGCATATGTGTGTATGGAAATCATCACCTTCCCTTCCAAATTATGGTCTATCCTTTTCCTATTCTCCTAATCTCAACGGATAATACCACCATCCACCCATCTACACCAGGTAAAAACCTGGGAAATTTTCCTTGACACATTCTATGCCATTCATTCCTACATGCAAGCTATCAGCAAATCCTGTAAGCTCAGCCCCACAAACAGATCGTGAATTCACCCACTTCCCTCCTGCCGTACAAGCCTCCATGGCTGCCTGCATAATCCAAGACACCAGCGTCTCTCACCTGACTACTTCAATCTCCTCCCACATCCAGCCTTGTCACCTTCAACCAATCCACTCCATACTGCAGTCAGACTGAATTTTTCAGAAAGTCAATCTGATTGGGATACACATGTTTGAAACTACTCAGTGGTTTCCCATTGCTTTGAGAAAACAACATTTCTTAACATGGCCTTTCATGGTTTGCCCCCTACTATATCCCCAACCATACCTCAAAGCATCCACCCCCTACACTCTACACTCAGTCACACTGGACATTCTCTCAGTCCTTCCTCCTTCCCATGTCCCTACTGCCATGACTCTGAACACACAATTCCTTCACCTGAAGTGTTCTCCCTTTTCTTCACTCTTTACCTACTGTTCTCCTATTCATTTTTCAGATCTCGGCTATACAGCCATCCCTCTGAGAAGCCTTACTTGATCTGCCAGTCTAAATTAGGCTCTCATGACTATCCTCTCACAGTATGTGGCAGATTTCTTTCCTAGAATTCTTCAAAAAGTTGGACCTTTGGTTGAGGGGAGTGAGAATAGCTCAGTGGTAGAAGGCATTCTTACCATGAACAAAGTCCTGTGTTCAGTCCCCAGTACCTCCATTAAATGAATGAAATAAAATGAGCAAATGTTTAAAATTTTTGAAAAAAAAAAGTTGGACCTTTAGATTTGCCTAAGTCTGTCTCCCTCATTAGACTGTAAGCCCCAGGGGGACAGGGACTATACTTGTTTCGCTTTCTATTGGTTCCCTGATGCTTAGCACAGTGAAAAACATACAATGGGTGCTCAGCAGAAATTTGAATCCAAGCTTCTTGATTCAATCAGCCATACTAGGCTCCTTTCTATTCCACTAACCTATTCCTTGAACACTCCCAGCCAGGAACCTTGGTTCTTGCTCTTCTTCTGCCTGTAAAACTCTTTCTTCAACTCACTTTCTTACATTATTCAGATCTATACTCAAATGTCTCTTCTTTTAGCAAATATCCATAGTGTGAACCCCTCCAAAAGTGATGCTATAGGTGATGGTGAGGATTATTAACCCAGCCTCAGTGGAATATAAGCTTCATGACAGCAGGAATTTTGACTTTTTTTTTTTGACTGCTATATCCCCAATTCCTAGAATAGCACCTGAAATACAGTTGGTACTCAAGAAATATTTGCTGGAAAAAAATGGATTATTCCAGGCACCTAATCAAAACTGTCCAGATTATGAACTAAGACAATTTGGAAGACTATTGAAAAATGAAGATCATTGGAAAATTATTGGGTAGCCATTGGAAACAATTTGTGTGAGGAGATGTTGGAAGATTTGCCAGTTCTTGGAGATTCTCTTGAACTTGGATTCTCTTAATGAGGAACACATCTTGAGGTTTCTCAGAGAGTCAAGTTTGGGTATGAAGGATTTCTCAGCTTATATTCTTTTCTTCCCAGAATTGCCTAACATTGACTTGAAAGTTGTTCTCATAAGGATTAGTCTGATCTTCATAACTAACATACAGTGTAAACACCTTGAGGCAACTGACTGTTTCCCACTTGTCTCTGGGAGAGACTCAATGGTTGCCAAAACACGTGGAATGAGCCCCATTTAGGAAGATTCTTCTGAAGCATCCTCTTTGCATCTGCTTGGACCAGTGTTCCCCTATCCCTTTTCTCCCATTTTTCCAGAAATACTGGAAGTCATGGAGAGGGATGAATGGAGCTGTAATTATTGCTACAGAAATAATCTCTGAGTGTTCTCAGATGAATAAGAATGCTGGTTTCTTCACATATGGTCAAATGAGTATTAGGGGAATATAATAGAGATGTATTAACTCAGTATAGTTAAAAAAACTATAGCTTCTGCTCAATGGATCCAAATGATAATAGACTTCATAACTAAAATCACTTGCTGGAAACAAATGATCGAACCTATCCACAACTCTACAGCAAGTTTCATAATTCTTATCACTAAGAGAGGGGACTGTAGGATTCAGCTAATTAATGTCATGGGGCCCTGAGTATGGTTTAAACATCAGAGATGAAATACAAAATGAGCTAAAAGTTTTCAACTTTCCTGAGGTTACTTGTTAACAAATGTAAGATTTTCTTTGTTTGCTCTTCCGTAGGTTGTGTGTCCTTTCAAACTCCTTAAACAGAATATAACAGAATAATAACTATGGAATGAAAATAGCCAGACTTTCAGGTTCTTGGGTGAATATGACCTCAAACTATCCCCCAACTATTCTTCCTAATTATCTCAACAACAAGAGGAAAGGCAGTGGATGTCTTTTCCTTTATTCTTGTAAAGATAAGACATCAACTAAGCATCACCAGGCTGTCTTTACAAAGCTGACAAGCATTTACACTAGGGAAAGAACCAAACACCACAATATAGGCCATTCAAAGCCTTCAACTTACCAGGCCTATTTACAATGGACCTAATGTATGAGTATGAAAAAGGGCCAGGCAGGGTCCTGTCTTGGTGCTGTGAATCAATTCTTGGTAGCTTCTAATCTCCTGTAGAGATGACCCCCTCCCACATGCTAGTCACCTATAAGCCTGTTCTGACACATGAGACACATATTAAAATGCCCCCACATATATGGACAAGGGGATGTCAGACATGTAATCAGGAAAGACAAATGGCCTATGAAACCAGAACAATCATATAGAACAAGAATCTAACTTCGTCATCTTTCATAACTGTTTTTGTTCTGCTTTGTTTTTTCAAAGGTATCCCTAAAGCCCAATCCCTCTGTTATTAACTGTTCTGTTTTATGGCTCAATTAGCAGTATGGAATCAGCCTGCTTCAATTCAAATCTCAGTTCTGCTTTGTGAGCCTTGGGCAAATGAATTAATTCTCTGTATCTCTGTTTCCTCTTCTGTAAAATGGGAAGACCAACAGTACCTACCTCCTACAGTTTCTGTGACAACAAATATGTTTGTAAAGGACTTAATACAGTGCCTAGCTCATAGGACTTTGATGTTCAATAAAGGGCGATGTTCAACAAAGCATAGCTATTATTATTATTTAGCTCAGGGGTAGAGTAATTAGTCAGTTGTATCAGCCAAGACAAACTCAAGATCAGAGTATCAGCCATGCCTAAACTCAAGATCAGACAGCCATAATTTGTAAGCTTCATTCTTGCAATACACTGGCATCTTGCTTTCTTTCTGTTTAGCTTTCACATTAAAAAAAAAAAAGCTTGAGTTCAACTTGTGTCTCTGCCACTTATTATCTGCATTATTCGTTAAGTTATTAAACTCTGTCTCCATTTCTTCGCTTACAAAAAGACTATATTAAAAGCACCTTCATGATAAGGTCATTGTGAAAATTAAATACGTTATTTTTCATAAAATCCTTAAAACAATGCCTTCTAGAAAGGCTGAGTGGGACAGAGGAAAGACAGAAGAAAGCCAGGGAACATGAATTTTTAAAATGAGGAAACTGGAATACAAAGAGATTAAGTAACTTGTCTAAAAAGCTCACAGCTAGAAGTGGTGAATCCAGGATTTGAGCATAGTCCAAATGTACTTTTTTCCTAGAGTTTTTTTTTTTCCCTTCCCTTATTGCCTAATTCTCCCTTGTGTGAACTGCCTTCTTCAGAGTAGTATATCCACTGGTCCTCCAATATACCCAACCTGCCTTTGTACACACTGTATACCTTGCTTGAAATGGCCTTTCTCCTTTCTTAACACCTCTCTTAATCAGGATCTAAATGAAATTCCACCTTGCAAAATGGAGCCGTGGTGACTTCATCTCCCTCCACACTGATCTCTTTGCCTCTCCACTGTGGAATTCTCAGTGTCTCCATCAAACCCCTGACATTACTATTAGTGACTAACACTTACTGAGTGCCTAGTATGTGCCCAGGTATCAGGCTAATCAGTTAAATGCATGATCTCATTGAATCCTTCCAAGAAGCCAAGAGCTAAGTACTTTGATTAGCAGCCTTATTTTACAAATGAGGAAACTGAGGCTCAGCCGGGCTAAGTTATTGGTTCATGGCTAGTAAGTGGAGGAGACAGAGTTCCCATCTAGGCCCTGTGATTCCTAAGACCACACTCCTCCCCACAACATTCCCAGGGCTGGTGTCCTTAGATTTCTCTTCACATGTTTCTCTCAGTTCCCCAGCTTGATTCTGAGCTAATTGAGGGGAACAACAGCATCTTATTTGTCTTTATAGTTTCAGTGTGCCTAGTAGCATACTGCTTGGCAAGGAATAGGTATCATAAATATCTATTTAATAAGAATTGGCTTCCAACTTAATCCACAATTTCACCTTGAAAATCAAACAGAAACAAACATGAATCATGTTTATGGATGAAATTAGGCAAGGGAGTGTGGCCTGATCATCAATTCCATTAGTCATTAGTGGCAGGGTGATGTCTGCGTATTCTGGAACCTGAGATAAGCTTCTTTGTGTCTTTCCCTCTTTCTTTCATCACTCACTCATTCAACAAACTGGAATAGAGGTAAAAGCATGCATAGGGTGCTGTGGGAGCACAGAGGAAATAACTGACTGGGGGAGTAGCAGGTGGAGTGGGCAAGGGGAGGGTGTTGGGAAAGGTTTCTCAGAGACGGTGGCATAGCCCCATTCAGCAGCCACTGCAGTGCCATTTCAATAAGTGGATGCATAATAAATGGCAGTAATAATACCATTACCTAAATAAATAATGGAAATGGAATAGAGTTGGCAGAGATCACTTGATTTTAGAATTCTTAGTGAAAGCAAGTTAGGGGAAGGATCTGGAGGCTTATGGGCATGGGATTTGCCAAGGCTTTAAAGCCTCGGTTCTTCGTAAGAAATAAAATGTGGGGCA
This sequence comes from Camelus dromedarius, assembly GCF_036321535.1. Lineage (NCBI taxonomy): Eukaryota > Metazoa > Chordata > Mammalia > Artiodactyla > Camelidae > Camelus > Camelus dromedarius. The sequence goes on from NC_087472.1 coordinate 76,414,636, forward strand.
AAATACACAAATGAACTTATTTACAAAACAGAAACACAGTCACAGTCACAGAGAACAAACTTATGGTTACCAGGGGGAAAGGGGGTGGGAAGGGATAATTTGGGAGTTTGGAATTTGCAGGTATTAACTGATACATATAAAATAGATAAACAACAAGTTTCTACTGTATAGCACAGGGAACTATAGTCAATATCTTGTAGTAACCTATAATGGAAAAGAATAAGAAAAGGAATATATGTATGTATATGTATGACTGAACTATTGTGCTGTACACCAGAAATTGACACAACATTGTAAATTGACTATACTTCAATTTTAAAAAAGATAGGGGAATGAAAAATGAATCCCCAGGTACTGAAGGCCTCTTAAGTGACAGATATTTGATGTATATGATTTCATTTAGTCCCCAAAAGAAGCATAAGAGATGAGTTTTCCTCCTATTTTATAGTAATAACACTGAGGACCGAAAAGTGAGGTGATTTATAAATGGTGAAGATCAGTTTCACTTCAGCTTTAGTGCTCTTCCATGAATACTGGTAGCAAACTCTCATATAGACCTTATGAATTACAAAGCGTGTTTCTTAGGTTATTATACTGATTAAGTCATTTAATCCTCTCAAGATCCTCAGTGAGGTAGGTACTAGTATTACCATATTATTTTACAGATAATGAAATTGAAACAAGGAAACAAAGAAATTTGCTCTAGATTATACAGCAATAAGCGATGGAGCCAGAATTCAAATACAAGTCACCTGTCTCTTAAACCAGGTATACAAGGATGCTTTTGCTAGGTAGTTAGATGAGTGGGGGCACTCAGCAGGTAAGTTGGAGGAGAGGGAGAATGGTCCAGAAGATGGCGTTATGACCACCTCCAGCATAAAGGGTCTTTACTTCCTCTAAGTGAATGCCAGCAAGAAACCAATTAGAACCTGACAGCTGCAACTGCCCGCTAGTGACAAGGACCTATCTGGACATGACCCAATGCTCATTGTAATATAATTAGTATTGTGGTTTAGGCACCCCCATGGGCTTTTCTGTGTGCATCATGGGTAAGGACATGCACAAAGGGGACAAGCATGACTAAGCCTAGGGGCAAGAGCAGTCAGTCAATCAAAAGAGCACCTCTAAGCAAGGGCATAAGAGAAAGGGCAGAGAAAGATCATTGCTGTCTGCCCTTGGATCAGCCCACCTCCCATTCTTGGAGGTATACTTTCCCTTTGCTAACTAAATTCTTTAAAATCCTTTGCTACACAATGTTCCATCTCCCATCTGAATTCTTATCTTTCCAGTAAGACAAGAACTGGGGTCTTTTTCCTTATCTTTTTGGGGTATCACATTACCTAAGTCACGCCTAGTTAGCTAGAAGGAGACATATGCCCTTCAAATTGTACCTGGCCATTAGCATAGATTCTTCCTGTAGAGATGATTGACTGGAGTGGATATAGCAGAGAGTAGGGAAAGAGATCCAGAGTCAGCAGGGGAAATCAGTACTTCTTACTACCTCTTTTCTTCCCCTTCTTTACCCCGAGGTCAGAGCGGTGGGCGTGTGGCCACCTAGGGGGATAGAGGTCATAAACCACTCCCTCACTCCTGTCACTGAATCTAACAAGTGTCTTTTGAGAGATACTCCATGACTAACTCCTCAACCTCATCCTAGAGAAATGCACAATGACTGGTGCAAGAGCCTTAAATTTCACATCAGTTTGCTTGTTTACTGCCCACGATGTACCATGCCAAAGAGAAATGTCAGAGTTAACTTAAGGAAATTTGAGGGGAAGCATAATATTTTCTAGTTCTGAACCACAGGGACCCAAGGTAAAGAGTGAAAGAATGTTCTAGACCAAAGTAAGCCCCATGAGAACTCACTGTCCTTCCAGCAATGAGCCTGTTGATTTGTCCTGAGATGGGTTGTCAAAATTAATGTCACCCTTCCTCAGTATCCAACTTACCTTTCACTTCTATTGCCTTGTTTTTTGACAAAGCAGCTGACTCTACATCGTCAACATTTGTCATGGCACTTTGGTGAATGCATTTTGGTGATGTTAGTTGGTTTTAATAGATAACCAAATAGAGTAGACAAGAGGTTGGTCCAGACTGTGCCGCCTAAAGGCACTTCCATCTGATATGCCAATCCCTCTCTGCATGCCATTCAGTGATATTCAACTCAGTCTCCCCCACATATTCGGAATTGAGTTTATCATGCCAGAGAGCCCCAACTAAGCTGACTGGGACATCCCTGCTTATAGAAAGGCATACCGTAATTGAAATGGGCACTCCCCAAGCCTATCGTGAATAAGAAATGAAGCATATACTTGATTTCCCTCCCCCCTCACGAGTTTCCAATCTGCGAGGCAGTACAGAGAGTGGTTTGTAACAAGCCAGAGAATTACCATTCTAAGTGTTTTCTGCAGCTTGACTTTATTACACCTTTAATTAAATCAATGTTGTGGCACCAACCCCCGGAAGAGGTGATGAATGGAGGTTAGCTCAGAGGATTTCTGAGGAAATAAAGAGCTTCTCCAACCTGTAGGCAGAGAAAACTGTTGGCTGAAACCAAGCCTGCAGCAACCGTCCAACCGTCATGGGAAAAGAAAGAGGGAGGGGGAGGGGAGAGAGCTAAGAGGCGCACAGGGAAGGGTGAGAGTGAGTGGAAAGCTAAGACCAGAGAGAAGGTGAAGGATGCAACAGCTGCTGATCAAGCCCCAGAGCAGAGAGCCAAGATATTTGGAAGTTTTTTTTTTCCCTCTCTGGGAAATAACCAGATCAGTGAGCATATTAAGAACATCATTGAGTAGAACCGTGGCTACAGCTGCTGGAGCTATGGATCGGGGAAGGCAAAAGACTAGCTCCTGGGTGAGAATTACTTGAGGGGGTCGGAGGTGGAAGAGAATAGAGCATAGAGGAAAAAAAGGCAATGATCTATAAAAGTAGAGGAAAAAACATTAAAGGTGGGATTCACATGTTGACATTCTCTTTGCTGTTCAGTGTCACAGTCTCTTGGGAGAAGGAAGAATTGCACAATCCTCAAGGTGAAAGAAAGACACGTGCAGAACCACTGAGGGGAAGAGAAAACATCAGTAAGCCATTCAAATGATGATTTGTTGTCAGGATTAGATACCCAGTGATATAAATAAATATTCACACAGAGACTGTGTGGTGGGAACATTAATAATTCATACATTGGGATGCTTCCTAGGGATCTATTTGCTACGATTCAAATCTGAGGCATGACAGAATTTGATGTAGGTTGGAGGCCCCAGGGACAACTGCCTATTGTGGGGTTAGAAATAAAGCTACAAAGGAGAGAATCAGATAAATTTTAGAACTAAGGAATCAGCTAATTGAATCTTCCCCTTGACAGATAAAGACACTGCGGCTCAGAAAGGAAAGGCATTTGCTTAGTGAAGTACTGTAGGATCTGAGCTTTCAGGCCAGGAACCAGTGCTCATCCCCATACAATGGGTCACTGGTGCCATCTGTGTGGGCCTGGAATTGAGAAGAATTGGGACAAAGTGACACTAGGACCAAATGTAATCTCCTACCCCACCCCCACCTCCAGGATCCTGAAATGGGTGATAAATAAAAAAGAAAAATGCCTGTAAGAAAAGTTGGGCCATTATAGCAAGAGAGAAATGGGCTTTTCTTTTTTTTTTTAACATTTTTTATTGATTTATAATCATTTTACAATGTTGTGTCAAATTCCAGTGTTCAGCACAATTTTTCAGTTATTCATGGACATATACACACTCATTGTCACATTTTTTTCTCTGTGAGTTATCATAACATTTTGTGTATATTTCCCTGTGCTATACAGTGTAGTCTATTCTACAATTTTGAAATCCCAGTCTATCCCTTCCCACCCTCCACCCCGCTGGTAACCACAAGTCTGTATTCTCTGTCTGTGAGTCTATTTCTGTCCTTTATTTACGCTTTGTTTTGTTTGTTTGTTTGTTTTTGTTTTTGTTTTTTAGATTCCACATATGAGCGATCTCATATGGTATTTTTCTTTCTCTTTCTGGCTTACTTCACTTAGAATGACATTCTCCAGGAGCATCCATGTTGCTGCAAATGGCATTATGTTGTCGGTTTTTATGGCTGAGTAGTATTCCATTGTATAAATATACCACTTCTTCTTTATCCAGTCACCTGTTGATGGACATTTAGGCTGTTTCCATGTTTTGGCTATTGTAAATAGTGCTGCTATGAACATTGGGGTGCAGGTGTCATCCTGAAGTAGATTTCCTTCTGGATACAAGTCCAGGAGTGGGATTCCTGGGTCATATGGTAAGTCTATTCCTAGTCTTTTGAGGAATCTCCACACTGTTTTCCATAGTGGCTGCACCAAACTGCATTCCCACCAGCAGTGTAGGAGGGTTCCCCTTTCTCCACAGCCTCTCCAGCATTTGTCATTTGTGGATTTTTGAATGACGGCCATTCTGACTGGTGTGAGGTGATACCTCATTGTAGTTTTGATTTAGAAATGGGCTTTTCATCTCATTATCTGAATTAATTAAATAGAAATAGTATCAAATAACATGCAGTCAAAATGACACTCAAGCATCACCTATACATTGAAAAGTATTTTTTGAGATGCCTCTATGTATTCCATACTATGTGAGGCTGTGAGAGATGGAGGTGAGGCATGATACTTAATTTTCTCTCTCAAAGGAGATCTTTGTGTGGAAAACAGCTCCAGCAAATGAATTTGGCTACCAAAGGCCAGGGTTGTCCAGATCAGTACTCATTTAAATATTCAGCTCTGTGATCCCCTTTGCAAAAAACAACATCTTAAACCACTGGGTTGAGAAATTTTGGTCACTCGGTCATTCAATATATAATTATTGGGTGTCTGCTGTGTGGCAAGCACTGTACAGGGTGCTAGGGATACAATGATGAATAAGATAAAGTCTCTGGCTTCATGGAGCTCATAGTCTGGTGTGAGACACAGACATGTAAACACACAATTACAGTCAAGGGATAAGGGTTACCTTGGAGTGAAATAGCACAACGGGAACAGAGAGGAGAGGACACTTTTATGCTTCCTGGAGGCTGAAAAGACTTCTGAGAGGCGGTGATGGCCAAGGCAAGGACTGAAGGACAAGCGGGAATTAACAAGGCAAAAAAGACACCGAGGAAGGGGATGGAAGGATATTCCTGGTGAAGGAAATAGCACGTGCAAATTCCCCAAGGCAAGAAAGCCAAACACGGAAATGACTTCAGATCAACTAAGTATCAAATGGTACACTGAAAAATATTAAGTATATTCAGGTCAGAAACGGGGAAACTAAGGGTTTTTTTTGCAGGGTTAGGGTAAGTGGGAATGAAAATCCAAAATACTGGACATTGGCAAATATAATTTTGACTTTCAAAAAAATGGAAAAAAAAAGGATTCTGCACACTATTGGCCAGCATGTTTGATGTTAACCCCAGTCTCTATTTCTAAATGTATTGTTGATGGATTAGTTTAAAACATATTTTTTAAAAAGAGAAAGAAACAAAGCAAAGTTCAAGAAGTGTTAGCCATGACAGGCTAACTTCATTTTGCCTGTTTATGGTATTATTAACTTGGAGAAATGCTACAAACAGGGCATATCTGTGTGCCAGAAAGTCTCTTCTCTTCTGATATCTTTTTCAACAATTGGAGAAATAAGATGATAGTAGAATTGGATGATTCCCAACTGGGTGAATGAGCATCCCCAAACATGCAAATGACAAGATGTCAGATATGATGGAAAACAGAATAAGGGGGCACAAAACTCTTCCTTCTCAACCAGGCCATAAGTACTCCATAACTAGAATGACCATCTAATTTATCATCCACACTGGAATATTTTGAGAGTGACAGGGGTCATTTTTAAGAATTATGTCAGTGAAATATGCATCATCCAGGACTGTAATAATTTATCTAATGAATGAATGAACAAATGCACGAATGAATCTCAACTAAGAACACCACTCCTCCTTAAGTCCTTTTGAGGTGTGCCACAGTCAGAAGACAGTATCAGGTATCTTTCTAAATCTCCACTGCTGCTTCCAAAGAATTACCCTTCACGTAAAAAGCCTCCTTTTTTAAAGGTTCTTATTTTTGGCAGGTGGTCAATACCATGTAAAAAACTTCTGGTCATTTTTCCACATTTATTGAAGACTTTGGAACCTACCCCTAATCGCTCCCTCTCTCACACAAGGCTCACTGTCATCCTCATGGGACTTCAATGGTCACTAAATCATCCAAACATTTTTTTCTCTTTAGTCCTGGTGACCTTCTCTGTTCTGCTTTGATTGTAACCACACCCTAGACCTTGTTGGCACTTGGAAATGGCATTTCGGAAACTTTGAACTTGAATATCCTATTAGCTGACCATGCCCTCCTATCCTTCTAACTCTCTCACATCCTAACTCCTAGAATATCAATTCTTCATTCTCATTGAGACTTTAAGTTACTTTCTTTAACCAGTATAGAACCCTTGAGCAATACGTTACCTCTTTACTCTTCTCTCTCTGCTACTCCCTTCCCATCTTGTCCCTCCATGGCACCCTAACAACCAAACTCTTACATGGGTCACCTGCCCTTTCTTCAACTATCCTAGGCTGAGTATGACTGAAGAAAAATCACACAAGTATGTGGATTACTATCGCTCTACAATCTTGATCTCGGACATTTGCGTGATTTTCAAATGACTAGAAAATCTTCCTATGTGACCCTAATCAGACTCCTTTTCCAATACCTTCAGTGGCTATTTGAAACTTTCACCAAACACATCAAATCCCCTACCCACCATATTTCCCAATACGTTCAGTAGATGACCTCGGCTCCTATTTTACTAAGAAAGCAGAGGTCATCAGGACAGAAACTCTCCCAACTTTATTCTTCTACCTAGAAACTTACATTCACCTGCAACTACCCTAACCTGATCCCTCATGCCTCAGAGGAAAAGACTTGTCTCCTTCTAGCCAAGGCTTATTTCTCCATCTGTGCTCCTGATCTCATACTCTGTTTCCTCAAGAATCTTGCTGCATTATCTTTTCTCTCTTGTCTGCTTTCAACAGCTCCCTTTCTCCTGAAATGGCTCTTTTAAAGGTCTCCAATGACTACTTGGACACAGTCACTTTTTTCAAAATTTGTTTTACTTATTTTGAAATAATTACAGATTCACAGAAAATTGCAATGATAGTACAGAGTGGCCCCACGTACCCTTTACCTAGTTTCCTCCAATGATTACATCTTAATTATAGTACAATATCAAAATAGGAAATTGATATTGGTACAGTGTGTGTGGATAGTTTAATGTCATTTTATCATATGTGTGTATTCCTGCAATTACCACCATAATCAAGATATTGAACTATACCATCACCATAAGAATTTTCAAAATGCTGCCTCTTTACAGTTCAATCACCCCCTTACCCTTATTATCCCTAACTCCTGGTAACCATGGAACTGTTTTCCATGTGTATAATTTTGTGATTTTGAGTCTGTTATATGAATGGAATAATATAGTATGTGACTTTTTGATAGTGGATTTTTTTCACTCAGAATAATTCCTGAGATCCATCCAAGGTGTTGCATGTATCAATTGTTCTTTTTCGTTGCTGAATAGTATTCCATGATAAAAAAAAAATATACCACAGTTTACCCATTCACCTGTGTAGGACATGGTGGTTATTTCCAATTTGGGGCTATAAAAAACAAAGATTTTTTAAAAAACTATTCCAGAGTCTGTTTATTTTCATATACATTTTATAATAAATTTGTCTAATGTCTACAAACAATCTTGCTAGGATTTTGATAGGAATTGCATTAAACTTATATAACGCTTGGGAAGAACTGTCATCCTTACCAATACTGAATCTTCCAATCCATGAACATGAATCCATATCTCCATTTATTTAAACCTTTTTTTTTTACTTCTTTCATTAGCATTATGTAATTTCAACATACAAATCTTATACATGTTTTGTTAGATTTATACCTAAGTGTTTAATTTTCATTTTTTGAGTGATATTGTAAATGATATTATTACATTTGTTTCTACATCTTCATTGCTAGTATATAGAAATTAATTTGACTTTTTAAAATTCCTTTTTTTAAACTTTTTTTTGGGGGGGTAATTAGATTTTTTTTTTTTTTTTTTACTATTTAATGGAGGTACTAGGTACTGAACCCAGGACCTCATGCATGCTAAGCATGCTCTTTACCACTGAGCTATACCCACACCCACTAAATTTGACTTTTGTAGCTGATCTCATATCCTGCAACTTTGCTGAACTTACTCATTAGTTACAGGAGTTTTTGTAGCTTCCTGGGGATTTGATACACAGACAATCATGTCCTCTGCAAATAGGGACAGTTTTATTTTTTTCCTTTCTATCTGTGTGCTTTTTATTTCCTTATTGAACTGCTTAGAACTTACAGCGCTGTGTTGAATGGCAATGGTGAGAACAGATATCCTTGCCCTGTTTTAGATCTTAGGAGAACATTCAGTCTCTTTTTTTTTAATTGAGTTATAGTCAGTTTACAATGTTATGTCAATTACCAGTGTAGAGCACAATTTTTCAGTTATACATGAACATACATATATTCACTGTCACATTCTTTTTCACTGTAAGCTACCACAAGATCTTGTATGTATTTCCCTGTCCTATACAGTATAATCTTGTTTATCTATTCTGCATATGCCTGTCAGTATCTACAAATTTCAAACTCCCAGTCTGTCCCTTCCCATCACCCTCCCCCCCACCCCCGGCAACCACAAGTTTGTATTCTATGTCTATGAGTCTGTTTCTGTTTTGTATTCATGTTCTTTTTTGTTTTTGTTTTTGTTTTAGATTCCACATATGAGCGATCTCACATGGTATTTTTCTTTCTCTTTCTAGCTTACTTCACATAGAATGGAACAGAATAGAGAACATTCAGTCTTAAACTGTTAAGTACGACGCTACCTGTGGGGTTTTTGTATATGTTCTTTATCATCCTGAGAATGTCTCCCTCTGTTCTTAGTTGGCTGAGAGTTTTTATGATGAACGAGTATTGAATTGTGTCAAATGTATTTCTGCATCAGTTGATATGATCATGTGATTTTTCTTCTTTAGCCTCAATATGGTGGATTGCATTGCTTTTCTAATATTGAAGCAGCCTTGAGTCCCTGAAATATACACTGCTTGTCTTTCTCTTAGTGATTTTAGTTTGATTCTATTGCAGTCATAGAACAAACTCTATGATTTCACTTCTTTTAAATTTGTTGAGGTTTGCTTTATAACTCAGGATATGGGCTCTCTTGGTATATGTTCTTTGAACACTTGGAAAGAATGTGTATGCTGACGCTTTTGGGTCCTTTATAAACATCAGTTAGATCCTTGTGGTTGATGATGTTGAGTTCTCCTGTATCCTTGCTGATGTTCTGACAAGTTGTGCTATTGATTACTAAGCCAGAAGTTTTGAGATCTCCAACTATAATTATGGATTTGTTCATTTCTCCATTTAGTTCTATCAACGTTTGCTTCACACATTTTGTAGCACTGTTGGTTTGTTTACATTCAGAATTTTAATATCTTCTTTGTGGATTGACCCTTTTATCATTATGTAAGATTCCTCTTTGTTCCTGGTGATTTTCTTTGCTCTGAAAGTCTACTTTATCTAAAATTAATTTAGCCACTCCTGCTTTCTTTTGACTGTTTGCGTGGTATATCTTTTCCCATAATTTTGCTTTCATCCTATGAATATCATTATATTTGAAGTGAGCTTCTTGTAGACAGCATTTAGTTAGATCTTGGGTTTTTTTCCAATTCACTCTGTCAACCTCTGTCTTTGAACTGATATATTTAGACCATTTGCATTTAATGTAATTATTGATGTTAGGGCTTAATCCTATAATTTTATTTTTAATAAATCTGTTTTTCCATTGTTTGGTTTTTTGGTTCTCTGTTTTGCCTCACCTTACTGCAGGTTACTTGAACACTTTTAGTTTAGTTTTTAACTAATATATAGTATTTTAGTGATTGATCATAGTTCTCCACTATATATGTATAACTTATCACATTCTACTGCTGTTAGTACTTTTCTAATTACAGTTAAGTGTAGGGACCTTACTTTCCTTTATGTACCTTTGCTCTCCTCCATTTATAACATAATTATCTTAAATAGTTCCTCTATATTCAGTGAGAATGACATAAGTGTTATCATTTTCCTCCAACCATCAAACATAATTTATAAACTCCTGAGAAGGAAAGTGTATTAGTTTACTGGGGTTTCCATAACAAAATACCACAAACTGGGTGGTTTAAACAACACAAATTTATTTCCTCACAGTTCTGGAGGCTAGAAGTCCAAAATCAAGGCATTTTTCAGGTTTGGTTTCTTCCGAGGCCTCTCTGCTTGGCTTGCAGATCACCACTGTCTTGTGTGTACTCACATGATCTTCCCTTTATGTGTGTGCATTCCTGTGCCCTAATCTCCTCTTCTTATATGGACTCCAGTCATATTGGATCAGTGTCCACCCATATAACCTTATTTTTACCTTAATTACCTCTTTAAAAGCTCCATCTCCAATAGTCACATTCTGAGGTCCTAAGGTTTAAGACAGCAACATATGAATTTGGGAGGGACACAATTCAGTCTCTAACATTAAGTTTATTGTATTTACCTGTTTTTTTTTTTTTTTTTGCTCTTTTGGCTGTTCTTTCTTCCTTCCTGATGTTCCAAGATCCCTTATTTTATAATTTCCTTTCTGTTTTGAGAACTTCTTTGCCATTCTTTTAGGGTAAATAGGTCTGCTAACCACAAATTCTCTTAGTTTCATTCCTCCAAGAATGTCTTTATTTCTCCACCATATCTAAAGGATATCTGACTAGGTGTAAAATTCTGATTCAGAAGTTATTTCCTTTTAGCTCTTTAAAAACTCTTGTGCCACTTCCTCCCAGCCTCCATGGCTTTTTTTTTTTTTTAACATTTTTTATTGATTTATAATCATTTTACAATGTTGTGTCAAATTCCAGTGTTCAGCACAATTTTTCAGTTATACATGAATATATATATATTCATTGTCACATTTTTTTCTCTGTGAGGTACCATAAGATCTTGTGTACATTTCCCTGTGCTATATAGTATAATCTTGTTTATCTATTCTACAATTTTGAAATCCCGTCTATCCCTTCCGACCCTCCGCTCCCTTGGCAACCACAAGTTTGTATTCTATGTCTATGAGTCTATTTCTGTTTTGTATTTATGCTTTGTTTGTTGTTGTTGTTGTTGTTGTTGTTGTTGTTTTTTAGATTCCACATATGAGCGATCTCATATGGTATTTTTCTTTCTCTTTCTGGCTTACTTCACTTAGTATGACATTCTCCAGGAGCATCCATGTTGCTGTAAATGGTGTTATGTTGTCGGTTTTTATGGCTGAGTAGTATTCCATTGTTTTTGATGAGAAATTCACTGTCATTCTAATTGTTTTTCCTCTATAGGAAACACATCATTTTTCTATGGCTGCTTTCAAGATTGTTTTTATTTGCTTTAGTTTTCAAAAGTTTGACTATGATGTGTCTTGGCATAGATTTCCTGGCATGGATGTTTTGAGTTCACTTAGCATCTTGAATCTGCAGGTTTATGTCTTTTGCCAAATTAGGAGAAATTTCAGCCATTTTTTTCTCCAAATACTTTTTTAGCCCTACCCTTTTTTTCCCTCTCCTTCTGGAACTCCATGACATGGAATTTAATGAGGGTCTATTTTTTTCAGCCTATTATTCACATTGGGTATTTTTTAATTTTTTATTGAGGTATAATTGATTTGCAATGTTGTATTAGTTTCTGGTGTACAGCATAGTGATCCAGTTATATATATATATATATATATATATATATATATATATATATATACACACAAACACATATTCTTTCATATTATTTTTCATTATAGGTTATTACAAGATATTGACTATAGTTCCCTGTGCTATACAGTAGGACCTTGTTGTTTATCTATTTTATATATAGTAGTTTGTATCTGCAATCCCAAACTCCTAATTTATCCAACCTCCTTTCCCCTTTGGTAACCACAAGTTTGTTTTCTATGTCTGTGAGCCTGTTTCTGGTTTGTAAATAAGTTCATTTGTCTCATTTTTAAGATTCCACCTATAAGTGATATCATGTGATATTTGTCTTCTGACTTACTTCACTTAATATGATGATCTCTAGGTCCACCCATTTTGCTGCAAATGGCATTATTTCATTATTTTTACATTAGGTATCGTAAATAGTGCTGCTATGAACATTGGGGTGCATGTATCTTTTCAAGTTACAGTTTTCTCCTGATACATCCCCAAGAGTGGGATTGCTGGATCATATGGTAAGTCTATTTTTCATTTTTTAACAAATCTCCATACTATTCTCCATAGTGGTTGTACCAATTTACATTCCTACCAACAGTGCAGGAAGGTTCCCTTTACTTCTCCAAAGAAAACATACAGATAGATGGCCAACAGGCACATGAAAAGATGCTCAACATTGCTAATTATTAGAGAAATGCAAATAAAAATCACAATAAGATATCACCTCACACTGGTCAGAATGGCTATCATCAAAATTCTGCAAATAATTAATGCTGGAGAGGGTGTGGAGAAAAGGGAACTATCCCCATTTTACTCATAAAGAGAATGAGGCACAGAGGGCTCATACAGTTAATAAGAAGCTAAGTGAATATATCATTCTAGGATCATCCCTCCCCAATCCAAGCTTACACTGGGTACGCCTTTTATGTGCTTCTACATAATTCAAACACACTTATAACTTAGCATTTACCTATTAGTCTTTTTATTGTCTACTCCTCCCGCAATACATGGAAGTTATGGGGCTGTTTTTGTGTCCCAGCTCCCAGCACAGGACCTGGACTACTAAATGTTTTCTGAATGAATGAATGGGATGATGAGTTGAATGAAACAGAATGAAATTTAACAGGAATGAATGTAAGGGACTGCCCTTGAGTCCCAAGAGCCAGGTCTACAAGATAAGATGGGCAGCTGTGTCTTCACACCAGTCTGTGTAAGAATCATATAGATATGTGGTTTGACAGTGACTCCCATTGCAGCCAGTAGTAGGATGTAGCTGTCAAAAAAACCTAAGAGGATAGCAACATTCATTAGCTCAACCCCTCGCATCTAGTCACTACAACTCAGCCCTGTCCTCATCATGAGCCATTCTGACTTAGGCAAGGCATGTAGTACATTTCACGTTGAAGATAACATCAAGTGGAAGCTACAGCCAAATTTGAAAAATATCAAAATGAAAAAATGGCTGAGGGCCATTGTAAGATACCATTGACTTTAAGATTCCATTCTGTCTTCATAGAAAAGAAAAGCAGGCATCTTCTGATTAAAACATGAGTATCTGCAGTCTTAGCCACACCACTTGGTGGGACATAAGATAGCCTCACCAGCCATCCATTGGCAATGCTAGGGCTAACCACAAAGCTTTCCTATAACTTCTGAGTTACAGCGCTGCCTTAAAATTTATTCCACTTTTCCCACTTCCTCCCACTTTTTGATATTAGTCCAAGCAGTACAACAGGGTGTCTGTCTGTCTGTCTGTCTGTACTCATTTCTTTCTTAAGAGTCTACTCTTCTGACCCTACTCCAAACCCTAGTCCATGGGGATGAGGCTGAACCCAGATCTCTGAATCTTCCAGTCCCAAAATGCAACCTACAGTTATTAAGTTAATTTCCAGAAGGGAAATTTGAGGGAAGTCCTTTGAGCTTTTGGGTCTTCATCAGATTTTTCCAGTGGCCTGAGGCTTGCTCCATCCTTTGGACACGATGCATTAGACCCACTGGTGGCCCCTCAAAGCCTGGCCTATGCAGCCCAGTTAGTGTCCGCAGGACTGCTCGGCTCTCTTATGAAAAGCAGCCTCACAGCTGCTACAAGAGCAGCTCCAAAAACACTTCATCATGGCTTGAAGCCTGCCGCAGTGTTTAAAGCACATTCACTGCTTGATTATCAGCCTGTGGATCATTTATTTGGTGAATTATCTGTGGTCATTTACAGCCCTTGTTGACCCCTCCTCACAATTTCAGGGGCTGCATCGAGGCGTCTCCATTCCCAACCACCAGGCTCCCCCCTCCCTTTGCCAACAATTCATGGGTGCTCAAGAAATGCAAACTCATTCTAATATTGGCCCAAGAAAAGCAGAATTAGAAACAGAAGTGGCTATAAAAGAAAATTTTCAATCCATCTCTAAGCCAAAAAGGAGAGAATTTGGAGTTTATCAGTACCAATGATAACCTTGAGGAGTGCATATAATTAAGAGTGGGCTTGATTCTCTGAAGGCATGCTGAGGTCCATACAAACATGTAATATGATGAAATTCATGCAGCAAAAAGAGACACTATATATTGTAGCTGTCCAGAGTTAGACCATGTTTGATATCTGGTTGAGAATAGACCAGAAATCAGAGAACTTGATAAAAACCCAGAGGAAAAGAATGGAATGGTCTGAAAGCTCATTGCCACTGAAAAAATAAAAGATTTATAGATGCTAAAGAGATCAGGGTGGGGAGATGAAGAACTAACAGATAGGGGTGGGGAGAGGTGGGGAAGAAGAAAGAGAGGCGGGAGAGAGATTTGTAGACACACTGGGGATGTTTGATGGTAATAATGATGAAGATGGAGAAGAAAATCAGCAGTGCCAACTTTCTGCCTGCCGCAGACTAGGGCAGTGAAGCAGGCTCCGGGGTAGTACATGCTCTGGGGCGACTGTAGTTGGCAAGAGGTGGCTCAGGGCTGTCTATAGGGGTGAGCTATAGGTATTTGTGTTCATTTTTCAACAGGCTCAAAATAAAAAAGGACAAACAAGAGATAGGGGGGAGGAAATGGTAAAAACAAGTGATAAGGAAAAGGAAAACCAGAAAATGGAGTCCTAAAGAGGCTGGAGCAGTAGGGTGGGGGGGACAAGGACCAAGAGAAGCATGTAGAGAAGATTCAAGCTAAAAAATACTTGAGGGCCATGTTGGGGGAGGGTATAGCTCAGTGATAGAGTGCATGCCTAGCATACACAAGGTCCTGGGTTCAATACCTCCATCAAAAAATAAATAAATAAATAAATAAATAAATAAATAAATAAGCCAAATTACCTCCCCCAACAAAATTTTTTTTAAGTAATTGAGGTCCAGTTATTTTAAGAGGCATCTGATGTGGAGAGCCAAATGAGGCACAGCCTTAGTCATCACTGTGCACTCAGTGCCTAGTTAAGTGCCTGGCTTATTGTGAGTGTTCACGAGGATTTGGCATGACTCGGGCTGTGTTCACAAATGCACGCACATATACGTTCATACTCCTCCAGAAAGCTAGGTGTGAGCTCAAAAATAAAATTCTCTTCAGAGATGGAACAAACCTAGCGGAGTTTATTTTATCTCTATCTCCACAAATGCTTGGTCCTCCAGATCATATCAAGCCTCAATAATGCCCCCCTTCTCAGGACCCCAAGGGCCCCATTTATGGTACCCGCCTTGCTCTGAGAGTCTGATTAGACAGATTGTTGCCTGTTCTGTGCAGTCATTGAGCATAGAGACCAGTTGTCCACAGCACTGCTTGGAACAGAGCTAGACACATAGTAGGTGCTCAAAAAAAGTATAGAGTGAGTGAATTAAATAAGTGGAAAAATCCCAGTGTTCTTCAGATAAATAATGGGTTGATCTTATTCTCCAAGAAACTGTCTTAAGGTAGAAAAGAATGGCAACTTCCCAGCAATGGTGGCTGAAGGCTGCTTATTGCTTCGGAGAACATGGTAGTTGGGGCTGCTTGCTCGCTCTCTACTTTCTCCTCCCAGAACATCCTGACCCCAAAGGTCATACTGGGAATCAGAATACTCTGTTCTTATCCAATCTACCTTCCTGAAAGAACCCCTTTAATATATTCCTACTACATGATGACAGCTCTGCTGCATGCAAAGTGTGCCCTGACATTTTAGGACAAAGGCCAATTTTAAGGCATTCTTGTTTTTTATTTTTTCGGGAAAATAAATATATCTCTGTATATTATGTTAAAGAGTTTATAGGCAGTTTGCAGGGATGAATCTCATCTTGCACACAAGAAAAACGGTCCTTATAAATGCCTTAACAGAAATAGGACTATGGGATGATGACAACACCCAACATTTGTGTAACACAATCTGGTTTGCAAAGGCTCCTCATATCGATGTCACTTTTAATCCTCACAGCAATAGTGTGAGGTCCAGTTTACCCTGTCATTTTAAAGATTAAAAAAAAAAAAAACCTGAGGTTTGGAGAACTGAAGTGACTTGCTGGTAAGTGGTAGATGCAGAATCTGAACGTGTGTAGATTGCAAGGATTAATTCTACCTAGAAACGTTTTCTGCCCAGTCCCACCTGAAAGAGCAGCTTGGCATGCCCTTCTGATAACTATAATTAATTGAAAGCTCTTTCCTGGGAGTGGGGGTGGGTATGGTTCAGTGGTAAAGCGCATGTGCAAGGTCCTGGGTTCGATCCCCAGTACCATGACTTCGAAAAAATACGTAGAAAGCAAGCTCCTTCTTTCAGGAACTGTTCTACCTCTCCATAAGTTGTCTGAGCCATGGGCTGGCTTATCCTCCTCACCCACTAGCCTTCTTTTAGAGGGCCCAGTCTTTCTACTGGCTGCAAATGAGTGGTCTCTGTAAAGTCTGGCTGGATGATCACGAACAAATCACTTAGTCACTAGGAGCCTCATTCCCTCTCCATGGTGCAGTTATGAAAATCAAGTGTGGCAAGGCGTGCCAATCTTCCAGCACAGTACTGATAGCAATGACAACAATCATTGTCAGACTATGTGGTCAGCCATGCTTCATTTAAGGAAATATGACACATACACACAGAAACACATGCTCACACGTGTGCACACACACATGTACACACACACTCACACACACATTCCAAACACATACTTCCAATGGCTTACTGGGTAGGGGATAGCCAGTTGTTTACTTTAAAATAATGTTAAGCTGTGTATTTATATTTCACGCATTTTTTCTGTATCTATGCTATATTTCACACATAAAAAATGTTTTATAAAGTTCTGTTGTTTCTCACTGACATAGTATTATCTTCATTCATCATAGTCTGCCTGTCTCTTCTCCTCCTTGTGCCTACCTCCAAGCCTTACCACAGGCTGTTTCCTCTGCCTAGAACACTATCCCTCATTTCCAACCCAGCTTTTACTTGGCTAATCTGTACTCATCTTCTATCTCAGCTTAGATGATACTTCCAAAAACCCTATCCAGGGCTACCCAAAGTTTGACTTGATGCCATTCCTCTGTAATCCCATAGCACCCTGTTCTATCCCTTTTATAGACCTGATCACACTAGATTGTAATGGCTTATCTGTAGTCTGGTTCACCATAATAGTCTCAGCATCTGTTGCAGTTTCCAGTACATAGTGGCTGCTCAGTGAAGGCTATTGAATGAATAAATGAAAGAAAACTCATTTCTGTGTTAACTTCCCCATCTCTCTCAGAGAAAATTGCTCTTTCCATGTTTCATAGCACTTTGTTACACACCTCTATTCTAGGCTATCTCCTGTTATAACTACTTGTATACTAGATGTCTTCCCTCACAATCTTGCATGCTTCCAGGGGGCAAGGAAATAACCTCATTTATCTTTGTATTTTTACTAAGACCTACCCTCTTCCTTATTTGTACAAAGTAGACCTCAATAAATGTTTGTTGAATTGAATTGAATTGAATTTCTCTGCCCTATAGCCCCACTGTCACACAGTTAATGATTAGTAATGATTGGTTCATGATCTGTAAACAAAAACTTAACTGCACTAGGGAAATTGCTATTTAAAAGAACCAGTTAGCAAATGGTTGGGGATAGCAAAGGAAAAAAAAAAAGACTATTGTGTAATGTGAATAATTATCTCTTAGTTTATCTAGTTTGTAAATCCAAGATTTCATAAACAGAGTTTTCTTCTTGCAAGCAGAAACATACTCCTTTTATTATTTTAAATTTTGCAATTTTACTATTTTACTGGCTTTGCTTCTTGGCTTCTTGGAATATATATATATATATATATATATATATATATATATATATATATATATATATATATTCTAGCCTTCATATATATATATGAAGGACAGAATTCATTTTAGAGAACTAAATGAGAAGACACTACAATGTCGTATGCACACACACACACACACACACACACAGGAAGAGTGTTGTAAATTAGAGAGAACCTTTTGGTCTCAGCTCTAACTTGAGAGGGTCCCAGTTAACTGAGATGAGAGGCAGCATAATGAACATAGCCTGACACTTTTGCAAGCCACTAATTTAAACTCCAGGCATGCATATTCAGTCTTTTTAATTTGTTGCTTATATTGCATACTTGTCCAGTCACAACTTTGAAAAATTAAATGGAACCTTGCCATCTCTACTCCATGGGTCTCCCAGTTAAACCTCTTTCCCTTGCACAATCCGTTTTCCACAAGCTTGCCGGAGTGTTCTAATGAAAAAATTAATCTGGGGGTGGTAAGGGATAGATTGGGAGTTTGATGTGCAAATACTAATTACTATATATAAAATGGATAAAAACACATTTCTTCTGTATAGCATGGGGAAATATATCCAATATCTTGTAGTAACCTTTAATGAAAAAGAATATGGAAACAAATATACATATGTACATGTATGACTGAAACATTATGCTGTACACCAGAAATTGACACAGTGTAACTGACCATACTTAAATTTAAAAAATTACAATAAAAAACATAAATCATATCATGCATGTATACTGCTTAGAACTCTCCAATGGCTTCACATAACAAAATCCAAACTCCCTATCTCAGCCTAGCAGGTCCCAGATGACTCAACCCCTACCTACCCCTCTTAGCTATTCTCCACTTTGCTCCGATTTTCATTCAGTTCCTTGAATAAGCCAGGCTATTCCCAGCTTAGAGCCTTTGAAAATACTGTTCCCTTGTCTGGAATGCTCCTCCCTTAGATCTTCCCAGGGCTGGTTCCTTTTCATATTCTTGGTCTCAAGTCAAATATCATTCCCCAACATTGGTCACTATCTAACTCATGACCTTTGCAGTACTTGTCACCATCTAATATCATTATCTTATTTATATACTTGCTTATCATGTGTTTTCTTCTTTAAGAAAGTGAGTTCTGTTAAAGCAGAGGCCTCATGCACTGCTGTATCCTCAGCAGCTAGAAGAGTGCCTTGTACAGAGTAAGTGCTTAATAAATATTCATGAAATAAATTATTGTGGAAATCAGTTGGGATTCTTTTCACTACTGAGTTAGTTCAGTCTCTTGCCAAGGGCTGAGAAATTCAATCTGATTCAATTTAATTTAGTCCAGCAAGAATTTATTTGTTTTTATTTACCTCTGATTCTCCAGAATCTAGGAACAGGGCCTGGCACATTGTAGATGATCAACTAACAATGGTTAAGTGAAGGAATGAACTGTCCACCTACTGTGTGCAATATTAGAGATTGGGGTAGCCCCTGGGGAAGGGGACCACAATAATAAAGAAAGCAGCCCAGGAGCTATTTGTTGATTGCCAACAGGCTGAAGGCAGAGGCTGGGCCTAGTCTCCATGGCAACCTTCCAATAGAAAGCATAGGAAGGAATCTCTCTTATACCTTTTCCCCAGGCCAAATAGGAGCTATAAGGAAGATGAAAAAAGGAGAGGCATTTTTTTTCCCAGGCTCCATGTCACCTCTCTTTTCTGATAACAGGGTGTGGATCTTCAAACTGCTTGCAGAGTACATTTGGGGAGGGGCCTCTCCATCAATCTTGTTCCCACCGGAGCTCACTGATGGAGGAGTGCAGCACAGCATCAGTTTCCTAGTAAGGTGATCCCTTGAGGCCTACCTGAATCACTGCGGGGGAGGAGTTTCCATGGAGAGGGCTGCTTCCCTTAGCTCTATTAGGCCTAGGTGAAAGGTGGGGATGGCAAGGGGGAAGGGTCCTAGCCTAGATTAAAGCTGCATCTTGGGAAGCAGAAGTGGCACTCTGTGCCACTTCTGGGGCTCTTCCTACAGCTGCATCTCTCTCCCACCACGCTAGTTACACTATCGGCAACATCTTTATGGAAAAGCACCATCTATACTGTAGATTCTACAGAAAGGTTCTTTCTAAAAGCACTGCTGAGCTGGACTACCTATGAAGAATTGGTCCCAAGTATATGACTTCCATTTCTCCCAACTCTCCAAAGTAGGATAATACTAGCCCCATTTCACAAAGGAGAAAACTGAGACTCAAGTTAGGCTGAAGTTTAAAAACTGAGACTCTGAAGCCTGACTACTTGTGTTGAGCTCCTTCACTTAACCCTTCAGAGCCTCAGCTTCCTTATCTCTAAAGTCAGGGGCAGGGGGAAGGGTATAGCTCAGTGGTAGAGCATCTGCTTAGCATGCATGAGGTCCTGGGTTCAACCCCCAGTACCACCAATTAAAATAAGTAAATAAATAAATCTAATTACCTCCCCCACTAAAAATAAAATAATGTAATTTAAAAATTAAAAACATAAATAATGTCAGGGTAAAAATAATATACAACTCCACATGGATTACAACACACATGCACACTAATCCCTTGAAAGTGCTTAGCACATTATCTAGTAAATAGCACATCATTGCTCAATAACTATTAGCTGTTGTCATTATCCAAGGTTACCTAAGTAGTGCAGAGATCAGATTCAAAACCAGGTCTGTCAGGGCCCCAACCTCAAATTTCTTCCATTATACCAGGAGTTCTCAAGCCTTAGCAGGTATCAGAATGATTTAGAGAACTTGTTAAAATACAGCTTTACTAGGCATCACCCATAGTGTTTTTAGGTCTGGGTGGAACCTGAGAATTTACATGGCTAACAAGTTCCCAGCTGCTGCTGCTTCTGGTGATTTGGAGACCATGCTGAGGGCCACTGCATAAAACCCCCAAACCAGAGCTTTATTCTCAAAGGACATCTAAAAGCAGCTCAAGAGATTTTGGATGATAATAAGGTATGAATGCTTCCAGAGCAACTGCATTTTAAATAGGGGATTATGGAAGCTTCAACTCTGCCTACAGGGAAGCACAAAGTAGGGTTGCTTTTTCAGAGCAAGGAACTGGCTCCTCCAATCACAAGAAGCTGTAAGCCAGCTCTTCATCCAGAGACAATAAGAAGGCCCTAGGAGAGGCTCTCTTCTTGACTGCTCACCGGAGCCACAAGGGCAAACAGCCAACCCTGGGGCAGAGGGGAGGTGTTTGGAGATTTTCCAGCCATGTCCAAACCTTATTGTTGGCACTGGTTCAGGCCAGACGGAGCTCACACATTGGGGATTTGCAGGCTAATGGGAGAGATGGAGCCTGTAGGTCTGTTTTAACAGTGAATCCTCTTGGCTAGGATGGACTTTTCCTTTCAGTGGACAGCTATAAAATACAGGGAACTATGTTCAATGTCTTGTAGTAACCTATAATTAAAAAAAATATGAAAACGAATATATGTATGTATATGGATGACTGAAACATGATGACACGTTGTAACTGAACTGACTATGTGTCAATTAAAAAAAACAAAAATACTGCCTCATCATTCATTTCCAAAAGGATAGAAATTGGAGACATGAGCCTTCTCAGTTCTCCCACAAACTAAAGTCTATGCTTAGGAATTCTATACCCCGGAACATCCATATTGACCTTCCTAGACTCCTTTCTCTAGTCCAGCTACAGTCAGAGGTAACAATGCACCACCTGGGGCTTATGCTTAATGCCCATAGCAGCTATCCATTTCCACCATAGACTCTCAATTATTTAGTCCTCCCTCATACCAACACCATCATAGCATTCATAAGCCAGATTTCAATCTCCTGGTAGACAGAATTTCCTCCCAATTTTCCCATAAACATTGGTTCAAAATGTAGTCCTTGGGCACAGACTCCTCCAAATGCAAAGGTCCCTGGCAGAATAACACTTCCAAACACAGTAAGTCTTAATTACTGAATGTCAGTGATCCTGGGAGTCCCTTCCAAGTGTCAGCAAGCTAGGAAAAGATGTGGCATGGACCTCAAGCTTATTGAGAGCTGGACCTATGAGGAGCACATCTCCATATTCATCCCTCTAGGAAATCCCTGCTTTTATTCTGCCCTGTTTCTTTTTGTATTTTATTATTTCTTTGGGAAAGGCAGGTGAGTGTCTACATATGTTAGCTACCAAATCTTTAGAACATGTCTGTGTATTGAAAATGTAGAAAATTTGCATTACTACCATCCTAGGTCCCCAGTTTTGAATTTTGTAAACAATAGATAGCTTTCTTTCCAGAAACGGGAAGCTCTCTGTCTCTCTCTCTCTCTCTCTCTCTCTCACACACACACACACACACACACACACACACACACACACGTCTCCTCACGTAATGTTACAGCTGGAAATCCCTTAACAATCATCTATTGCCAGTGTTTTCAATTGAAGGCATACATTAGAATCAGCTAGGTCCCTTTTGAAAACCACAGATACCTAGGTCCTACCCCATATCTATTGAGGCTCCAACAAGGGAACTTGGGCAACCAGATTTTCAACAACAGCAAAAAACATACCTCCTGTTGCTTCTAATGCACACACTTTGCTGATTTAGTTCACGCTCTTCATTTTAAAGATATAGAACCTGAAGTCCAGAGAGGGAAGGCACTTGTTCAAGGTCATATAGTCAGTTAATGGCAGAACTGACTTTTCAGCCCAGTCTTGAAAGAGCCAATTGATTGCCTTTACTCACAACTTTGTCCAGAGCTGCTCTTTCTATTTGTGGCTTACAAATTTAAATGTACCCAGCAAAAGCTATGAAAGAAAGGACACCAAGAGAAGGGATAAAGTTAAAACATGGAGTGGGAAAAAGAAAGTATACTGGATTTCAAATGAGTCAAGGACTTAGAAGAGGATAAGGACATGTGAAGGCCTGAAATTTCCAATACTTAACTAACTGGACAGAATCTGTACAGAAATTATTTGAGAGTCATACTGCAAACACTACTGGGAATTATATGATCCCCCAGCTCAGTCACTGTCATCTTTGTATTGCTATTTGTCAGCTTGGCTTGGTCTTCCATTCCCCAGTATAATCTTCTCAATTGTCCTTATCCTCAGGCTGTGTTATGTGACACTTTCACCCCACACCAAATCCTACCCAATCTTCTGTCTCTTTGTGGGTCAGACAGGCTCCCATGCATCCTTTCTGTGTTAAAGCCACTTACGGATGGGCAGAGACAATGTCCCCATGGACCTACTTACATATGTTAGTTTTCTTTTCAGACTTATTTGGGGGAAGGAGGGGGCTGGAAGCCTCTAAAGCTTTTTCTGCCAACACATCAATGGCATCCCCAACGAGAGGAGGGATTTTTTAAGCTGTCACAATTGTCTGTTTGAAATAGGATCCTGAAAGAAATCAAGATTATATTATAATTCAAGATTAAGAAAAAAAGCTGGCTAGTGGATTGTTAACATCAGTTACTGAACCACCTTAACCTTCTGCCAGTACACAAGTAACCCCCTACCTTGTGCATTTGTGATTTCTGCCCTTCTGAGCCTTGATAGAAGAGGTCATAAAATTATTCCAAAGTCATTTTATACACAGCTTTGGGCTCTCCCATTACATTCCCCATAATATCTGTCACATACTCTGCTCAGTCAAGCTCCTCAACTCAATCTTGCCTCCCACCTTACTGAAACCAAAGTCATTCTAAGTGAGTACCATAGAAGTCCCTTCTCCCTAAATTTTCACCCAACATTCTATTCCTTTCTTTGTATCACCTACCTTCTCTGCAATGACTGCCTATATCCATCTACTTGCCCTTTCCTTAACCTCCACCACTGGCATCTATCCCCACCACTCTGCAGCACTCTTCCACTTTCATTAGGAAACCCATGAAGTGAAAGAATGACATCGAATAAGCACTTGACAACATTGTAGGTTTTCTTAAATATAAGCAAGCACATGTATGCACCCAAACATGTGCATATACACACGCACGTGTGCACACACACACACAGTCAACTCCAATGGTTTTTCCTTTCTCGTTCTTTACCTCTCTGTGGCATTTGACACTGTTGACCACACTCCTTCCATTCCTAAAACTATCTCATTGAACGCCAGGGACATTATGCATTAGTGTAGTGTCATTACTTCTTTCTCTTTTCCTCCTATCCCCTCCAAAGTCAGTCACATTCCAAGGTTCACACCGAAATCCCGTATCTCTCTAGATTGTATCCTCCATAGAGCACTGCCACTCAAACCATAGTCCACATACCAGTGCTGATCCTCAAATTGTTACTAGTCCACAGTGAGATAAAAAGCTTCTCCAAAATGTAAATCACTCACATCACTACGCACAAAGTTCAGCTGACAATTTTTGGTAACAAAGTTTTCTCCATGAAGGAAGCTGTGCATTTATTTACATTCTGCCATGGAGGAAGAGGTGTCTCCTCTTGTCATGGTCTGGTGCTTTGAGGAGCATTGCCTTGGAGGTCCTTTACATTGTTATGACTTCAGTACTCTCCTCTATTCAATAACTCCAACCCCAGCTTCTCCGCAGAGCTTCAAACCTGCATCTCTAGCTACCTGCTAGACCCCAACCACCACCAACAACTTGGATATTACATGAGCTCTTTCAACTCAACAAGTCAGAAACCAAACTCATACCTGAAATCCTTTTTTGAAACAAACAAAAATATACATCTCCAAATATGTCTTTTTATGTACATTTTAACCGTATGCATAATACATGAATTCATTTTTCTTAGAAAAATGATAAAGCTACTGATAAGGTTCATTTTGCAAACTATCAACAGTCAAGGTCCACTCCTTTTCTCCTCTGAAATAGTCCTTATTAACAGTTTGGGTTTGAGTACACTTTTAGATCTTTTTCTACACATTTGCATACATATACAGAATATTTACTTATAGAAAACATAGGTCATTTTAAAAATCTCAGTGTTGTATTGTAATGTATCATTCTCAAATTGTACTTTTCAATCAACAAACTATTCTGTAGATCTTTCCATGTCAGTTCACATAGATGTATCTTATTCTTTTTTTAATGCTGAATAGTATTCCATAGAAAATACATCCCTAGTTTAGCCATTTCCTAATGATGGATCTTGTGTCAGAGACACTGCTATGTGTTCAGCCAACTACTCTATTCTCCTCCTGGGCACCTACAAAGTCAAAGGTGGGCAATAGGGCTAGTTCTGGCCAATGGAATGTGGATGGGAGTGATACATTCTACTTGTAGGCCTTGGTGCTAAAATCTACAACAGATTCCTCTGCTCTCTCTCCTCCTCCATAGTGACCATGGGGGCCATGTGTGGAAGATGATGATATTGCAAAATGGGGGAGACTGAATCTCTGAATGACTGTGAGGAGCAGATGATCCCTCACTGACCACGTTGGACTGCCATATGAGCAAACAATATATACGGTGTGAAGTCACTGAAATTTTAGAGTTGTTTATTACAATATCTATCATTGCTTATCCTAGCCAATATAGATCTTTAGGTTGCTTTCAAGTTCTTGCTACTTCAAACAATGCCACAATGGACAACTTTTGCATGTGTGCAGTTGTTTTCCTGTGTTAAATTCCTTTCTTACAATTTAGCCTCTGCTCTGGCTTAAACCTCATGATCATTGTTAACTGCACCCATTTTTTGCCCTTCTCCTCATCCAATTAGTTACAAAGTTTTGGTAATTTTTACCTGGTCATATCTCTTACATTTTTCTTTTTCCCAAACCCTCTAGGATCAACCAAGGTCAGGGCCACAGCCTTCTATCTGATCTCACTGCCTCAGTCCTTGACCCGCTGTAATCTAGCCTAACAACTACAGCTGATCTAAGTTTCATAAACGTCCACTTTGACCAAGAAATGATCATTAGCTCCTCATTCCATATAAGATAAAATATAAACTTCTTGACCTGACACCAAAGGTCACAAATCTAGCCCCTTTCTGCCTTTCCAACTTTGATATCAGTTACTTCCTCAAAGAAACTCCATTTCCACCAGAAGTACCTTCCCTTAAATCTGAATTTGCTGCCTATATTTACAATGCCACTTTTGTTTAGTCTTCTTCTCCAGTTATCTGAGTCCTACTATCTTTTAGGACCAAGATTATACCCTCTTTCTTCTGTGAAACCATTTCTGATCAGTTTACTTTACTGGAATCTCCAAGTCTACAAATTCCTTCCACACCCTTATGTCTTCATTTGGCTCATGGATCCTCTCTGGTTTTTAACCTTTTTGACAAACGGTTTGATACTACCACCCACATCAAGACCTTTCTGTAGAATAATACAGCTTTCTTGTCTCAGGATATCATCTGTTCTGAGATTTTCCCAAATTAAGGTCAAAATGGGTAAGGGTGGGGGGCTACAAGTACAAGTGTTGCTGCCTCGAGGAAAGCAGGAGCAGCAAAAGATCTTGTGGTCATGTCGGGCAGTTCTTGGGAATTTCATAAAAGAGGGCAGAGGTTAGGTATAAAAATGGGTAGAAATCATCCCCAGGAGTTCTAGATGAAAAGTATGGATTAAGCATTCTAGGGTAGGGAAAAAACCAAGGCAGAATTTTGTGCAGCTATGCAAAAGCCACTAGGTTCTTGTATTGAGAAAATAGGCTGGATGGAAACTAAGGGCCAAGTGTTTAGGTAGTGAAAATATACCACTCCTGGGTAGCCAAGAATCTATGATGGCCTTAACATTTTCTTCTTTGTTCCATTCATGATTCATGCAAAAGCTCTAATTATGGTTGATGAGTATAAAAGCAGTGCTGATGCCACCAAATTAAAGAATTGAGAGCCATGCTTTAAAGTGAAATTAAACATGATTTTAAAAAAACCTGTGTAGCACCTTCTAAAGTCCTTGAAAGTGCCAAAAGTCCTATTCAGAATCTCTACCGAAGCCTTCATGTTACTTCATCCCACTCCTAATTAAACCAGGTTCTCTCCAAGTACCAGCATTAAAACCCATGTCTTATTCAACCTTATAGTTCATTTAATTTAATTCATAGTACAACAATATTATTTCTCATGTGCATTTTCATAACAAATATACAGCATTTCAGCTCTGTCATGGGACAGATTGGATTTATGGATGCACCTATAAAAGTATCCATCTTTAGCAAGTTCCTGATATAAAATACTCTAAGTTCCAAGCAACTGCCTTACAACCCAGCTTTAAAAGCACCACCTAGTCTTTACTTTTTTATATGTTTGTACCTGGCTTCATCAAAGAGTCCATTTACACCTCAAAGTTAGGGAACCCGCCATTTTCATCTTTTATCCTTCTCTGTGTTTCCCCAGCACTGAGCCAAGCCCACAACCTATATCTTCTCCAAAGAAGAATGGGTTCAGATAAGAATTCAGTTAAATGACCAATGAAACCTACTTTCTCTGTTCCTTTCACTTTCTCTCTTCCTTCACCACCTCACTTCTTAAAAGGCTTGTCTTTCTCTTTCTGGCTTACTTCACTTAGAATGACAATCTCCAGGTCCATCCATGTTGCTACAAATGGCATTGTTTTATTCTTTTTATGGCTGAGTAGTATTCCATGGTATAAACTTACCACAACTTCTTTATCCAGTCATCTGTCAACGGGAGTTTGAGATTTGCAGATACTAACTAATATATATAAAATAGATAAACAGGTTTATACTGTATAGCACAGGGAACTAAATTCAATATCATGTAGTAACTTATGGTGAAAAAGAATATGAAAATGAATATATGTATATTCATGTATGACTGAAGCATTGTGCTGTACACCAGAAACTGACTCAACATTGTAAACTATATTTCAATAAACATATTTTAAAAAAATTCTTTAGTTTTAAGGTACTCAAAAGGTGAGGCGGGTTGTCAGGATGTCACTCAACCTTTCTGAATTAGTTTCCACACCTGTATCCTAGTAACACGGTAATTTGCTTAATTGATGTAAAATGTTGAGGGCAATGTCTGCCTATTTAACAAAAGTGGCCCATCATTATAATCTCTCTTCTTGGCTCCCTGTCAATGAACTACTGTTACTGATAGTGCAAGTCAGACCACTTCCCCCTCAAGGTGTACTAGAGTGAAAAAGGATTAAGCACCATTGTCTGAAATGGTGCCTCCATGGATTTCAGAGTTTAGCCTTCATAAATTCCTTAAGGATCCCTGATGGACTCAGGAGTGCTCCCCAGCCTTGCTCTGCAGGGAAGTCTTTATATCCAGTAAAGGTACACAGAAAAAGGTGTGGTCCAATCATTCATAAATTCAGATGCTTCCAGGAAGGAATCACACCCTTCAGGATAACATTTCCTCTAGGCTGGGACTGGGGCTGCTTTTAGGCAGATAGGAGCTTTTCCAAAGCCAGAGAAGTTAATGGTTCTATGGGCTTTACTCTCCAAATGGGAGCTCCCAAACTGTAATTGATTGCTTAAACTTTCAGAAACAAAAGACACCCTCATACACGTATCTTTAGTATATTATATGAACCACAGTACAATATACAAAAAGAAATACTAAATATTAGATACAGTTACAAAGCATCTGTTGCTAATCATTCTGGCTAGGTACCTCAGTGTACAACAGATGCTAAGCACATGATTCGTTGTTACTGGAAAGTTGATAAAGCCATATTTCAAAGTCAAAACAAAAGGTAATATGCACTGTTAGTTTCCACTTCCTTCCCTCCCCTTTGTGTCTCTGTGCACTTGGCCTGGGCTTCTTCTGGCACAGTTCTACTGAATATGCTCTCTGGAAGGCCACCAATACCCCCAAGTAATGAATCAAGTGGGATCTGCTCCTATCATCACCTTTCTTAACCTCTATGGAATATCTGACACTGGGGACCAGAACTTTCATTTCTCTAGGATTTCCTTCTACCATTCTGATTATTCATTTTCCTCCCAATAACTTCTCTTTCTGTACCTCTCCCTTAAAGTTTCCTGTTTCTAGAGGTCCTATTCATAATGCCCTTTTCATATGTCTGCATGCTTTCCCAGGGAAGTCTTCTCCACTCTCATGGCCATAACTACCACACTGATGATACTTATATTTTTATCTCCAACCTACACGTCTCTCCTCTACTCTAGACCTGTGTGCTCAACTATCTACTGTATCTCTTCAACTGTTCTCTATGAATGGCCCTGTCATCTATCAAGTCACCTAAATTGGAAAACTGGGAGTCTAACAAAACTTATTCTTCTCCTAAAAAAAGTGAATGAAGGGCTGCAAATGGCAAAATATCCTTCCTTCTTATAGGTGAGTTGTAGTCCATTACATATATATGCTGCATCTTCTTTATCCATTCATCTATTGATGTGCACTTAGGACACTTCCATATCTTGGCAATTATAAATAAAGTTGCTGTTAATGGCGGGGTGTATGTATCCTTTTGAATTAATTCTTATTTTGAGGTTGGCTTTATTCCTTTGATAACTATGTAAGTTTAAAAAGCTAAAGCTCTAAACATTCTTAGAAACAATGAACAGTACATACATGTAAATTTTAAAAATATGTGCAGTGCATTGTGTATATATATTTACCTGCAATATATTGTATAAGTGCAGTCAAATTATAACAATTCTACCTAATAAAACTGAAAAATGAAAAAAAATTAAAAACTTTTTCTTCTCCCTAGTAACTACATTCAATTGGCCACAAAATACTATTATAATATTCTTTAGAATTGCCTCTTAATCATATTTCCTGCTCATTATTTTCACTGTCACTTCTTTATTCTGACCCTTATCATCTCTCTTGGATTTTTGTTTGCCCTCCCTGCGTTCATTCTTGCCTCCTTCCAGACTGCCCTCCACGTAGTTGTTGGAGTGAATGTGGTCAACTGTCAATAATATTATGTCATGCTTCTGCCCCCAAGCATTCAAAGCTAAATCCAAGTGCTTCAAGGAGGTCCTTCATAATCACTCTAGAAAGGGCAAACTTTATAGCAAATCACCTGACACTGATTCAGTCAAACTGAACTTCTTTCAGATCCTTGAACACTCTATGCCCCTTGACATTTCTGTGTCTTTTCAAATACTGTTTCTTATGCCTAGAATGACTTTTCCCTTCTTCGCCTTTTTTTAAACATAGTTCAAACGTCACCTTCTTTGTGAACACTTCCCTGGTCCCCTGGAGCAAAGAGAGACTATTCTTCTTCTGAGTTAGCATTTTGTCTAGGCATCTAATCATCACACTTATTATTCTGTATTTCAATGATTTATATATGGCTTTGTCTTAAAGTGAGACCTGTCTGTAGAGCTGTAGGTACATCAAAGGCAGTGAATTGTATCTTATGTGTCTATATCTTCAATATCTATTACAGTGCCTGGCACACAGTAGATGCTCAATAGTTGTTTGAAGAAAGGATAAATATGGTTGGCTGCCTAGAAAGGCACTAAACCAAAAAAATAAATTAAATAAAACAACCCCCCCCCCCGCCGCCCAGAGTTGCATGCATGAATTGAGCCCCATGAATTAGTTGGAGCTCAAGCATCTGGGTTCACAGTCAATGGCTATATGAACTCTATTCTAAATGTGCCTAGGGCAATAATGGAAAATTCTATAACAGCAACCAGAACTACAATAACCAAGAAACAAAGTTACTTAGTTACTTATGGCACTGTGATATTCTTTTCTAGTTTTTAGTACATTCATTCTCAGCACTGAAGAAGAAAAACACTAACCCTTAAACCTAGTGGTGGAGGTGGGAGTGGAGGGGGGAGTGAGGATTAGCTGACTTCTTCAGTCTAATTCACACATTTTGGTTTCCATGGAAGAGAGAGAGCACACGTGTGATGTCGTCAAGACTACAAAATCTTCCCTCGTCATTCTTGTCTCCAAAGAAGTCAAACCTCTTTAAAGAACTCTATCCTCTGACTTACACTCACCCACTTTCACTAGTCACACAAAAAAAGAACCTTTATCAAGGGAGGGACGTCTATGATATTTCAGTTTGTAGTCAGTCAATCTAGTCACCTCTTTTATCATCATACCAGAAGTATGTCTTGATGAAGCTTAATATAGCACAGAAGAAAGAGATTTACAGAGAAGGAGTACAAATCCAACCAGAACTCAGCAGAAAGAAAATGATTAAAGGCAAAGAGTGAGTCATCTCTATAAGCACTGCTACAGCTAATGGTACCAAGGAAAACAGGGACATCCAATCAAATCTCACCTACATTTGCTAACAGATTTTGTTGTCAATGCCCTATATTCTCACTATATTGATTAATACTGGGGAGGAGATTCAATGAGGACCCAGGAAAGCAGAGTTTGATCCTCTGCCACGGACTGAATTGTGTCTCGCCAAAATTCACCTGTTGAAGCCCTAACCCCTAATGTGATGGTATTTGGAGGTGGGGCCTCTGGGAGGTAATTAGGTTTAGATGAGGTCATGAGGGTGGAGGGATTAATTCCTTTCAAGGAAAAGACACCAGAGAGCTTGCTCTCTTATTCTTTCTTTACCAAATGAGGATGCAGTGAGAAGGCAGCCATCTGGAAATCAGGAAGAGAGTTCTCACCAGAACTTAACCATCTTGATCTCAGACTTCCAGCTTACAGAACTGTGAGAAATAAATTTCTATTGTTTAAGCCACCCAGTCTATGACATTTTGTTATGGCAAAGCAAGCTGACTAAGACATCCTCCTAGGCTTCCCCCAGGGGTCCCAACCCCAAGTAATTAGTGATGAATTGATTTAGTGTATATTGCCTGCTCTCCGTTTCCCCAACTTCCATTCTTCAAGAAGCTCAGGAAAAGTTTAAAATCACACTAAAATCACTTCTCCCTGATCCTCTTGTTTGTCCTCCTTCTAAGCTGTGTTCATGTGCACAATTTTAGACATTTTCCTTCACACACCTTTTATTCCCCAAATTTTATGGAAGTTTGCAGATTGGATCAAGTTCTTCTCATTTCCACTCCTACCCTCTATGTCTTCTATGAAGGAGTTGTGGAGTCAAATAAGGCTGCAGTTCTGCTGCAGCTAGAAGAAAGCACAAAAGAGGAAAGGCAAAGCAAGAATGGGAGGAAGTGGTTAATGGGAAGGGGGGACAGTATGGATAAAGAGCAGGTGCCCCCTAACCACAAGTTGGGAGTGTTCAGCAAATGAGTAGGGATGTCGATGGCTAATGTAATGCCCTTCTACCACTTCTAGAGACCCTGACTGAATTGGTAGTGAAAACTAGTCTCCCCAGAACTTGATTGATTTAGAAAGTATCCACTTGAGTGGAAAGAAAGAAAGAAAGAAAGAAGGAAAGAAGGAAAGAAGGAAAGAAGGAAAGAAGGAAAGAAGGAAAGAAAGAAAGAAAGAAAGAAAGAAAGAAAGAAAGAAAGAAAGAAAGAAAGAAAGAAAGAAAGAAAGAAAGAAAGAAAGAAAGAAAGGAAGAAAGAAAGGAAGGAAGAAAAAGAAAGTATCTGCTTGAAGAATTCAATGGTAATGAACTACATATGGGTATCTACTGCACAGAGCTGTTAGGGAAATTAAATGAACAGATATATAGAAAGGGTTTAGCATGACTTATAGTAATCCCTGTATAAATGGGAGCTGTTGTTGTTGCTATTGTTGTTGTTGTTGCTGTAATTGGGATCTCCTTATCATGGTAACTATGTTCCTGGCCATGTGAGGTTTGCTCTGAGTCAATCTTGTGGTGACATCAATTGTGTTCGTGAGGGGAGACAAGTGAGTTGATAGCAGTCCTGGAAAAGAACCTGACAGTCAGTGAATCAAGAAATAGATGAAATGTACCATCCATCCTGCTACACGAGCTTAAGAGTCATCAGTGACCTCTCTCTCTCTCTCTCTCTCTCTCTCTCTCTCTCTCTCTCTCTCTCTCTCTCTGCCCCTCACTCTCAATCTACTACCAAGCTCTATTTATTTTGCCTCTGACCTATCTCTTGACTGACTACCTAACTGTTCTCCCAACGTCTCTTCTTCCCCCCTCATAGTCTATTCCTCACAAAAATGTTAGTGTAATCTTCTTAACATGTAAATTATGACATCCCATCAACCATAAAATTTGAACACATGCACTTACCTCCACTCCTTTGGCAAACTCACTAAAATGATAGTAATTGGGGGAGAGATGATGATAATCATATAATTTTTGAAGGTAGAAAATAGAAATACAAGTAAAACTGATGTAGCAGACTTGAGGAAATTGAATCCAAAACTGGCAGTGGGGAAAGTTGATAAGGTACACAATTCAAAACGAAGAACCTCAAAAGGCTCAACAATTGGTGGTATCAGCACTTCTGGAAGGGAGGGTGAAAGTAAGGCTGAAAAGGAGAATACGGCTTGAAATTTTTATTAAGCAGTTAGATCCCAAGATCCTCTCTACAACTTCACAGAGTTAAGTGATTATCTCTGCCCTCCTCTCCTCCAGAAGATGTGTGGTTTATTCTCTGGAGAGTGTAAAACAGGGAGCTGAGCACAGGTGAGGCAGAAGTATTATGTGGAAATAGAAAAATTAAGAAGTTTACATCTTGATTGTTGAGACTCCTAGCACCTTATCCCACTTGGTTCTCAGGATGCTGGCAGTCAAACTTACAGCCATCAGGTGGGCTATTGGAATATTCTTTGGGAACATGAGAAATCCAGGAAATGACTTAAAGATGCTGGCATTAGGGGTTGTCCAATGAAATGACTCAGCAGATCATCTTGCAGTGAAGACCCTTGTCATAGACAGATCCTAAGGTGATATTCAATGAGTCCCACCTCCTGATATTCATGCCTTTGTGTAATTCTCTTTCCTTGAATGCCATTGGACCCGTGACTTGCTTTTAATCAATAGAATATGGCAAAAGTGAAGGGAGGGACTGATTCATTCTCATCATTAAGTTATGCTATAATAGGTGCTCTACCTTAGCAAGCTGGAGCCAGATTTTCTTCTTCTGGACTAGAAAAAAATAAGAGGTTATGCTGGACAAGCCCACATGGCAAGGAATTGCCAGTAGCCTTAAGGAACTGTGGGTGGCCTCTAGGATCTAAGGGTGGCCTTCAGCCAACAGCTAGCAATAAGCCAGGGCCATCAGTTATAAGGCCACAAGGAAATAAACTCTGCCAAAAACCTGAAGTTGGAAGCAAATTCTTCTCCAGTCAAATTTTTAGATGAGAATGCGTCCTGACCAACACCTTGATTCAGCCTTTGAGAACCTGAATAGAAGACTCAGCTATGCCAGGCTCCTGATGCATAGAAACTGTGGGATAATCAACATATCTTATTTGTGGTACTCTGTTACACAGCAGTAACAAACGAGTGCACTCATACTGTACAAGTCTCACTAAGCACCTTGATCATCTAATCATATTTTTTAGGAACCTACTTAGAAATATGAGGAGACAGCCAAGGATGATGCAGTTTCTGAGGAAACTCTGATATCAAAGATAGAAATCTAAACCAACAAATAAACCAGAAAGTTAAAAGAAACAAAGAGATTAAAAAATAATCATTATTATCCTCAAAAAGATTAGAGAAACTGTTGCATCCACCAAATAAGAACAGGATGATATATATGGTAAAGAAAAAAAGATACTCAGAGAACAAAAAGTTGCTCTTAAAAATTCCTGTTCTTGAATTTCTTATTAGAAAGTGTCATATAATAAGGAATTGTCTGGTCTCTATCCCAGGTTCCTGGAATGGAACTTTTAAACCCTTGAAACTTCCTGAGTGATAGGAGTATCTTTGTTATTCATGGTAGACCTCTGGGACTGTGCCTGAATTGATGTTAATAAGGTGACTTATGGTGGGCCCCTAGATAGTTTCAGGATGGGGGCTGGCCTTGCTGAAAAGACCAGCTATATGATTAGAGAGTTGGCGCTTTGAGCCAGATGATATAAGCCCAACTTGATCTCTGGGGAGGGAAGGGGAAGCTGGAGATTGAGTTCAATCACATGGTCAATAATCCAATCAATAATGTCTACATAATGAAACCACATTAAAAACTCTGGACATCAAAGCTCAGGTGAGCTTCCTGGTTGGTGAATACATTGTGCCAGGAAAGTGATGCATCCTATTACCACAGGGTAGGGAGGGAGGTATGGAAGCTCCACTTTTTGGACTCTCCCAGACCTCATCATCCTATGGGTCTCCTGATCTGGGTAGTCCTGCTTTGCATCCTTTATAATAAAAATGTAATTGTAAGCATAACACTTTCCTGAGTTCTGTAAGTTATTCTAGGGAATTACCAAATCTAAGGGGGTCCTGGGAACCCATAAGTTGGTACTCAGTTGGTCAGAAGTGTGCTTCGTCTGGGGACTTCTGAATCTGCAGCTGGCATATGAAAGGAGGGCAATCTTATTTGGAACTGTGCACCCAACCAGGGAAGTCTGTGCTAACTCTGGGTAGTTAGTGTCAGAATTGCATTATAGTATTGCAGAAGGGTTGGAAGATTAAACTGATAAAATCTCCCAGAGGTAGAGCAAACAGACAAAGAGAAGGGAAATAGAAAATAAAATATAAGGAAATTACAGGATCAGTTCAGGAAGTCCAATATAAGAATAATATGACTTCCAGAAAAACAAGTCAGAAAAATTGGAGATAAAACCATGAAATGAATAAATCAAGAAAATTTATCAGAATTAAAAGACAGTTTGGGGGGGAGGGTATAGCTCAGTGGTAGAGTGCATGCCTAGCATGCATAAGGTCCTGGGTTCAATCCCCAGTACATCCATTAAAATAAATAAATAAATAAACCTAATTACCTCCCCCTGCAAAAAATATAAAATAAAATAAAGACAGTTTTAATATTTAAAGGGCCCCAAAAATGCCCAGCACAATGGAAAGAAAATAGACAAGCACTAGGGTATATCAGTGTGGCATTGCACACTAAAGGCAAAACAAAGAACCTAACAACTTCCAGAGAAGAAAAAAAGGAAATGTAGCTTCCAAAAGATCAGATATAAAAAGGGTTTCAGGCTTCTCAAAAGTTCAGCACTAGAATGAAGCAATGTCTTCAAAATTATTAGGGATATCACAGGATGAGCACAATGTCACAGATCTAGAGAGCAATTAGGCCATATTAGAGTAATTCTAAAAGGATGTCTCCCAGAAGATGAAACTGATGGAAGAGCCAATCTTCTTAATGTTTTCAATCTTCATATATTAGGAGACAATTTAGTCAATTGGGGAACATATTACAGGCGAAGTAATATTAAGTATACAGAAAATTACTAACTACTATATATACAATAGGTAAACAACAAGGTCCTACTGTATAGCACAGGGAACTATATTCAATACCTTATGATGGCTTATAATGAAAAAGAATATGAAAAGTAATATATATATATATATATGTATGCATAACTGAATCACTATGCTCTACACCAGAAATGAACACATTGTAAACTGACTATACTTCAGTAAAAAAAGAAAAAGAAAAAACATGAAAAGGAATATATATGTATAATTGAATCACTATGCTGTACACTAGAAATTAACATGACATTATAAACCAACTATACTTCAATAAAAATAATGATAATAAAAAGAATATGAAAAGGAATATGTGTGTAAATGAATCACTATGCTGTACACCAGAAATTAACACATTGTAAATCAACTACACTTCAATGAAATGTTTTTAAAAATAAAAAGCATATAGAAAATTAAGAAATAGAATAAACAAGACAATCATCAGCTCCATTAAAAACAGATGTGCAAGAAAAGAAAGGTAACCATAGCATGTTACATAACTCAACTGTGTGTAGGATTTCCATAATAATAATAATGTAAACACTGAATATGGATGTAATCACATTATGACATAACTGTACCAGCAGAGTGGTAGAGTGGGAAGTTTGTGTTTGTGTGTGCATGGAGGCTGATGCTGAAGATGAGCTAAACTCTCCTCTTCCATAGAATACTTTAATCTGAAAATTATGTATTAGCTGGATAAGCATGTTATTTGGCTAAAGGAATTCAAAGTAGTTGCCTCTGGGGAGTAGATAATGTGGGCAGAGGTGCTGACAGCTGTGACAAATAACTACTTGTTTCTTTAACCTGCATATAAAGTAAAAATTTTAGCAAATAAAAACTACTTTTAAAAGAAAATTCAAATCAGATTGTGTCACCAAATTGCTTCAAACTCCTAGTGGCTTGCCGTTGCAATTGAAATAAAATCCTCCTTCCCATGACATGTACTGCTCATCATGATCTGAATCATACCCATCTTGCTTCATTTCGTACCACTTCCCCACCCTATCGGTATCTGGGCTGCAACCACTCTGGTCCACTTTCTCTTCCTCAAATACAACAAGCTTGTTCCTATCACAGAGCCTTTGTGGTTGTTTTTCCCTCTGCCTGGAATCACCATCCTCAGATCTTTGCATGACTGGATCCATCTTTTCATTCAGGACCCAGCTAAAATTTGCCTCTTTTGAGATGCCTTTCACAGTCAGACAACTCCAAATTGAGGGACAGTCTAAAAGTCAACTGACCTGGACTCTTCCAAAATGTCAATGTCTTGGAAGACAAATTAAAGCTGGGACTAGTCTACATTAAAGGAGACTAAAGAGACAAGAACAACTACATGCAATTGATGATTTAGCTATTATTTTTACAAAGCTACACAGATCATTATTGGGACAATTGGAGAAATTTTAATATGTATTGTATATTAGATAATATTAATGTATCATTGTTAAACTTACTGAATATGGTAATCATGTTGTGTATGTACAAGAATGCTTTTGTTCTTATGAGATATATGCTGAAATGCTTATAGGTGAGTGTCATGATGGCTACATCTTTCAAATGATTCAAGTGAGAGATAGAGAAAAAGAGTCTTTATAGATATCAAGTAAATGTGGCAAAATGCTAACAACTGGTGAATATTAATGAAGAATATATGTGTTCACTGTATTATTTTTGTAACTTTTCTATAACATTGAAAACTTTCCAATCAAAATTTGGTGGAGTGATAAAATGGGAGTTGGAGATTTGCAAATACACACTACTATATATAAAATAGATAAATAAGTTCCTTCTGTATAACACAGAACTATATTCAATATCTTGTAGCAACCTATAATGAAAAAGAATATGAAAAGAAATATATGCATGTATATGTATGACTGAAATATTATGCCATACACAAGAAATTGATACAACATTGTAAACTGACTGTATTTCAAAAAGTTGGTGGGAAAAAATCTTGAACTTTATTCAGTAGGTTTGTCAACAGTGGTTTTGATGAAGAAATTTCAAACCATTTTGGATATGTTAAGGATTAAGCAAATAAGTAAAAGTACTGACGAAAGTAGCCCTCTAGACACTTTCTATCACATCATCTTGTCTTGTTTTCTTCATCGCATTTATCATTTCTAAAATATTTATTTGGTTTAGATATTTGCTTGTCTGTTTAATGTCTGTATTTCTCCAGCCTTTATCCTGTAAATGCTATTTGAGCGGAGATAATGTCTCTCTTATTTACTTGTGAATCCCCAGCATTCAAACAAGTGCCTACCCAGCACATAGATTTTCAATAATTACTTGTGGAATGAATGAATGAATGAATGAATGAATGAATGAATGAAGCAATCCCCTAAAAAATCTTGGGTAGAAACGATAATCAGGCAGCTGCATTTTTGCACCAAGGGCCAAATTAAAGCTCTGAGACCCAGCTGGGAAAGGGCATTATTATTTTAGAGACCTATGAAGCTGAGAAAGGAAAAGGAGAGGGAAGTCAGCCTCATTCCGGCATTTGGAGTGTGGTTAAAGGGAATAAAATCTACCAGAAATGGCGGTGTGACTCCAAAGGTTACAACTAGAGGATAGGGACTTAAAACTAAAAGGTGAATGATGACAGTGAGGTCCTGGAAGTGACTTTTTAATGCTTTAATCTCCATCTAAGACAACTGAGTTATGTGACACCTTGTCCTTGCAAGTCACTTCAATTGTATGAAGACGCTTCCCTGAAATTCCCTCTTCCCACAGAGCCAATGAATTGTGCACTTTTTGCTCACTCTCAGTAATGGAGGAGGAGAACTTTAGGGGAAGAGAAAAAGAGGCACCTAAGAGCAGAGTAGGTAATTCTTTGGAGGAAAGTAAAGCTCCTGTACTCCCCAACTCTTTTCATCACAGCAATTCTGCCTATCAACCTCTCTTGATTTCCTTTTGTCACCTGTTTCTCCTTCCTCCATCATCCCTCCCAACCAGGTTGGTGCCAGAAAGAGGTGTTTGTGGACAGTAGTGGGATAATAAAGTAATTTTGTATAGGGACAATCGTTACTAAAATAATCTCTTTTTTTCCATTTTTGGATAGAGATACACACACATTCAAATACTGAATTGCCTCCATTATTGACATCACACCATGAGGGTTCCAAGACAAAATATTTTCCAGTCTTTCTAAACATCATCACCTCAGGAATACTATCAGCTCTACACTCTCCCCCAACCTCACCCTACCCTCCCCTTGTGACCTGTCACACCAATGTCGATTACTTCTTTCTCCTTGGCATTAGAGCAATCTGTTTTCTTTTATTAGTCTGAGCTCAGTTTAGATCCTTGGAAGTTCTTGACTGGATGGCTGTTTCTCATCAGCTTTTCCCCATATCTAAGTCATGGGAAGTTAAAAGATTCTACCAAGATCCGTTTTCCTTATCCTCCTTCAAATTGTCCTCGATCTCGTAATTGGCTTTCAGGTCCACAACCATCCCATCCCTGCCTGCCTAAGAAGACGTTTCTCTCATCTTCTCCATTCTGCTGGCCATTCATTCATTATCAGTTAGAATTTCAAATTAGGGATTCTATTAGCATATTGAGTCCATGGAAGCCAAATGACCCATGATGGACTGAATCCAAATGTATAGGCAGGTGGTTAAGCAGGTTGGGCCAGCAGCTTTGGCAATGCAGGCATGAAACTAGAGATCAGAACAAAAATCAAGAAAGAATTATAATTTCACAGATGACCCCTGAACTAACTGGATACCAGCTGAAGGGGAACAAAGTAGATTTGTACGTGCTTCCAGAACAAAGTACACTGTCAAAGATAACTTTTCTCACTGGTTAGTTTCACCATGTCACCCCTATACTCAAACAATCTTCATTGGCTCTCAATTACCTTTAAAATCAAACCTTCAAAACTTTCAATCTGGCATTCGATGCCTTTTACATCTCCCCTTCTTCCTACTACTTACTCTGCTCTAACCTCATCTCTCATCAACCCTTGGTATGACCCCCTACTTCAACCAACATGGTGTATTCTCACCACCAGATTTCGATTCTTGATCCTCTCCTTGCCTGTACTATTTTTCCACTTCCTCCCTGCTGATCTATATTAACTGAATCATTCAAGACCCACTTCAAGAATGCTCCCTTCCAGGAAGTTTTCCCTGATTCACTCACAGTGTCCCTAATATTTTGTGCAAGAACATACTTGAAAGCTAGCTGAGCAAGTTCAACTTTTCCCCTCCACCTCCATTTTTCACATGAGAACACTTGAAGCCCATAGATGTCAAATGATTTGTATAAGGTCACGCTGTGAATTTAGTGGTAGAAACTTAATCTGAAGCCAGACTTCTTGATTCCCTTTGTACTTTCCTTTCCACACTGTCAAACGTTGTTCCCTACTATCACACCCCACACGCACAAGTACAAAGTGTAGTGTCATGGTCAGAAACTGACATCTGTGTTTGAATTGTTTTTTACCTGTATTTGTCTTATCTCAACCACCAAGTTCTAAAAATTCTTGAAGGAAACAATCGTGTCTCATATCCTCTTCTCCTTCCCACTGGCACCTAAAAAGGACTTTATGCACCTCAGACTGGCAGTAAATGCATCTTAACTGTGGACTGCTTCATTTCAAAAAAATATAAAAACTGAATCATAGGGTTGGGGATTAACAGACATATATTACTATATATAAAATATATAAACAACAAGGACCTGCTATAGAGCACAGAGAACTATATTCCAGTTCTTGTGATAACCTATAATGTAAAAGAATCTGAAAAAATATATATTTATGTAGGTATATGTGTAACTGAATCACTTTGCTCTACACCTAAAACTAACATTGTCAATCAACTACACTTCAATAAAAAAATTAAAAACAAAACAAATAAAACAGAACCAATAAAACAAGTACACTCTGAGTGGATTATTACATTACATACATATTCAAAAAGGTTCCTCTAAACAGGGACCTCCTCGAGTGAATGTGGTTAGAGATCATTAACTACCATCCAGAGAAAGAGTGAGAGCTGAGAAACCTCAGGGTAAAAATGTAAGAATCACTGCTCCTCTTACAGGCTCAACAAATAGAGGGGCGTTAAAACAGACTTTCCACATTGCGATGGAGAGGATTTACACAGCCCCTGCCTCACAACCCCCAACTCAGCACGGCGCTCTGAGAGTTTGAGTGACACAAGTTCTAAATGTCTGTTTCACCACCAATTATCTCTGTGACCTAAGACATAGCACTTAATCTCAATGGACTTGTGTGTTCTCGTCTTTAAAAGGTTAGGGAGTGGGGATGTGGGATGAAAGTCCAGACTTGCTTGGCCTCACACATTTGTTGTGAGGCTCAAGTGAGATAATATATGTGAACATCCTTTAAAAAGCAAAGGCATTATATGAACACAAGGTATTAACTTTTTAAGTCCTAATCCTGGAGCAATTAAATCCTAGGAGACTAGAGCAAGCGAAAAATAACAGTTTTGCATTTTAAGCCCATTGAAATGAATTGTCTGAACCCTCTACCTTCCTCAGTAAATGCTGTTCTTCATCCCATCTCTTTATTTTATTTAGTAGAGTATTATAAAGGTTGTTATTTTGGCTTTGCACTTTGCCAAGGTGGCAGAAGTCGGGGAAGTTGGCAGCTGCTAAGACTCAGGAGAGGCACCTATTTCTTCCCTAAATTGCTCTAGAAGGGAGGGCTGAGGAAAATTGAAGCTATTGGACAAAGGAGAAAAAGGGCTTCCACTCAAGCTCTGCAGTGTCACACCCTCATTCAATAATGAAAAGAAAATGAAAAAAAAAATGAGGGATAAGAGCTTTAATTTTGCCACATTTCTCAAGTTTTCTCTCCTTTGCCTCTCCAGAGTTCCTAATGCACCTAAAATCAAAGAATCTCTGACTTGGATGGACTTTATTTTGGGTGGAATCAGATAAATGTTGGGGGTGGGGTGAGGTAGCACATTACATACTCAAAGATATGAGCCCACTGTACTGATCTACCCTTCATCCAGCCCAATTGGGTAACATATATAACAAATCCAAAAGTCCCACTTTAGGGACTATGCCTGTCCTGGGACATCCAGAACCATGTCCACCCAAGCCTCTGTGGAGATGGTCGTCATTCTTATTCTTACTTAGCTCTTGGCCCTTATATCAGTATTGTTCAATTAGAAAAGCACCTCTTAGGAGATCATCAATCATCTGAAATGTCAAATACTGTTTAAAAGCAATGCAGAATAAAAAAGACACCCTAACTGGTAACCTTCAATGAATCATCCATTTAGCAGAAAATTCCTGAATCCTTACTATGGCCTCAGCCCCTGGTTAGGTTTTGAGGAAAATACACCAGCATCTAAGTAAATATCTCTCTGTTAAGAGACCAGTAGACTACAGGGGAGAGGAAGGTATAGATAAGATACAGCAAATATGCCTCCCTAAGTCAGGCACCAATGAACCCATTCTAACCAACCTCCCCTGTGTCCCCTCTCCATGGTCCCATGTAAAGCATTGTATTCAATGCTGGGCTGAGGGGAGGCTAAAAAGCAAAACAAAACCTTGCTATAACATAAGGTAATAAGGCAGCTTATGATGTGCTGAGAATTTTTAAAATTAAATTAATCATAACACAATCCAGCCAGTATATCTCTAGTAACCCACCCTCATGGAGCAAAAGCCATGCACAAACAACTACTTCAACATTCATCTTCAAACTAACCTTGCAGCAAGAGTTTACATCATACATTTTGGACTCCTTCTGATTAACTATAGAACTATAGATGAGTATCAATGACCATATATAAAACAATAGCTCCAAGTTGTCCCCTGGTAGTGTCCTGCTTGATGACACCCAGTCTATGCCCAACCCCACCCCATCATTCTCCCCAAGAGGCCCTTATACTCAAGACTCTCTGCCTTCAGCCCTTCTAACTATATGCCAGGGCCTAGTGAAAATGAGATTTAAATGTGAGCTAATGGCCCCTTCTAAGGACAGAGATGTCATCAAAGTCTGAAAGCCTGAAAAGTAAGCCCCAAGCATAGGCTTACTGGCTGGTTAGATCTGGCATTTGTATGTTTCAGTCCTGAACCCTTAGGGTTAAAAGCAGCTTGGCTGCTTGAGTGTGGGATAGAATAAAGGCGAAAACCCCCCAAGGAGGATGAAGAGGATGAGCCCTTTGTGTGGGTTTACTGGAAGGAGGCCTGCCATCATTAAGGGACTTGATAGACAGGGCTCACCTCCCCTGGGCTTCTCCAGCCCCTGAGGTTAGGGATGGTCCCCGCACTAGCTTAATAGCTGCCAAGCAGTACTATAACCCTTCTCCAAAAGAGTGGGCTTAGGCTGTGACGCTGCAGTGAGGATCTGGGAAATGCAGATCTCATCAGAGATTCTGGTCTTTGGAGGGGGCTAGGTGAGACTGTCTTTTGTGGT
The DNA here is from genome assembly GCF_036321535.1 of Camelus dromedarius. Classification (NCBI taxonomy): domain Eukaryota; kingdom Metazoa; phylum Chordata; class Mammalia; order Artiodactyla; family Camelidae; genus Camelus; species Camelus dromedarius. The sequence goes on from NC_087472.1 coordinate 76,458,227, forward strand.
GTTATTTACTGCTGGGACGTGGTGTGGTGTAGGGAACAGAAAAATGTTGCAGGTTCTAGAAAATTCCGGGTGGGTCAGTGTCAGCTGGCAAAAGAAGAGGGATGAGTGAAGAATATGGTCTGGGAGGAGATGGTGGAAGGAGGGGCTGCAGAAGGAGGGCTGCCATCCACAACTGCAGCGTTATGTGTGTCGGAGATAAATTCACTTGTCATATTTCAAATTAGGTTTACAGGTGCTCCTTCCCCCATCCCCCCACACAGTAGTGGCTTAACGGGTGGTCTTCTCAATCATTAACTGCAATTTTGCAGTGTACTGGCGTCTAAAGTCTAGGTCTGACTGAGGTGATGGTTTGTATGTACGTGTACGTGACTAACAATCGAGAGAGCTTCTAAAGTCTCCCGATGTGGTGGGAAGGGTGCTGCGGCAGGGACTGGCCGTTCTCTTCGCAAGAGAATCTTCCATCCCTAATTTCAGAGCGCTTCCGAGGTATCAGGAGGTGAAAAAGGTATGGGTGTTGCAGTGAATTTCCCCCAGCCCAAGATACACACACGTACATACACATTAACAAGTTCGGCAAAAAGTCCTCTTGATGCCTGGGAAGTCCAGCTGAAAGCAAAAGGCAGTCTCCCATGGCAAAGGCGAGCCAGACAGACGCCCCGATCGCTGCGGAGACCCGGGCAGCCTCCCCTCTGGAGCGCGCAGCCCAGCCACCGCTACCCGGGCACTCTTGCCTCACTCTCCGGGCTACATCTGCAGGCTGCAGAAAGCCAGGGCTCCCACCCACCTTCGGCACACACCTTTCCCGAAGCATCCCCAAACCCTGTACCCAACGGCAAACGCGCTCGAATCTGGCAAAGCTCAGAAACGCAAAAACTGAGAGGGGGAACAAATTCTACTTCAATTCAAGGGCTTGCATAAACACACACACACACACACACACACACACACACACACACACACACACACACACACATTTTACTTCAACCCAAAGGACTGAACACACACACACACATCCCAACCCCGTGCCCCTTAATTTCTTTTCCCAGGTTAGAAAAAAGGGTTACTTGCCCACAGAGGCTTGGAGATGGGGGGCAAGAGGTTGGTCCGAGGCTAGGTTCACCTGCTGCTGAGGTGAGAGAGCAGACACAGGATGAAAGCTGTTCTGAGCAGCAGCTCACAGCTGAGTGGTTAGGGGGATTGCAAAGACCCTCAAGTTCGCCTAGAGCTTTTTTTTTTCCAATCGCGTCACTAAAGGGTTAAACGCGGCCGGGCTCCAACCGCCCCCACCTCCACGCCTCCCCACTCCCCCTCCCCTTTTTGTCTCCCCCCTCCCCTCCCGCGCGTAGCTAGGAGGTCATCAAGCGCTCTGTCCAGTCCGCGTTCGCAAGCCCCTCTGCTTCCCGCCCATCGGGCCCGTGGCTGCTTACGAAGAGGTGTGCGCTCACCGAGGGGCGTGTTCCAGCTCTGGGAGACGCCGAGCGCCCCCGGGTTAGACCTCAGAGCGGAGCCAGCCATGGAGCGGGGCGGGGGAAAGTTTGGCACCCTGCAAGGGGTTGTCGAACTGGGGTGGGCGGGGCGCCCGAGGGTACTTTAGCCCTCCGAATTCTGGGGCGCCGGCTGCCGGGACCTGAGGCGGTGCGCGGCCATGGACCGCGGAGCGGCCGCGGCCCAGGGCACTGCCCCGCCTCAGGATGGAGAGCAGCCCGCGGAGTCTCCGGAGCCGCCGCCGCCGCCGCCGCAGCCGCCGCCGCCACTGCCGCCGGCGCGGGCTCCTCCGCTGCTCCACGCGCCTTCGCCAGAACCGGCACCTCAGTTCTGTCCAGAGCCTGCTCCAGAACCCGGTCCAGAGGCGAGCCCAGAACCAGCCACAGTACTCGACACAGAACCGATCCCAGAACCAGATACAGAACCGGCCCCCGAGCCGACCCCTGAACCAGCCCTAGAACTAGACACAGAACCGATCTCAGAACCAGCCACAGAACCGGCCCCGGAGCCGGCTCCTGAACCAGCCCCAGAACCGGCCCCCGAGCCGGTCCAGGAACCAGCCCCAGATCCGGCCCCAGAGCCGATCCCAGTACCAGCCGTAGAACCGGCCCCCAAGCCGGTCCCAGAACCAGCCACAGAACCAGCCACAGAGTCCTGCCCTGAGCCGGCTCAAGTGTCCCGTCCGGAGCCGAGCCCAGCACCACGTCTATTGCAGTGTCCGGTGGTCGCTCCAGAGAAGGATCTAAAGCCCTCGCCATCGCCCCGAACGCCAGTGCCGTTGTCCAGTATAAAGGTAAGAAAAAGACCCCCTGGGGCGGGAGGGAAAGAAGCCAGGCGAGGCTGGATGGCTACCCGACTCGCAGGACTCTGGGCATCCTTAGCATCACATTTGGCTGCTACTGGCTAGCAAAGATGCTCAGAAAGATGCGGGGATAGGGGAGCCCGGGGGAGTGGGAAGCGGTTAAGAGGCGCGAAGCAACATGTGGAAGTGAGAGTGGGCTGTTTGGGGCTAGAAACGGAGGTGATGGCACGGGTTGGGAGTCGGAGCAGTTTTCCCCATGAGAAGTGACAGTGCGGTGAGCGCCTATATCTTGAAAAAGAAGAGGAAGGCGGCCCAGGCGGCGCAAGAGACCTCGAGAGGTGTTTGTGGCTGGCCCAGGGTACACAGGGATGGGATTGAGTGCGGGCGGTGGGACACACCTCTTAGCCGCGGTCACTGCCGCAGAGGCCCAAGCTGCGGAGCCGCAACCGTCTGCTCGGCCCCCTCCCTGCCACTGGGAAAGGGGTCCTCAGCTGGGGCGCAACTGGCAGCGCTCCAGGGAGGGGCCCGGAGTCTCCGTGGGCTGCTGGGCGCTGGTACTCAGGGTGGGGATGAGGGGTTGGGCGGCGCCCACGCGCACTGCAGGGGAAGGGCAGGGTTCGCAGGGGAGGAGGGGGAGAGCATGCGTGTGTCGAAGCCACCATTCCATCTGTCTGCAGGATTTCCCGGCAGGTAGGTGCAAACACAGTGATACAGTGATGGGCCGCGTCACAAACGGGCGACTGGCATCCCGCACCGCAGCCAGTTGCAAAGGTACAGGAGTCCCGGTTTAGAGACACGAAAATAGGAGTTGGTATTTGAGAGTGTTATGAATGGGAACCCTTATCTCTTCCAGTCTTCAGAGATGCCTTCGTAAACGTTGCACTTAGCCGGGAGAAGACCAGTGGAGGATCCTCGGTCACCCGCCCGGGGGGAGGAGGGAGGAAGAAGGTTTTCGGTGTTTGCCTTGGACCTCTGAAACCCCGTCCACTCTTCAGAAGGAGCCTGTCTGTCTTTCTTGCTTTCTCTGTGCACCCCCTACTCTTCGTTTTTCTCAAACTTCGTTCCACGAGACTGTGAAAATCATAGTCACGCATACATAGACTTTCATTTAGCTTCTCCCGAAAGGAAAACAAAACAAAACACGGAAACAAACAAATAACACACCATACCAACAATGCCCGTCCATCCTGCTGCCTAGCAGGGCAGAGGGACATGGCTCTGGAATCGTTCTGCTCTGCACTGCACACTTGTAGAATGTAGGGGAAGGGGGCAGAGGTTGGCATCTCGAAATGGAAATGAAAACGCCGGTTCCTTCCTCAGTTATGGGTAGGGAGGCTCGAATTCGCAAAATAACTGCAATGATAAATGACTGAAAAGAGAGGAAAGCTAAAGGGGAAAGTTTCACAGGGAAAAAAAGTGCAGAGGTTTGAAAAGAAAGAAAATAGAACTGTAGGGGACTCAGACATTTTTTTGCTAATCTTAACAACCCCGCTCTCCCGAGGGGGTGAATCTCTCCCCCTTCCTGCAGCAACCTTTTCCTGCAGTGATCTCTGAAAGAGAAAGGGAAGAGCAGCTAGACCTGGGAGTTCACCCTAGCCAGGTGCTTGCTCTTGTCTTTCTGGAAGAGTTTGCATAAAGCTGGTGAGAGCGTGTGCAACAGGGACCACCTGACCTGTGGCCTTCTTAAATGAGATTCCTGGAACCTGGCTGAGAAAATGACACTTGGGGGATTAATTTCCAGGCTGGTCAGCGAATGTATGGCCTCTTTGGCCTCTGGAAGACTGACTGGAGGCCAGGAGCTCAAAGGATGAGCCCTGTGACTGTGGGAAAGTGTGTCCCACCAGCTTGACAAAAAAAAAATGTCTGTTGCCAGGCAAATAAGGAGGATCAAGGTAAGGGGAACCGGGTTAGCTTCCTCTACATAGTATCCACTCAGGTGTGCTGGCCAACTGACCAAGCACTTGTCAGCGGACCAGGACCACCCCTCCTACCCCAGTCTCCAGGTTTGATTTTGCCAAGTAGAGCTGGTCATTTATTTATTCAGTCACTTATCTTGTAGAGTAGGTTTAAGAACCCTGACCATCTGCTAAGAGGGCCATATAAATGAACCCATCAGTGGCTCTAGAGGATTTTGAAGGATGCAAAGATCTGGGTAAATGCTAAAATTGCTGAAAGCAGAACCCTTCTCCAATACCCTAGGAGTTGCTATGCAATTGCTCTCTTGTGCAGATGAGAACATTTGATCTTCAGTGATAGGACCATTCTCTGCTGCATTCTCCTCAGGCGAATAGCACCCGTAACCAGCTGACTTGCATCTTAACATTCAAGGCAAACAGGTTGCCATCTTAGCTAGGGTGGCATTGTTCTCAGACACTGCCTCCTTGAGGCAAGCTTGGGGAATGACATATATATATATACACATAAATATTCACGTACACACAATCTCAGAGATAAAACAAAATATAGCTCTCATCGCACAATGAAATCCTACGTGGTAAGGGACAGCCAGTACCAGTAGCATGAATGAAACTAGCCTGATAAGTCAAAGGATAAAATGAGCAAAACCAAGAGTTTGGATGTGACTGCAGGTTTCTCCCAGATAACTTTGCCGACCAGCACAGCAACAACAACAACAACAACAACATCTTCTAGTGTGTGGTCTGCTCTCTTTTGGGGTTCAGAACTTGCTGGTTGCAAATCTATGCCAAGCATGAGGGTAGGGACTGAGAAAAGGGGGCTCACGTTTTCTTTTTGAATAGCTACCAGGATAACAGTCTGTGAACCAAAGCTGTCGATTTCCTTCCTTTCTGAACATGGCTTGATTTCCAGGAAGTGAGCCGGGGGTCTCCCATCTGCTGGCAGCAAGTGTGAGTAAAGATGTGTGAATTGGTTCTTTAATGATGCTATGACCCTCTTGCCGGGAGTGGGGCTTACACGTGGATCTGTTTCTCTCCTCTCAGCTGTGGTTGAAGAAAGACAGTTTATATTTTTATTCATTGGGTTTTGACCAGCTATGAAATTATAATCACACCATACAGGTGATTGATGAAAATCTAAGAAGAAAGACACTTTTGTGGCTTTTATTTCTGGGATGGGGAGGGTCTCCCTCCTGATGACTACATGGCAATTACTATTATACCCCAAACCATAACAGAACAGTTTCCTGGTATTTTTTGCACACATTTTCTCACAAAGTAGCAAGCATTTGCTTATATGACATCTAGTTATTCTTGCCTGAATGCTTTATTATCTTACCCAAGTCTGAGCTTCTCAAAGGTAGATGCTGTCTCTCCCACCCAGTGCCTAATACAATTCAGTCCTCCCTATTTTTGCTCAATAAACACTTGCTGAAACTTGAAACCCATCAATTCCATTTTCAGCAATGACGTAGAGACTGCTGCTGTGAATGAATAAAAATGCATTCTCACTCATTTCTGAGTGAGAAGTAAATGCTTATTTAAATAGACTGGAATATATAGCCCTTAAGGAAATGCGGTCAATCTTTCCATTTTCAGAATGGATGTTAGAACCATAATTAAGAAGCAAATTAGTAACAATTTTAAAAAATGATTTGGAAAGTGTCCTTATCCCCTGCAGTCCCGGGAGCAGCAGACTAATGATGATGTTGTTGGTTTCAGGGGTAATAAATTTTTTTCCTAAGTGAACAGAATATCTGCAGTGACTGTAAACAGCTTCAGGACTGTAGAGTCGAATATTTAACCTGTTGAAGGTCAGGATGAAATTACTTTCTTTCCTCATGTGTTCTTTCCCCACTCCTTGCCAGGTTTTGATGATACTATATGATTTATTTGGTATATTCTGAGAGCTCCTGAGTGTTTTCTGCAGGATGTTCTGGGGAAAAAAAAAAGATAATGAGATATTTGGTCAGTGGTCTTTCTTTTCTGAGAATAGAGTTCTTCTGTGTTTATTAAAATCGCCAACTGGGGCTTCTGCAGAACTGCAGCCCAAAAGGCAAGGCTGAGCCGTCAGTTATCCAAAGTGCTTCCAGGGAAGGGGAAAAAATCCGTAGAGTCCAGAAAACCATTCAGGGGCATTAAAATAAAGATTATATAATCTCTATTGCTGGTATGGCACTTTACAGTTTGCAGGATGCTTTCCGCTGTATTATTAGCTCTTTCATTCCCCGGAAGAAGAGGGCAGGGTGGGAGAGAGCAAAAATAAGACTGGACACCTAATAGGCTATAACTATTAATTTAGCTTTTGTGGATTTTTAGACATATCCAATGTCTGGCTTTCTGTGACACATAGGATCCTCATTTGTCTGAAAACAATCTTTAAGCTGAAATTTCATCAGCCTTGATTTTTTTCCAAAACAGTGATGGTTGTTCCCTGTCTGATGCTCCCAGAGGGGTCCATAATAGAACAGGAGCCTGAGAAGGAAGAGGAGGTACAAGACCCTGAACCTATTACTCCCAAAGAAGCCCCCATTTTCTGGAAAGAAAATAAATAAAAATCTTGCTAGGGATACGGTTCCCAACCTTTTCAACTGTAATTCTCTCAGTGGGGGGAAGGAAAAAAACTTTTTAAGCATTTAAAAAGAAAGCAGCCATTCCTAAAGGGAGATGCCCCCACCCTCACCAAAGCAAATAAACCTTATTCTCAAAATAGAAACACAAATCTACAAATTTAAAAAAAAAAGAGAGAGAAAGGGACAGTGATCCCAGATAATGAAACTTATCCTCCCCCAGAAAATTATTTTAAGAAAAAAGAAGAAATTCTAAAGGGAGGTGCTCTTCACCCTCAACAAAACCCATGAAACTTCTATCCCCAAGAGAGAAAAAAATTAAATGAAAAGAATGAGACAGCATCTCAAGGTTAAACAGCCTTTCTAACCTTAAAAATTTCTTGAAATTTATAAACTATTTGCACATCATAGCCCATGCCCAATCCCTCACAAAAATTATGGAGGCAAAAATAAATCTTCCCAAGTGTCCAGCAATCTCACTAAAGTTCCTTAATGTTATTTCTTCCAGTTATAAGAAATGTCCAAAATAGGCAAATCCTTAGAGACAGAAAGTAGATTAGTGGTGGCCAGGAGCTCCGGGAAGGGAGAGGGAAGTGTGAGTGATAACTAAAGGGTTTCTTTGGGGGATGATAAAAAAAAAAATGTTCTGAAATTAGATAGTGGTGGTGTTTGTATGACTTTGTGAATATACTAAAAACTACTGACTTGTACACTTTAAAATGGTGAATTTTGTGATATTTGAATTATATATCTATTTAAAAATGAGTAAAAGAAAGCAATCATTCCTCCAACTATATGATAATGAGCCTACTACCTTCCCACAAATAAACAAAGGAACACATGAATAAATAAGGAAAAAAGAAATTTTAAAAAGGGGAATCCTCTTAAGGGCATGGCCTCACCAAGAAAAATAACTTTTATTCACCCCCCCCACACACACACACACAATTTTTCTTCTTTTGAGAAAAACAAAAAAGGAAATATTTTCAAGGGCAGATACTTTCAAAATCACCAAAGTCAATGAAACTTACAATCTCTCCACCTCAGATAAACAAATACATTTTAATTTAACAAAAAGAAAGAAATATTAAAAGGATAGGGTCCTTGATCTTACCAAATCTCCTGAAGTTTTAACTCCCCCCAAAAGAGAGAAAAAGAAACAAAAGATATAAATCCCTACTAAGGGGAGATGTCCCATCCTCACCAAAGCCCATGAATATTATCTCAAAATATAATTTTTTTAAGATTTATTTTTTAAACTTCTAAAAATCATTTATTTATTAATATTTAACAAGTGCTTTACTATGAAAACTTTCTCAATGTCCATGATATAGTGCACTTTTATAATCCAATAAACAACTCAAGGAATCATCCTACTATTTTTGTGGAAAACCCACAGCCATTTTTTTTTTTTTTTTGGTAGTAATTGGATCCAACAGTATTATAATTCTAATGAACAAGTTAAATCAGGGATCTCTAAATTTTGGAATCCCAGTATTAATCAACTACAAATAAGTATTAAAAGAAAATTAATAATGTAAAAGCATCTATGTTGGTAGAGGGGATAATATCAATGAAATGAAAACAAAATCCTCTTAAAGAAAAATGCTCCAGGCTCGCAAAGACACATGCATTTTTTTGTCAAAACACAACCAAAACAAATGCAAAAGCAGTTTTTAAAAAAGAAAAAAAAAAAGGAAATTCTTCTAATAAGAGGTGACTCTAATTTGTCCACACCAAAAAAAGCTTTGTTCTTAACACAGGAATTTTAAACTTGGAAGGAAAAGATAGGAGACAAACAGAAACAAGACCAAGAAAGTCCTCTTAAGGAAAGATGTCCCCAGTCTCCACAAAGCCCCCTTTTTTTCTCAAAACAAGAAAATACATTTAGAATCAGATGGGACAGAAGGAAGAAAATGAATTGGCTACTTTAAAAGAAAAACCTCATTTTGGGGGAATGAAGATGCCCCGAAACTCACCAAAGTCCCTGAACATTTTTCTCCAGGCAAAAACAGAAAAATAAATAAATAAATAAATAAATAAATAAATAAATAAATAAATAAATAAATAAATAAATAAATAAATAAATAAAAGGTAGAGAAGGAGGGAGGGAGGGAAGAGAAGGAAGAAGAAAATAAACTAAGGGATAATTTTTAGAAGGAAGAAATTCTCCTCAGGGAAGGTGAACCCATGCCTTATTGAAAATCATGTATATGATTCCTGATAGTCAACCCACTCCACCCCCCACAAATAAGAGACAAGAGCCATCAGATCTCTTTCTAAAGCTTCTTCAAAGGGAGATGCACCCAATCTCACCAAAACTCAGGTACCTTGTTTAGCTTCCAGCCTTTAAGTATTTCTTTTTTTCAATAAAAGAAAAGAAAAAGAAATTCTTTCAAAGAGAGATGTTCCCAATCGTATTTCTTCCAAATATATTATTTATTTTAAAGAAAAGGAAAGAAAGAAAAATCCTCCTGAGGAGGGCTCCCCAACATCATTTAAACCAGTGGCCCTTATAGCTCCTCTCCACAAAATCTAGTTTTTAAAAATTGGAAAGCCTCCATACCTAAAGAGAGGTGCTCCCTCAACCCTACCAAAAGCAAGGATTCTTTTTCCCAGAGATGCTTAAAAAAATCCTTCCATCACAAAAGATACCTTCAATTTCACTAAAATCAACAGATTTTATTCCTCCCCACACCCAAGAGGAAAAAAAAGAGAGAATTTTAAGAGGAAAAGAAGAGAAACTCTCCTAACCTAAGGCAAGTTGGCCATAATCTCACCAACACTCTTGAACTTGATTCCCCTAAAGAGATTGTTTTAAAGAGCAGAAAAAGAGGTGGGGGGAAGGCCTGTCTTTTAGGGAAAAGTACCCTCTCCACCCACCCCACCCTAAAGACTAGAAAGTATTATACAAAGAAAAGGTAATATCATTCTAGAAGAGTGCCAGTGAACCTTAAATTCAGCACGTGAGGCTGAAGGGTAGTCAATGTTTAATCCTGGGCCGGCTTCCCTCTGCCCCCAGCCCATTTCTGGTTACCTTTCCCATCAGTCAGTCAGTCAGGCTTTGCCCTCAGGAAAGGCAAACCCTGTCCATGGAAAACAATTAGGAAGGCAAACCTTCTGAGGAAAAATCACATGCCTCTTTTCCAAACCAACCAGAAATGATTTGAGGATTAGGGGCATCATGTTTCCTCTCTAATACTGTTGAAACCCAAGAGTTGATGATAAACTTCAAAGCAATGACACTCCTACTGTTAACTTTCTAATTAGACACACACCCCTGCCTAGGAGAGAAGGACCCTTAGCCAACTCCATAACAGTGGTTGTCTAATCCTGTGCTCACTTAAAAGTCTGTCCTCATAAAGTGATAAAGGGCTTGCCTCTCACAAATACATAACATTTGCAAGTCAGATTTATAAGCAGAGATTAAGACTATATGTTTTCCAATTATTTTAATTCATTAATTTTTAAAAAATTAAATTGAGTACCTGCTCTATGTCCTATATGCTTAGCACTAAGGATTCCACACTGGTCAAAACCACATACATGAGACTTCCTTTAAGTGACACTGGTGAATGAGGGACTCGGTTACCAAAACAATATACAGGGAGTGATTATTTGTTTTACTAGATGTGCTTAACTGAGGCATTTAGTCAATCAGTTCACCTCTTCTTAAACAAAACTGCAATGTAATAAAATAAAGGAATATATGCTAATTTCAGAGAATCTGGAAAACCCAGAAAGCTTCCAAAAAGTAAATAAAAATTATATAGCATCCCATCATTCAAGAGATAATTGTTGTTAATATTTTTATTTTTTCCATTTATTTTCTCTGAATATATGCTTGTGGTCTGCAAAAGTAAGACTTTAGGAAATGGGTAATTGTGTCTCAAGCTTTCCCCTGCCCCAGTCACCTCCCCCACTTAATTATTATATCATGTGCATTGTTCTACATTGTATTTAGGAAACACATTAATTGTAGCTTAAAGTGTATCTAGTCAATCACCTGTATGATCTACTTGATAAACGTGCTTGAAATGTAACTTTTCAAGGATGTATTTGCAGTCGAAAGCAATGAGAGTATACATTTTATGTAGACAAAATTGTATCCACACAAAGCAAATGTCCCTTATATAATATAGCACTTTGTGCTTGTGTTTCCTAAGTGCACGGTCTTGGTCATCTAGATTTCATTTGTCCAGCTAGCTTTTGTGACTTGTCTTTGGAGAAGGAGACCCGGAACAAAAATCCACTTTATTCCCACCGTTAAATTCCCAAAAGGAAGACCTAAATTTCTGAGACTCTGTTGGGTCACTTTTAGCCAGATGCAGAAATGTACTGATGGTTTTGTCTCTTTAACACAAAGTTACAGAATCAGGCTCCTCTGGGCGCCTCCTTCCCAGAAGGGAAATACCTGTGTGTGAGGACATTAGCAACAATTATTAGGAGATAGACTATTCAATTCATCCAGCTTTCATTAACCAAATGTGGTAGAAAATTGAGAGTTAATAAACTGTATACCATCCAGCCAAGGTTGAATCAGTAATTTAAAAGGCGAGTGTAATGCAGTATTGAGTGAGATCAGAATCTTCAGCCTTGTCTGTAGCACTTAGAGATTTTCATCTTCCAAAGCATTACAGGCATTTGCTGTTTAAGCCTTTTTCTTTTAAAGAGCTTGTAAAAGAGATATTGGCCCCTGAGGACAGGGATTCTCATCGTCTGGTTTCCCTCATAGCAGCACAGGGCGAGGCACTTGAGACTGTGGGATTCTGAGAGACAGGCGTGATGCTCCTACCCAGAGATTTGCAGAGTTCTCCTGAAACTAGAGGCAATGAGCATGTGGACTGAGCCTGGTCCCTGCCTCTAGAAATGGGAAAGCACTGGAAGCACTGCCTGCAGGACTCAACTAAGAACATTCGGGATCCTGAATGTTCATTCATTTGCCTTCTGCAGCTAATGTCTCTACCTGTTCTCTTCTGGGATTTTGCAGCTTGAGGCAGGAAATGAAAGGTACCTGCTGAGCAAAATTTGTTAATCTTCTTGGCCATGAGTAGAGACACTTGAAACCAGGAAAATTTTCATTAACCCTGGGCTTTGTCAATGGAATCCCCGTTCTCCTGAAGCCACTCCAGCATCACAGCACCATCCCCTGAGCCCCCACTCTAACAGTAGTTTCCATATTCTGTTTTAGAATTGCCTAGATGGTTAACTTTCCTTTAATAAATGTCATTTGCCTCTATTACGTACCTGTACCATATCATGTCATGGTGTATTTACATCACTGTACATCTCCCTTGCAGTATGAAAGGTAATTGCGATGTAGCTTTATTAAAACAGCTAAGCATAAATGGCAAAGAGGAAAGCAAATGAGGCTACAAAACAAGATTATTGATTTCATAAAATTAACAAGTTGATGCCCTTCTCACTAACCTCAATTAATGCTTACTGTGACAATTTCCCTCCTGCCAGTCTTGAGTAGAACGTAACTTTTCTCTTACCCATAATTTGGAGATTGCTGTCCCTTTCTCTCTCACCTTAATTGACTTGACTGTTAAGACTAATTAAGATGATAATTTTGGCATTGCCAGTGGTCTCCTTTGCTTTAATTTCCTCAACTTGGTGACAAGATCTCTAGGGCATTTTTATTTGGTTTTGGCTTCACTTTGATTTTCCATGGAATCAAAGCCCCCATTTAGTGGCTCCCTTCATGGTTTTCCTATTTTATTGCTTCTCACTAGTGAGTCCTTTGGCTAGAAGTTCATGGAAAAGCCTTACTTTTCCTTTCCATCATTCCTCATCAGAGCTAAACTTTTACAAAGTTTTTTTGAAAAAAGAAAGAAAAAGTTTTTTCTTCTAATAGTAGAAAAGAAAGATAGACATTCCCAGAAAGCCTGAAAGTTTGCCATTTTTCCCCTTTGTTTTGTTTGTCTGGCATCATAGTGAACTACATGTAAACATATCTAGTAATGAGTTCATTAAGTACTGAATAGTTAGGTAATTGGGATTATAAATGCTTTACAATATGATACATATCTGGAGGATTGTTACACAAGTATTTTAGAGTGTTTTAGTGATATCTGAGGAAATTGGCTGGGGGGTTGAAGATGGAATTCCAATTGAGAAGAATGGAATTCAGTTTCCCACTATCCAAAATTCACTATTCCACAAGTTTTCAGGGATGGATTAGATTCAAATATGAGGGACTACTTGATAACAAATTCACTTTAATATAAGAAATTTAGGGGAGGGGAAAGGGTATACCTCACTGGTAGAATGCATGCTTAGCATGCATGAGGTCCTGGGTTCAATTCCCACTACCTCTGTTAAAATAAATAAATAAAATAAACCTAATGCCCTCCCCCACCAAAAAGACATTTATGGTGAAAATAGCTTATTTGAGGTAAATGGGAACAATATATCTTCCTCACCCCTAGAGAAAACAGAATTAAATTAAGCAGTGATAAGAAAAAGTATCAGGTAGGTAGAATTGAGGTTATGCTTGAACTGGGCAGGTGAGGCCAGAGCTTACAAACTGGAGAGTGAGTCTCTAGCATATGGAGTTAGAAAAAAGGCCACTTTGATAGAATCATAGAGTACAGACTGAAATCTTGTGGAAATAAAGTAGATTGGGGAAAGTCCCATTGAAACATTGAAGGCAACCTACAAAATTATGAATATCATCTGACTGATGAGGCACCACCATTGGAGGGCTGCTGATTAGCAAAATAATCGCCAAAGCAGAGGGTTGGCTGATGGGACATGTAATTAAACACTATCTAACTTTTAATTTCCTTGTATGCCAAATTCCAAATTATACTACTAAAGCTAAAAATGGAAGAAAATAATTGCACAATCTAGTGTCCCTTTTCTACTGTTTTGGGCCTTCTTTGACCACTTTCTACTTTTGTAAGGGTCTCTCTGGTCTGCTTTCTCTTTCATGATCTTCCTATTTCATAGCACAGGATTTTCTACAGCAAAAGTAAGAAACCATGACGGGAATCCAGTGAAACCTTTTATCTGAAAGGGACCTTTGCAGATCAGCTAACCCAGTGTTTTCAAAACCTTTTTAGCAAGTAGAACCTTTTTCTATTTTGCTCAATGAAATCAAATGAAAACATAATATTTAACATAAATATGAGAAGTATTTCATTAGGCCTCCTCTATGCTAGTTTGGGTTTGTAACTGACACACCTTCCCAATTCTTTATTTGAAGCTAGTAGGAAAGTGAGTTTGCACTCCCTGTTTATTACTGGCTTCTAAGCAAGGGTGCTGGTGATGTAGGAACACACTGCATAGTAAAAAGAAGCAAGTCAGAGTTTAAAATTTGGCCTAAAATATTCCAGAAAGTAGATAAATACTTTCCTGGAAACATGGTCATTCTAGAGAGTTCCTCCCTACCCCACCCCCAGGAATGTATTACAACTATCTTATAAGGTGGGTTGTCATAATGTACACTGTCTTTGCTTGTAGGAACATTTTTAGTATTGAGGATTGTGTTCCTGACTAAGGACACCACACCAAGTAAATTGTAGATATAACTAAAAATATGTAGTAAAAACTAATATATAACCATAAGCTTCTGTAATAATTTAAAAGAGCAAAATTGTTCCAGGACCTATAAAATGGGCATAAATGTACTATACACATTGATTTTATAAGGGGCCCCAGTGGACTATAAAGTATACATGCAGCATATAAAAGAACCAATTCTACATAAATTTAATCTATTGTTATTATTTATTTAGAATTTGCACTCTGCCTGCATCCAGAAAGGATATGAAATGTCTTACAAAATTAAACACATATAAAACAAGACAATTAAACACAAATAAAAACAGGACAAAACTAATTCAAAGCAGTGGTGAATGAGACTTTAAACTAAGATATGCTAGTTATAATAAACCCTAATTACACATTTAATTAGCAGACTTTTGTTTGCTGCCTTTGGTGGTGGAAGAAATTTAGGGAATGATTTGAATGACTCAGGCCTCTTAAAGTTGGTATCCGAGGAGGTTTGAGCTAATGCCTCATTTTTATGCAATACATCTTCCTGCAGCAAACTGCAGCAAACACAAAATGAAGAAGTTAAGGTTGCCAGAATTGTGGTAGAGGTGTTAATTAGCTGTCCGAATAGACTGCAGGCTCGGGTTATTTTGGTGTACCTGAACTTTTCTAACATTCTAGTGCATGTATGTGTCTGTGAGGCAGATAACTATGGAACTTTCTCAAATAAAATGTTATTTCAAAGAAGATTTATTTCCGAAATAAGTCCAAATGGTACCTTGTAGCCAGAGGTTCAATAGTTTGGACTCTTTCTTGGATGGAGAGTTACTTCACATTGGTTCTGGTCAGGATTCCACTATATATAGCTGTGTAATGTGGGGTAAATTGCTTAATTTTTCCATGGCTTAGCTTTTGTGTCTCTTACATGAAGCCAGTAATGTGAGGCTGACTCAGCTCAGCAGTTTTCTCCAGCAAGTCTTCACTAGTATTCCAGCTGGTCTGGATACCCTTCTCTGGGCTCCCAGAGCATCCTATACAAACTTTTGATTCTCATTTGCACCTCATATACTGAGATGATCAGCTTGAGTATCCCATTAGGGCCATAAGGATAAGACCCTTAGGGCCTAATACACTGCCTGCCACTCAATGCATGGTGGCTGAATTATAAAGATATCATAAAGGCTGAATGAGAAATTAGATTTAAAACATATATTTTAAAAATAAGAAATGTGCAAATTCTAGCTTATTTTAGTATCATCTGTATATGTGCCATGATATTTCCTGTCATTACCTTCTATCTTTAGCTATGCAGGTAAATTTTAATATATTCTCCCCTCAAAAGATAGACTTAACAGCTCAAATGTATTACCAGTAGGCAATGGTAGGCAGGGCTGCCTCATATCCTCCCAGAGGGCTATAGTTTTTTCTAACTCACACAATGGGACCCTACACATTAGTAGCAGCCGTATATTGATCATGTGAACTTGAATTACTAGTCTTTGGTTATATATGTGGTTAATCTTTTTTTTTTAATGGAGGTAAATGGGATTGAGCCCAGCACCTCATACATGCTAAGCATGTGCTCTACCACTGAACTATAGTTAATCTTGGTAAAAATGAGAATGATGAGTTATCTAGTCAGTTCTTTCAAAAAAAATGCAAATTTATTAAAAGCACATAAAGATAGCAACACTAAAGAATATTATACTCAATTATAGTATATAGAGAGCAGGGTTAAACACATAACTAGGTACCACTTGGTACTCTTTTCACTAATCTTAACTGTTAATCAAAATTTAATCTGTTTATGGTATTCTTTTCACCTTAATTGAAAAGCTCCTGACTCATTATCTTGGTGTCAAATTTCCCCTGTATCTGGCACTTGAATTTGGAGGTAGGTGTCAATATGACTATTCTGAGATTCTCCCTTTCTTATGAGGAAAAAGAAGCAACAACTAAGATTTGATGTCCCCTTGGCAGTTCAAGTTTTATCCAAAATAGCTTTCTACTGGTTACAGTCAAAACATTAACTTGTTTCACCAATGCCTATGATCAGATGAGTAACCTGAGCTTGAAAATGTTCTGATCAGGAAAGATAATATAGAGTCTCTACTTAGACAGCAGGAAACTCTACTGGCCATCTTGTTTCCAGTCAGAAGAAACTTTTCCATTCAATGAGAGAGAAAGCTCCCACCCTTTCTAGAATAGCTTCTGGGCAGGATCACTACATAAATTTGTGCAGGTTGTACACTATATGAGGCTGGCATGTCTAAGGGGGCACCTTCACAAAGTAGACTTATTTATATTTATATTTATATTTATATTTATATTTATATTTATATTTATATTTATATATTCTAATAATTTTCCTGCAGGTGGCAATCAAGTGCCTCATGCTAACAAAATCCACTGACCCCTGAACAACTCCAGGGTTAGGGTCGCTGACCTTCTACGTAGCTGAAAATCTGCGTGGAATTTATAGTCAACCCTCCATGTCCAGGCTTCCTCCTTTTATGCACTTCCTTCATATCCGAGGTTCCGCATCCGTGGATTCAGCCAACTGCAAATCATGTAGTTACTGTCATGCTTACTGCTGAAAAAACCCACATGTAAATGAACTCGCACAGTCAAACCCATATTGTTCAAGGATCAACTGTATTACAACAATTTTCTGACAAACGGAAGTAAAATATCTTTAGCGAATGGTGCCTTTTCCTAATTTGCCAAAAGGTGTCTTATGGTCTGTTCATGATACTAATTCCTTACATTTAAGTATAATGGTGGGGAGGGTATAGCTCAGTGGTAGAGCATGTGCTTAGCATGCATGAGGTCCTGGGTTCAATCCCTAGTACCTCCATTAAAAATAAAATAAATAAACCTAATTACCACCCCCCAAAAAATTTAAAATAAAAAAAAATTGGACAAAAAAATTATTCTCTCATTTAAAAAAATAAAAAATAAATACAGTGGTACTATTAGCAACTCCCTAGAAGCCTATAAACCATATGCTCAGAACTGATTTCCAAAAGTGCCTATTTTATTTCATATCACATTTAACCTCAGCATCACTTTAAAACAGAAAACTGTGACAAGGGTTTGAGCCAGGAATGTATAGGGGCACAGTCATGGGCAGGCATACATCCAAGGGTACACACTACACAGGGAACATACACAAGTATATATATTCCAATAGCTGAACATCCTGGTAGGTAAGCACACACACACACACACACACACACACACACACTCTTAGCTGGACATTGCAGTATATAAAGGAGGAGACTGGCTGTTCACGCTGGTGTCAAACTCTCACCCAGTTCTCCTACTTAACATATTTTCAGCCTATCTCACTCCCACACAGCAATAAGTTCCCTAAAGCTTACATGCTTTTAAGTGAGTTCAATTCAACAAGGCTTTCTTAGGGCTTAATAGTGACAAAGAACTGTGTTAAGTAGATATAGAAAGCCATTCAGTCTTGGAAGGTTATTAGAAGGAGGTGATACCTGAACTGAAGATTAAGTTGGACTTTGATAGGCAAACATGGGGAAAGAGGTAGAGGAAATATCTTAAGTGTAGACATGGAAGAAGTAGAAAGGGTGATGCTCTGAGAATCCCACAAAGACTGGATATGATTGGAACATTTAGTACATCAGGAAGAAAGGCTGGAAAAGGTAGCTGGGAGCTAAACTGCAGAGAGTCTTGAATGCCAGCTTTAGAAATGCATGTTCTATTCCATAAGCAGTGAAGATTCATGGAAGGCTTTGTTTTTAATTTTTACTGAAGTATAGTTGATTTACAATGTTGTATTAGTTTCAGGTGTATAGCAAAGTGATTCAGACATACATATATATGTGTGTGTGTGTATATATATATGTGTGTATATATATGTGTGTGTGTGTGTATATGTGTGTATATATATATTCTTTTTCAGATTCTTTTCCATTATAGGATATTGAATATAGTTCCCTGGGCTATACAGTAGGTTCTTGTTTATCTATTTTATATATAGTAGTATGTATATGTTAATCCCAAACTCCTAATATATCCCTCCTGTGCCCCATTTCCCCTTTGGTAACTATAGTCTTTTTTTCTCTATGTCTGTAAGTCTATTTCTAGTGTGTAAATAAGTTCATTTTGTATCATTTTTTTAGATTCCACATGTAAGTGATATCATATGGTATTTCTCTTTGTCTTTCTGGCTTAATTCACTTAGACTGATGGTCTCTGGGGTCCATCCATGTTGCTCCAAATGACATTATTTAATTCTTCTTTATGGCTGAGTAATATTCCATTGTATATATATACTGCATCTTCTTTATCCATTCATCTTGATTTGAGAGTAACATGACTGGGTTTAGATCTAAGAAAACTGTCAATATATAGGATGATTTTTGATAGGAAGACTCTAGAGAAAGGGACATCAGTCTAGCAAAGAGGTACTGAGGAGCTAAAGCAATCAGTATGGGAACAAGTCAATACAAGAGATGCTGATGGGATTTGATTTATAACTGATTGGGTATGGATGGTGGGGAAAAAGAAGTATGGATGGTGTCTCTAAACTTTCTAGCCTAGAGTTGTTAAAATTATAAAGAAGACAGGAGCAAGAGCAGGCTTAGGTGTTCCTAGCCTTTGAGGAATCTCCACACTGTTTTCCACAGTGGCTGCACCAAACTGCATTCCCACCAGCAGTGTAGGAGGGTTCCCTTTTCTCCACAGCCTCTCCAGCATTTGTCATTTGTGGATTTTTGAATGGTGGCCATTCTGACTGGTGTGAGGTGATATCTCATCATAGTTTTGATTTGCATTTCTCTGACAATTAGTGATATTGAACATTTTTTCATGTGCCTATTGATCATTTGTATTTCTTCCTTGGAGAATTGCTTGTTTAGGTCTTCTGCCCATTTTTGGATTGGGCTGTTTGTATTTTTCTTATTAAGTCATATGAGCTGTTTATATATTCTGGATATCAAGCTGTTGTCAGTTTCATTTGCAAAATTTTCTCCCATTCTGTAGGTTGTCTTTTTGTTTTACTTATGGTTTCCTTTGCTGTGCAGAAGTTTGTAAGTTTACTTAGGTCCCATTTGTTTATTCTATGTTTACCATATGACCCAGGAATCCTGCTCCTGGGCCTATATCCAGAAGGAATCCTACTTCAAAATGACACCTGCACCCCAGTGTTCATAGCAGCACTATTTACAATAGCCAAGACATGGAAACAGCCTAAATGTCCCTCAACAGATGACTGGATAAAGAAGAAGTGGTATATTTATACAATAGAATACTATTCAGCCATAAAAACCGACCACATAACACCATTTGCAGCAACATGGATGTTCCTGGAGAATGTCATTCTAAGTGAAGTAAGCCAGAAAGAGAAAGAAAAATACCATATGAGATTGTTCATATGTGGAATCTAAAAAACAAAACATAAATACAAATCAGAAACAGACTCATAGACATAGAATACAAACTTGTGGTTGCCAAGGGGGCAGGGGGTGGGAAGGGACAGATTTGGATTTCAAAATGTAGAATAGATAAACAAGATTATAATGTATATCACAGAGAAATATATACAAGATCTTATGGTAGCTCACAGAGAAAAAAATGTGACAATGAATATATGTATGTTCATGTATAACTGAAAAATTGTGCTCTTCACTGGAATTTGACACAACATTGTAAAATGATTATAACTCAATAAAAATTTTTTTAAAAAAGAGCAGGCTTAGGTAGTAGCTAGATGAAGAGTATGAGTACAGTTTTGGAAATTTTGAGTTTGAAGTGTTGGTCAAGAAAGTGATGGAGGTGGGTAGGGTATAGTTCAGTGGTAGAGCATGTGCTTAGCAGGCATGAGGTCCTGGGTGCAATTTCCAGTACCTCCACTAAAACAAACAAACAAACAAACAAACAAACAAACAAACAAACAAACAAAATTACCACCCCCTCCAAAAGAAAGAAAGAAAGAAAGAAAGAAAGAAAGAAAGAAAGAAAGAAAGAAAGAAAGAAAGAAAGAAAGAAAGAAAGAAAGAGATTAGATAAAGATAGACTTAAGGGTTAAAGGACAAAAGTATTTATGTTTTATCATGAAAAGTAGGCAGAATGGAAAATGGTTGTTGCCCCAACTCCACCACCACATCCACACTACTTGAAAACAAGGAATAAAATCAAGGGAATTAGATAATGGAAGAAAGATGAACATGGACAAATAATGTTTGGGGAAATAGACAGAAAAAATATTGATTTAGAAGTTGAAGTATTGAACGAGAAGGAAGAAAAAAGAGAATGTAAATTTTTTAAGGAACGTTTTCTTCAAAAGTGTTGATCTTGAGTAATTTTTTCAACAACTTTTCTATCCTCTCCTTTGGCTGTTTTCTCTTTGTTGATAAAAATCCTCTGAATGGTCTTGAAAGAAGAAGGGATATTGTTACTGTGTTGTCCTCGGACAGAATGCCAGTAGCTTTTCTCTTATTACCGATGTCTTTTTTTATAAGCCTAGGAATATACTGTGTTTAGGGAAACTAGTAGGGTTGATAGTTATCTAGTTATTAACAGAAGGAGCATGAGAACATTTCTCTTGTGTCAAAAAAGAATATATTATCCTCTACATCAAAGATTCTATTTTAAAGCTCTTCACGATAGTTGAATTTATAAGAAATAACAAAATAGTCTTATATATATGTGTGGTGTGTGTGTGTGTGTGTGTGTGTGTGTGTGTGTGTAGAATGACATTAAGATATCTCCAAAGACAGCAAGCTAAAATATATTTAGAGTATTGTAAGATTTGCTCTGAAAATGTTGAAGGGGAAGTGGAGATTTTCTTAAAGAAGACTATCCTTACCAGGTAAATTTTGCCTCTTACAAATGAACTGAATAATAATCCCCTTAAAATAGCAGCAGACAGTGGAGGAAACAAAGGGAAAGCCAGCCAGAATAATCAGGAAATAGATTGACAAATGTTTGAAAGTGTGACCTTAAGGTCTGGTAAGTCCCCAGCTCTTTGCTACTTGGCTTGGAAAGAATAAGGGTAGAAGTGAAGTCTGCAATCTCACTGGGAAAACAAAAGCAGAGATAGGTACTTAACAATACAAGAAAATATATGATTGGGTTACAGCAGGTGTAGGTCAGAGAGTAATGTTGTAGAATTATAAAAGAGGAACAATAAGGGATGGAGTAGTTAGGGAAGGCTTCCTGATGGAGGTGAGATCAATTGAACTTAGATCTGGGAGCAACATACATGAAGACTTGGAAGCAGCAAGGACTCTATTCAACTGCTATCAAAGAGCTTTGAGAGAAAGGCAGAAGATTTGGACTGTATTCTGTACAGCAGGATGTTATTTAAGGTTCTCCTACTCAAGGAGGAGAGGAGCATAAAGAAAGTAATTTTATGAGACATACTTTGTGACAGTGAGAAGGATAGATTGGAGGGGGACAAGATAGGAGGTAGGGCTAGGCTGTTGCAAAAATCCAGGTGAGAGATGATAGTGCCCTGCTTATTGAAAGCAATGATGATCATTCATTCATTCATCTAAAATAGTTATTAAACACCTGCTCTGGGACTGGCCCTGTACCAATAACTGTAAATTACCTCAAGGAAACTATAGCCAGGTAAATAAAATAAAACCAAGTGTACAAATAGAAACTCCGAGTTCAAAGGAGATAAGAACTGATTGGAACCTAGCAGGATGGGGTAGACTTGGGTTGGGAGATGAATAAAAGAACATTCCCGAATATTTCTGATTTGAGGCAAGATGCTTGGAGGAGTGATAAGAAGAGAATTTTAAGCAAACAAAACAGTGTGAGCAAAGGAACCGAGGTGAGACAACACTGGGTCTTTTTTGGAGACCAGAGGATGTGAAGCTTGTGGGATACAGACAGAAATGAAGATCTAGGAGAAGGCAGGGAGAGGATGAGTGAATGGGGGCAGGTAAGGAGGAAGGGAAATGGTCAGGGAAGATAGCATAGGACATTAATAATTTCTCATTTTCTTTCTGCTTTGCTACTCATCCTTTCTTCAGACTCTGTCTGGATTCTCTCTGGGATGCTTTTGTTTCATTTCTGCCCTGCCCACTTCTATGCACCATCTTCTCTGGCATGAGAGGATAGGGTCCTGACTGACAGTCAGAGGTGCCCTGGTCTTAGAAGGAAACTGATTCTTCTATGCATCTCATAGAGAGCCAGTTTCGACACTAAGCAGAATCTATATTCAACTTTTGGTGTTCAGGAACATCTTTTAGTCTCATTTTGCTGCCTGTATATGCCTGTTTGGCACACCTTTGGAATGCCTTGTCATGCATATAAGGACCACTGTTTCTAATCAGTTTCTCAGTACATTTATAATATTGAAATTCCAAACTGAGCCTTCAGAGACCCTTCCCAATCAGGTGTGTTATAGCCAAAAAGACGTAGTGGTCTTTGTAGACTACCACTTGGTTTATTTTTTTTTGGGGGGAGTAATCAGGTTCATTTATTTATTATTTTTTAATGGAGGTGCTGGGGGTTGAGCCTAGGACCTAGTGCATGCTAAGCATGCACTCTACCACTGAGCTACACCACCCTCCACCAACTTGATTTTTGTATCATACTCTACAGCCTTCTAAAATGCTTCCGTATTTCCCATGTCCTGGGTCCTTAAATTCTCACCCCAATCTGTATGTGGTATTGATTTCATCCCCATTGTGTAGATGACAAAAGTAAGGCTAAAGGGCGCTTCACTACTAGTATCAGAGTAAAAATTCAAGCCCAATTCTCCTGAGTCCAAAGCCAATCCCTAATTCATGTCAGGAAAGTTAGTACAAAGTTTTCAAAGCAGCCCTCTTGAGCCCAGAAATGATCTAGTTTCCTCTAAACTCAGTAGGATAATGGGGGCCATCTGCCTTTATTTCGGGACTAATTACCTGCTTTAAAGCTAACCAAATCCACAGGCTTAACATGAGACATAGTTTTAAGGTGGTTGTCATGTTTGTTTTCTAAAAAACGCTGTTGGATGTTTATAATGATGATTCATCGTGTAAATAGTTTGGGACTTCCTGAGATCAAAATTCTCAAAAGGTTCTACAGTTCTTAAGAGATTAAAAACACACCAGTCTAGTGGTTTGGGCCCAGAATTGAGATTTAAGAGGCTGATTCTATTCCTAGCTGTGCCTTTGTGATTTGAGGTAAATCCTTTAACCTCTCACTTATTATTTATCCATTGATAAATAAGCATAATTCCTACCATATAATATCTGGGAAGCATTTTAAAATTCTAGGCTCAAAGGTATTTTAAAGCCTTACAAATTCTGTAAAGCACTTTGCACAGCTTCAAAATGACAGTGACATCAATACACGGTGGAATTAGTTCATTAAAAACAAGTAAAGTGTACGAAGACAGGGTTAAAGCATGGATTTCTGCCTGTCTGCTACTGTTTTTTTATTAGGCACAGCTTGGGTCTGTGTTCCTCTTTCATCTCTGCCACAGTGTGGTGTTGCCACAGCAAGTTGGATCATCTTGCATGCCACCTCCTGCGGGGTCATATGTCACTACGACTGATATCCCTGGGTGGGGATTTTTCTGAGGGAGAACCCTAGTGAAGAAAGCTAATTCTCTAATTCATTTCTCCCCTTTGAAAGCTGGATTGTGTGGAAGGGAGAATGTTTTAGACTCTTTGAAATAATACTTCCCTGTCCTATGCCTTAATGTCCCTGGCTATGAAATGGAGTTATTAAGATCTGCTCCCACCTGCAGGGGCAATGTGTGAGACTTACAGTGGGAGTTGCACTATGACATAGTGGGCTTCAGGGTCAGAGACATTTGGGTTGAAATCTCAGATCTCTCATTTCCTAGCTCTGTGACCTTGGACAAGACCCTTACTCACCTCTCTGAGTCTCATTTTCCTCATTTAGCACATAAGACTAATAATTCCCACTTTGTATGGTTGCTCTAAGGATGAATGGTATATCAAATGTTTAGTTTTAGTGCCTGGTACCCAGTTGATTCTTTCTAAAAAATGGTAGCTGCTATTCTATAAAAGACACTCATGATCTTATTTACAAAACAGAAGCAGACTCACAGACATAGAAAACAAACTTATGATTACCAGAGGGGAAAGGGGGTGGGAAGGGATAAATTGGGAGTTTGAGATTTGCAGATACTAACTACTATATATAAAATAGATACACAAGAAGGTCCTGCTATATACCACTGGGAACTATATTCAGTATCTTGTAATGAAAAGCAGTATGAAAAAGAATATATGTATGTATATATATGGCTGAAACATGATGCTGTACACCAGAAATAATTGACACAACATTGTAAACTGACTATACTTCAGTTTAAGAAAAAAAAAAAGACACTGGTTTCATGTCAAGCAAGTACTAGACTTGCTCACTGTCTCTGCTCCCCTCCCCTTTCAAAAGGGGTGAGTGCTCCATGCAGAATAAGGAAAATGTGGAAACAAGGGCAGATATCATTGCTTCTTAACAATCCATCTTAACATTGGAGTCATGTCCCCCTTTTACTTACTGCTGTTTTCTTCTGGTTAAAGGGGCATGTCAAGAGGGAAACTTGCAATTCAATTCAACAAGTATTTTTGAGCACTTAATAAGTGCATCTCTGACTTCTTTCATAATAGCTTCTCTCCTCTTGCCATAATTTATTGGTAGGTAACAGGTATTTCATTCATATTAATTAACTATAGAATTCTAAGTTTTTAGTTAATAAAATTATTTCAATCCTTCCTGATATCTGAGCTACCAACATCTCTCAGGATTTTTTCCCATAAAAGCAGCAATTTTAATTTGAAAGCAATTTTATGTGTGAATGAAAGAGGGGAGAAAGGAACCCCCAAAAGAGCTGCAGGGCAAAAATCATGCACCTGTAGCACCCTATCTCTGCAGGCTGGCTGCACAAAGAGAGAGAGTGAGATGATAGATAGATAGATAGATAGATAGATAGATAGATAGATAGATAGACAGGCAGACAGACAGACAGACAGACATATGATATGACAGGTGACAGATGATAGAGATGACATAGGTGTGAGATAGATAATAGATAGGGATATGATATGATAGAGAAGAAAGATAGATAATAGGTAGCGATAGATGATGGATATGATAGATGATAAAGTATATAGAGAGACAGATAATAGTTATGTAAATATCTAGATAGATAGATATGATAGATAGATGAAAGATAAAGATAGATGATAGGTAGATAGATAAATAGATAAATGGATAGATGATGGATGGATAGATAGATATAGATGATAGATGATGATAAATAGAGGTAGATAGACAGATATCTAATCTCATACACAGAGTTGGCACCAATTTAATTGGGGCTGGCCTCCAGCAAGAGTGTTAGTTACACTTGAGTGATCTTCTTTCAGTCATCAAAGATTATGATGAACTTCCTCCATTAAAGATGATGATGAACTTTCATGATCAAGGAATGAGAGCTTACAAAGTCTAGTGTTAACTTTATTCCAACTTTTGAAGAAGTTGCTGCAGAAACCTAAGTCCTGAAAGAGGCTTTTTTCAGTTGGAGGCTCTTCTAGGGAGATTTTTCAAGCAGATTTGAGAGGTGCTAATTCAATGCCTACATAAGATTTTTCCCTTTAGTTGGAGGACTAGATAAATGCCATTAGATTTCAAAGCTCCGTTTCTTTTTTTTTTTTTTCCATTTAGAAAGAAAATTATTTTGTGTTGCCTTTACCCCACCCCTTTTGATAAGAGTTGTTCTGGAGCTGCTACCAAAGAATACAGGCGATTATATTTTCCTAGTATTGCCTTATAATTTAAAGTTCCAGCACAGCAAACATGGCCGACACAATCTCTGATGCTTGAATTTCTATCTATGAGAAGTGAAGGGCACAAGGATGTTTATGCACGATATTACAACCACACTTGCTAATATTAGGAGACCTGCGCTCTGATATCAAGTTTGGATGCTTTGACAAGGTCTCCAAGATCCTAAGGCTCTCAAGGTTGATGCTATTATATATAACCAACTCTCCATCTCTAACAGAAATGAAGACATATTTAGGTATTTAATCCATGGTGCCAAGCAGCCTTGAGATTTTATGGAAGAGGCTCATGGCGGAGCCCATCCCTTGTCTTCTGGGAAATTCTTAGACTCAATAGTTTAAAAATAACATTTGAATTCCAAGGATAGTCGTTTAGCTACTGCTGTGGTTAAATGGTTGTGTTTGCTAAGCACACACCTCAGAAGACAGGCAAATGATTATAAATGGCAGTACAGATGCAGCACTGCACTTCTGGGAAGCATGAGGCAAATCCAGCTTATGTGTCATCTTTCAACAGGATCAAATTCTGTCCACAGATGCCACTCAGAGGAAAGCTACCATTTAAATCCCACCAATGGGACAAGGAGAACAGTATCAAAAAGGCAGGGCAAATCTCAAAATTTGCAAATATTAACCATTATATATAAAAATAGATAAAAACCAGATTTCTTCTGTGTAGCACAGAGAACTATATTCACTATCTGTAGTAACCTATAATGAAAAAATATAAAAACAAACATATGTATGTATGTGTATGACTGAAACATTATGCTGTACACCAGAAATTGACACATTATAACTGATTATACTTCAATAATTTTAAAAAGACCATAATCTGAGTACTAGGGATGCTCATAAAAAAAAAGGCAGGGCAACCAACATCTGAGGTCCCATCACTCCTCAACTCCTCTGTCTTGGCACTGTGTGGATTATAAATGGAAGCTGGAAATTCAGCAACCAGTATGTGATGAGATGAGGAAATCAGAAGCCTAGAGGATAAAGATAAGCTTCTAAGATACAATGAAACAGAGCACGACTTGACCTTGGACTCCTAGCAAATGAGAGTATATGCATAGGCCATTCTAGTCAGGAATTCTCAGAAGTAGAATATCTTTTAACATATTATTTTTCATTACAAATATAAATCTTATTTGCAAAAATATGAAGAACACCAGGCATGAGTAGTGGCTGAGACTGGCCTGAAGGATAGGGTTTGTGTGTAGAACATGGAAGAGATTGACACCACAACTAATTATTTGCAGCCATGCATATAGACAACTAGTCATTCCTCTCACCTGTACCACCTTCCAGCATGAAGGGCAACTCTATGTGCCTTATTTTTAAGTCCATATCTCAGAAGGCTGATATACATATACATTTTCAATGATCTGGGGGTGGCCGGGAGGGGGGCGAGAAAAAGAAAAGAACACACTACACAAGCCTAGTCATCCTTTCTAGGCTAAAGTCAACCATACGAACTGACTCTTGGTTGCCAGGGGGAGTTTTATGGAAAAAGTTAAAGTAGTGTAGCTGGAGAAGTCAGGCATGAAAGCTTCCACTCACTGTAGGAGCTGTTGAATCACTCTATACTCTAATAAGTGTGTCTGAACGAAGGTGGGCATCATACCAACAGCATAAATGGTAGCAACAGGGTGCTCTAATGGCCAGAATGCTTCATTATTGGTTTTCCTCTCTAAAGAGCCTGGTAACTGGGGCTTATACATAACACACTGCATTCTTTGCTCAGAGGCAGCAGAGGTTATCTGTTCTCTGGCCTAGGGCTTCTTTCTAACTCTGTGGTGGAGAGAGGAAAAGCCAACAATTAAAGTACTGGTTGCCCTTCTCTCTCTTCTGTCTTCTAGCCTATTGGTATTGCACTCTGTCTTAGCTGTTTTAATCAAGCCTTACCCCACAGCTGACATTTCCTTTGTGGGATGGTTGTTGGTGGGGAATTTGGGTATTTCATCACCTATGGGCAGGCGTCTCCCAGGTTCCACTTGAGGAGGGGAAACGTGGGAGGAGTGACGGAGGAGACGAGGCTCCAAGTGGGGAATATCTCAGATGCTGTTATTTCCCTTGTCTCCCTTCTGACCCCTCCCTGGGCTGCCATCCTAAGAGGGCACAGAGTTCCCGGGTTTTGGCATCGCCATGTGGTTTAGCGCGTTATGCTCCAGAGCTTGGACTTCTTGCCTGGCAGCAGCAGTGCAGTGGTGACCTCCAGAAAGAAGGAAGTTGATATTTTTTGTGAGAAACAAAGCTTGTGCGGGCAGGCTGCTTATGCTGTGAGCTGACAACAGTGACCTCCGTCTTACCCTGCCCCTGCTCTAGGAAAAAGGGCCAAAGAACCATTAGAGGTAAAGATGCTACTCAATATCCTGACAATTCTTTTGTCAGGGTTGATACAGAGACACCTTCCCACCCCTCCCAATTTCATAGGTCCCTGTAGCCCCTCTGGGGCAGTGAGGACCATTTTTTTTTTTTTGTATTGACATATAGTCAGTTAGAATGTGTCTGTTATAATGTGTCAATTTCTGATGTACAGCATAATGCTTCAGTCATACATGAAGATACATATATTTCTTTTCATATTCTTTTTCATTAGAGGCTATTACAAGGTATTGAATATAGTTCCCTGTGCTATACAGAAGAAACTTGTTTATCTGTTTTATATATAGTACTTAGTATCTGCAAATCTCGAACTCCCAATTTATCCCTTCCCACTCCCTTCCCCCTCCAGCTCCATAAATACAAGATTGAAGGACCATTATTTGTAGCAAGTCCTGCAGGGGGAGTTCCACGTCAGGGGGCAGGATGGAGCCCTTAGCTTTTATGGAATGCAGCTTGGTTCACTGCTGGGCACCTTCCACAGTGACTCATAGTAGGCACCTGATCTTCTGAGTCACCACTATTAAGGGATGCTGGCTATCCAATGCTCATTATGAACCCTGGAGAGCTATGCAGACTTTACAGACCCTAAGAAGAACAGGAGAATCTATTTTGAAGCTCACCATCCCCTTCTGGCACCCCCTGTATGCATTATTGAGTCCATTTGTGGCTTGCTGTATACTTAGGCACATTCATATGAATTTTCCCCTGCTGATGTATACGTGCTTCTCTTCCTACCAGTGTGAGTTAGTGTTTTTGTGTAGGAGCCTTGCATTATATTTTTAAGTCAAGTCCTCTGAGGGGCATTCTCAGGAGAATTAATAGAGTAATTTGTTTATAAAGCACTTCCCACCTCCAGATGTCCCTAAGCAGACCAGGCTGATTACAAAAAGGACCAACTCAAATCACCACTCTTAGAGAAGTGCCCAGAAGATCAAATAGCCCAATATCAGGTCAGCCATTTGTGATCTAGGGAAAGATACTGGGGCTAAAGCAAAATGGAAGTACTGGTTATGGGATGGCAAAAAAGAAGGCGAGAAAGGAAATTTGGTAAAAGATGAAAAAGAACAACAACGAAAAAGGACATAGCCCCTGCCAGATGCCTAATTTCTCTTTTAATGTTTGGAAATACCACACAAATAGCTCTTGCATTTGAGTTGTCCAGGTGGCTGGAGATCTATTTATTTTGCATTTAACCAAGGGTCAAAGGATCTTTGCTGATGTTTTTGCTTAAGGGTTCCAAATAAACTTTCCACCATGTTTATCTACGGGTGGACCAGAGTAGAGGTGTTTTATTCAGTACTCAAGTTATTTTTAGATCACCTTTAAGTCACTCCTTTGGAAGAAAGCAGCATTTATGTCCAGAAGGATTTCCTAAAAGAATACAGAAGTGCTGGGTTACTGCCCCCTCATTCCTGACTCTGAAAGAATTTCCCACTGGGAATCTGAACAACTCACTTGGACTCACTATTTGCCATGATCTCAAAGGGTTATTGCGCAAATAACTGGAATTGGTCAAATAGTGATACACACTAAGGCAAGGTATCAGAGATCTAGCCCTACCTTACACCAAGTTAAGTTTCAATGGCTTATAATGACAATTAGTCAGTGCTTCATAATATAAACTCATGGAATCTGTCTCCATATGAAGCACCTAAAACCAGTGAGTAGCCTGCTATGAGTTCCATTTTACTCAATTTTGATTCATGTTGTCATCTTAGTGAAGTAGGTGTGTCAAGCATTTGTTATACAGTAGCCTCAGGTCTCAATTTCTTTTATTTATTTATTTATTTATTTAAATTGAAGTATAGTCGGTTACAATGTGTCAATTTCTGGTGTACATCATAATGTTTCAGTCATACATGTACATACATATATTTGTTTTCATATTCTTTTTCACCACAAGTTTCTATTAGATATTGAATATAGTTCCCTGTGCTATACAGAAGAAACTTGTTTATCTAGTTTATATACAGTAATTAGTATCTGCAAATCTCGAACTCCCAATTTAGCCCTTCCCACCCCCAGGTCTCGATTTATGTAAAAGTATATACTGCTTCTCTAGAAGCTAAAGAATTTTACATTTTTTGCCTATGTCTGAGCACATAATTTTCAAGGTAGAAACGTCACAGATTTATATAACATTGTATATGTACTAGTCGTGCTTCTCTATTTTTTCTAAATGGAGAGCAGTATAATTTGAAAAGGAATTGTACTTTTATGAGATATTTCTCCCCTGCTTATATCAAGCATGGTAAACAAACTGTCACTAGATAATGTATTTTGTTGTGTTATACTCATGTCCAGGAGTCCCATAGTAGTACATATGCATTAGAAATTATACATAAACAATAAGCTCACATTCTTCTATTCAGGCCAGTCAGCGTGCATGCACACACACACACACACACACACACACACACTTACACTCACAGAAAAGCCTTCAGAGTCATGAAAGATAGCAGAAAATCATGGGGAATGTTTCTCCAAAGATGTTACATAATAGGCACATAACAATATGATACCAAAAGCCTGATCCGAAAAAGTAAAAATTGGTAGACTGGACTTCATCAAAGTGTAAAACTTTTATTCTGTGAAAGACCCTGTTAGTATTATGAAAAGGCAAACTACAGACTGGGAGGCAGGGGAGGGTAGAGCTCAGTGGTAGGTTGCGTGCCTAGTATGTATGAAGTCCTGGGTTCAATCCCCAGCACCCTCATTAAAAGTAAATAAATAAATCTGACTACCTCCCCCCAAAAAGAAAACAAAAACTTTTTTTTAGTTACAGACTGAGAGAAAATATTTTCAAATCATATATCCAACAAAGGATTTGTTTTTAGAATATATAAAGAACTCTAAAAGCAACATTTAAAACCAAAAATTCCAGTTAGAAAATAGGCAAAAGACATATGCAGACATTTCATCCAAGAGAATATACAGATGGCAAATAAGTGCAAGAAAAGATGTTCAATATCATTAGCCATTAGGGAAATGCAAATTAAGACCACAGCAAGATGTCACTACACACCTATAAAATAAAATAGTAGTGACACCACCAAATGCTAGAAAGGATGTAGAGGAACTAGATCATTCATACATTGCTGGTGGGAATATAAAATGGTACAGGCATTTGGAAAAGTAGTTTGGCAGTTTTTTAAACTAAAAATAGATTTACCGTACAGCCCAGCAATTGCACACTTGGGCATATATTCCAGAGAAATATTTCATGCAGAAACATGTACACATAAGTTCATAACAGTTTTATTCATAATAACCAAGGGGGGAGGCGATAGCTCAAGTGGTAGAGCACATGCTTAGCATGCAGGAGGTCCTGGGTTCAATCCCCAGTACCTCCTCCAAATAGAAATAAATAAATAAACCTAATTACCTCCCCCTCATAAAACAAAAAACATAATAACCAAATACTGGAAATTATCCAGATGTCTTTCATTTGATGAATGGCCAAACTGTGGTACATCCATACCATAGAGTACTACTCAGCAATACAACTTTGATGAACCTCAAGGAAACTATCCTGCATGTAAAAAGCCAATCTTAAAAGGATGTATACTGAATGATTCCATTTATGTAACAACTGTTAAATAATGAATTACAGAAATGGAGAACAGATTTGTGGACACTGTGGGTTAAGGACAGGAGGGGCAGAGGAACTAGGTGCGGCTATAAAGGAGTAGCATGAGGGAGTATTGTGGTAATGGTATGGTTTTAATATCTTGGTTGGTGTGCTGTTTACTCAAAGCTACACATGTGATCAAATTGTATAGAGGTACACACACACATACAAAACGAGTTCATGTATAACTGGTGAAATCTGAATAAGCTCAATGGTTTGTACCAAGGTCAGTCTCCTGCCTTTGATACTGTATTATAGTTATACAAGATATTAACATTGGGGGAGGATGGATGAAGGGTGCACAGGACTTCCCTGTACATTTCTTTGCACCTTCCTGTGAATCTGTAATTATTTCAAACTTTTTTAATGTTTGAAAAACAAGAGTAATATTTTGGGGATTCTGCATATTTTGTTTTATATGTAAGGCACAATTGATTTATTTTGCATATTAAAATAATTCCTGTGTCTTAAAAATAATTTTGTCTTTTTGTGCCAAAATACAGCATATTTTTAAAAGTATAGCTTCTAATGTAAAAATACGTTAATTCTCTGGTGTAGGGATGTGATGGTAGAAATACCTAACACAGCTGAACCCAGAGCTTTACAGCCCATTGCTAAACTTTAATTGACAAATTTAATAGGATTGTGTGCTTAGGATTTTGCAATAATCAGTCCTCTGTTGTGGTATGGCTATTAAAATACATTTATGATTGGCTTTAAGAATGGGTTTTATGCTTTTGCTTAAATATGTTTATATAAGTCTGAGTGACTTCATATTCCATTCAGAAATTTATGGTATTACATCTTAGACTTATGCAAAGTACCCAACTAAGGCAGAATACCTGCTTGAGACTTGAAAAATGTGTATTTCACATATTTCTTAGCTCCTAGTTACTCTTGGTTGTTTATTATGTGGAGAAACGGCCTTGTGACATTTACCTTGAGGAAATTAAACATTTTGATTCAAGAAGCCTCTTTTGGGGCTGTAGGTTGCATTAGAAGTCAGAACTCAAGAAGAGAATAAAGAACATTATCAGTAAACTTTCTCAAGATGCTCTGTTGAGTTGTGTCAATGATATCCTGAAAGCATTTGTGCCCAGGAGAATGGTGTCATTTTTATTTATTTATGTCAATTTACTAAAAGTTTATACCTAGATTAAAATCAAGATGAGATACTGACCTCACCTATTAAAATGGCTAAAGTAAAAAATACCAACAA
The DNA here is from genome assembly GCF_036321535.1 of Camelus dromedarius. Classification (NCBI taxonomy): domain Eukaryota; kingdom Metazoa; phylum Chordata; class Mammalia; order Artiodactyla; family Camelidae; genus Camelus; species Camelus dromedarius. The sequence continues at coordinate 76,491,530 of NC_087472.1, forward strand.
TAAAAAAAGTTTATACCTAGATTAATATATATCTACACACGTATTCTGAAAAAAAAATCTAAGTGGCGATAATACAAAGTGACCATGGTCTATAACACATTTTGACACTCTTAGAAATAGATGCTGTTGAGAAAATATAATGTTTTACTGCACTTTAAATCTGGAGAAGGAAAAGCACTAAGTGTACCTATCAAAGCAATGAGTTACAAAGATGATCACCTTTGTGTAATGTTGTAAGGATAAATCAGGCACTGTATAAAATAGTTTAAGTTTTGTGTAAAAATATATGCTTGAAACATTTTTCCATACAGTAGGAGCTTTTTCACACACCGAATTCTGCCTTGCTAAAGTCCTTTCACTGACACCTTCTCCTCTAATTATTATTTCTTTTTTGGGGGTTATAGTCAGTTTACAACGTTGTGTCAATTATCATTTCTATCCACTCTCTCCAGAGCTACCTTCTTTCATTCAAATATCCGTATATTCACCCTCAGTTCAAGCCATCAATTAAAATGTCCTCTTAGAACATGCTCTTTGGAGGACATGTACATGTGGGACTCAATTTGGAAAGTGAGATAGACCAAAGGGCATCCCAAGGCACCTCTGAGTCTTTGAATGAGGAGATGACATATATATGTACTTTACACATGTTGGAGTCAAAAAGATTGTCTCCTTTCACACTTACTCAAGGTTTATGAGGTTTTCAGTTCACATTTCCCTTGTTATTTTTCATTATGTAAGTTGCTACTCCTGGCTAAAAATAGTTCAGTGAATCATGAGCCTGGAAAAGAGTCTTACCACGTCTCCAGGTGAGAAAGACCTGGAGAAATCAAAAAGCTCATCAGTTGGGAATACCACGGTGGAAGTTCTGCCCATCAGGAAAACCACAGGGATTGTAGGCAGACAGGGAGTCCCCTTATAGCTCATTTCTTGTAATAATCAGAGAGAGTTCATTGGCATGAGCAACCTCCATGTACTCTACACTCACTTCTCTATAGTAAGAGTGGTCTTGGTTTTCCACTGGTCTCATGTTAGTAGAGGAAATTTTCAACTGCTCCTGCAGAATTGAGAGCTAAGAAGAATGAGCATCTCCTTTCTCTGCATCAAGGATAAAAGGAAGAGAATGAACTTTAAAAAAAAAAGAATAGTGAGAACAGCCATTTGGAGGGGATAGCTTAAGGATATAGTCATCCCACATAGCCATGGGCAAGGAGATGGCTTTGTTGACTGTGAAGTCCACTCCACCCATCCTAAGCTTTTGAAAGGAATATAGATTAACATGCAGCTACATTTACCAGTTTTCATCGTATAGCTGTACATTTCGACTTCCCTTGAAAGCCCAAGGCACATGAATAGCAAAGTAGAAACAAGAAGGGGTTGGAATCTTTGCTTTAGGATAAGTCCATGGCACAAGCTCTCATATGGATAAATGCAGACTTCTGGGTTCTGTCCAGTAAAATTGTAAAAGATCTAGTCGGTCGGTATGATAAAATCCTGCTTTTAGTTATTTATGGGGGAAAATGGCCTTGTGACATTTACCTTTATTTCATTTAACTAGCTTTAAGTTTGCAAGGTTAGACTTCTAAAAGCTGATGATTTCCTCTTAGATAATGGACCTGGAATTAGATATACTATCAGTAGAATAAAATACCACCAGGTAAATGGCAGTGCCTTAGTTACAGAAGATTATAGCAGCTCTTAAAACTGTGCTTCCCGTAGTGGTGGTTAATGGAATACAACAGGAGAGGATGTATTCAACTCAGCTATCCTTTTTGTCCTTCAAAAATTGCCTCGCTGTTTTAACATAAACATTAAAGAGGATTAGATTTGAAATGTCTATCTGCTAAGTTTAAAGAGATACAGAACTACATTTAATATCTTTTAATAATCTATAATGAAAAAGAATATGAAAAAGAATATATATGTATAACTGAATCACTATGCTATACACCAAAAACTAACACAACATTGTAAATCAACTACTTCAATTAAAAAAAATTTAAGAGACACAAACACTTGGGCTCATTAATCCTAAGTGTTCTAATCACCACCTGTTCTCACTGATTTCTCTTCCAGAATTGAATAGAATGTTTCTCTTAACTTACCTTAAATATTCAGACCTATGATCAGAAGCCCTTCTGATTTTCTTTTTTCTGGGGGGCAGGGGGGCAAAATTCCCGGCAGTATGAGTATCTTTACAGGGACAGCAGACACAGATTTTTCTCCAGACTTCAATTTGATTTTCTATTTATAGTCTTTGTTTCCTTTCCCAGTGATCCCTGCTCTCTTACTCATGGGAAGAAGAAAGTCTGTGCTTTGCGTGGACTAATTCACAAAAATCAAAAGCGCACTAACTACTGGTAGTAAAGACCCACTGGGCTTAGCCTATTACCATGTAAGTTACACTCTCAAATTTGGGGCAAACACTGATTTCAAATTAATCCCCCAATACCCCATTGCAACCACATATATGCTTACACATGATAAGTCTTGTGGTAAAATTTAGGGGTCAAAAAATACTGCCACCAAATCCACAGAAGGAAAGAAGAAATATGTATTGAATTTCTACTTGGCACTAAGTCATGTATTCCCTTGACCCTTATTATGAGTTGAGTGTCCTTATATGTGTTTTTGCAGAGAAAACTGCTGAGGTTTGTAAGTTAAATTACTTGTCCAAGGACACACACTGAATAAGTGATGTAGCTGAGTTTCAAATCCGGGTTTGTTTAATTCCAAAATATATACTCCTTTTTACTGTCCTAAATTGGCTTTTGCCTAAATATATGTGTTTGGAAATATAAGGATCTGCATGTTTTTCCTACAACAGCAACTAGCTTTTAGAAGCCAATTGATAGGACATGGATCCCTGAACATTTGAGAACATCCTTTTTCATTGTCCTCCCCAGGTATGTTGTACCCCACTCACTTTCATTTTATGAACATTTATCAAGTACCTACTATGGGTAAGTTGTGGCACTCTGGGTACTTTGCCTGTCAGACATAACTCGGCTATGACACATATTAGTGATTTACCAAGAGACTGTTATACTGAGGTTTGCCTTCCTTGCATGCTCAGTTTTGAAATAATTTCTATTCCTGGGCTCAGGATGTATCCTTTGCTGCCATCTTTAATTTGATGGGAGGCTACTTTATGGCAGTAGATCTGAGCAACATTAATCATTTTGTTCTGTTATGTCTTGGTCTTCCCTTCTTCTCTTGATGAAGCAAATACCAAATTTCAGCATCTTTATCAGCAGTTCCTAACAAGGAGGTGGTAGGTTAGGGAAGTGGCATGATTTGCTCACATAGCAGTTTACTACTGGAGCACAAGCTCTGTGGAATTTATAGTCCATTAAGCCCACTGTCTTTCCCAGGTGCCATGTTGCTGCCCATACTGCATCCATGTCCAAATGTTTCTGGGAAAACTCACAAGTTGGATCATTCAAATTTCTTGTGGTTTTGCAAATTATCCACTCTCTCTCACCCCACATCAACCCTCAGTTTCCAGCAGAGAGATGCTAGGTGTACAGTATAATGAATAGAAATGTGTGTAGGCTTTAGAATCAGATAGACCTGGGTTCAAAGTCATCCCCCTTTGTACCTGGGTTCAAAGTCATCCCCCTTTGTAAATGCATGTTATCTTGGAAAAGTCAGCTGACCATTCTGAGCTTCAGTGCCTTATCTGTAATATGAGGCCAATAATATTTACCTTGCAATATTATTGTATTAGCATTAATGGATATAACTTGTTTAGCAGGATGCCTAACTATAGACATTTCAGAAAAGGTGTGGATATCAGAATTTTGTTTGTGAGTACACTACTTTTTTAATTGCCAAATAGATGATTTTTTATTGAAGTATAGTTGATTTACAGTGCTGTACTAGTTTCTGGTATACAGTATATTGACTCAGTTATACATATATATATTCTTTTTCATTATAGGTTATTACAAGGTATTGAATATAGTTCCATATGCTATATAGTAGGAACTTTTTGTTTATCTATTTTATATATAGTAGTGTGTATCTGCTAATCCCAAACTCCTAATGAACCTCTCCTCCCTTTTCTCCTTTCCCCTCTGGTAACCATAAGTTTGTTTTCTATGTCTGTAGGTCTGTTTCTGTTTTGTATATAAGTTCATCTGTGTCATGTTTTTAGGTTCCACATATAAGAATTATCATATGATATTTGTCTTTCTCTGACTGACTGATTTCATTTAATATGATAATCTCTAGGTCCATCCATGTTACTGTAAATGGCACTATTTCATTCTTTTTTATGGCTGAGTCATATTCCATTATATATACATACATATATATATACATATATATATATACACACACATATACATACACATTACATCTTCTTTATCCAGTCATCTGTCAATAGACATTTAGGTTGTCTCCATGTCTTGGGTATTGTAAATTACTTTTTAATCACATTATGAGGAGCAAAAGGGGTTAGCTGTGTCTCTATATTTCCCTGTGTGTCAATTGTAGTGTATGTATATTGCTATTAGTGAGTCTGTTTCACACTGACTCTCCCCCGCCATCTGCCCTGTTCCTTCCCTTTCTTAAGCAATCCTAATTCATAGGCCCTGTTTCCAATTAAAGAATGGTCCCCTCCCCCTACCAGAGGACAATTTTGCCTACTGTTTATTTTTTGTGCAATTCAGGTCTTGCTCTCCCCCCAAGTCTCAGTTGACAATCCTTCTCTTCCCATTTTAGTCAGCAGTGCTCCCTCCCCAGCAATTTAGACCAGGGAGTTGCACACGTGGATTAAGGCACCATCTCAGGGCCTATGAAATGGTAGTTGTGAGATGGTTCCAGACCTGGTGAGAATCATATGCATCACTGGTGGGAAAATGAGTACCATTTGTCATCTACAAGTCTGTGAGTGTTTGCACCCCCCAGCCACCCCTCCATGCTCACTCTAGTCTTATTTCTTTTTTACTCCTCCTCTCTCCCTCCTTTCCAGGCCTATCAGCTTGACTTATAATACCACTGATGTCTTTCTTCTTCTCTCTTGCTCCCTCTCCCTTAGTGCATTTGTATTTTTCTGGTGGCCCCTTCAGTTAGGCTATCAAGAGTTGAGCAGCACAAAATCCAGATGGTAGAAGGGTTTGGGGTATAGCTCAAGTGGTAGAGTTTGTGCTTAGCATGCACAAGGTCCTGGGTTTAATCATTAAATAAAATATATAAATTAACCTATTTACCTCCCCCCAAAAAGAAATTTTTTTAAAAGACAAAAATTAGCAAAGGAGGTGAGTAGACCATTTTCAATAAAGGAAAAAAAATACATGTCTTAAACATATGAAAAGAGACTCAGCCTCACTGATAATCTTCCTCCTCTCAAACTGGCAAACATCTCCATGAAGTCTGAGAGGCACAGTTGGTGGGGTGACAGGCAGGATCACACACTGCTGGTGGGAGGGCAAAAAGGTAACTTCTCCACCTTCTATCAAGAATAGATCCTATGGGGTAGGGGGTGGTGAGTATAGCTCAGTGGTAGAGTGTGTGCTTAGAATGCATGAGGTCCTGGATTCAAACCCCAGCACCTCCATTTGAAAAAAAAAAAAAAAAAACTCAGATGGTAACAGTCAGCCTCACTCTAAGCCCTGGCTGGTGGGTGTCAGAATTTGATTACTGTAGTTAGTAGCTATTTAGGAGTTGAGCAGTCTTAATCCCTTAAATATAGCCTGGCTAGAAAGCAGGGCAGAGTCGGGTGCAGGTTTACCAGGTGTTTGCCTGCAGGGAGAAATTGGAAAAGGATGGATGGTGTTTCAACAGGAAAATAAATGAAGGCCCAAAACTATGAAAAGAGTAGCAGTAGGTCTGAGAGTAAAGCATCTGAACAAGCTGTGGGTAGTGGCCCCTGAGAAGGGAAGGGAACAGTCTTTCCTAGTAAGACCCTTGTAAAATGTTTCTGTGCAGTAGTTGCCGGGCCAAGTTAATTGTTCATTATTGCTACTAGGAATCATCCAGGTCAGAGAAGAATTTCCCTTTGGGGACCAGCATGGTATTACCTTCATTAACCACAAGGATGCCTGCCAATGGGACACTTGACCATGCGTGTATACCAGCACTGATGGCAAAGAGTTATATTGCTGGATGGCAGAAAAGGGACAAGAAGAGAGAATTGAACTTTTTTTTTTAATTGAAGTATAGTCAGTTACAATGTGTCAATTTCTGGTGTACAGCATAATGTCCCAGTCATGCATATACATACATATATTCATTTTAATATTCTTTTTCATTAAAGGTTATTACAAGATATTGAATATAGTTCCCTGTGCTTTACATAAGATATTTGGGGTTTTATCTACAGTAGTTAACATTTGCAAATCTCAAACTCCCAAAGTTATCCCTTCCTACCCCCTTCCCCCGTTTTTTAAAAATACAAACTATTAATCGAAATGATAGACAACACAGAAAACATAAAATGTAGAGATACAGTGAAAAGAGCCTTGCACTAGAAGTCAGGAGGCCAGACTAGTTTACAGAGTGACCTTGGGCAAGTCACTTCACTTCCCAGAGTTCACAGTGTTTTAATCTCCAAAAAAGTCCATAGGATTATCTACCTTGCTGACTCCTTAGGGTTGTTTTCAGAATCAAGTGAGAACCCTCAAGATCTTTATAGCTGATAAAGGGCTGTGTAAATTAAACAATTCTTAGTACCTTAATTACTTTAGCACGTAATGTTAAAAACAGAAATGAAACTAAACCATATAGCTGTGATTCACACCACCAATCTCCCCGCCCAGTCCTGCCTCCTTCTGTCAACTGACATAGGATACAGTATAACTTGAAATAAGACCAGTGATTTAAACCTTCCTTTTTTTCTTTCAGCGAAGGAAGAACTGGTCTTCCATGTCCTGTAAAACTCGAAGAGAGATTTTAGCTCTGCCATTTATTAACCTATTAGGGAAGTTACCTAATCTCTCTAAGCTTCAGTCTTTCAGTCTATAAAATGAGGATTGTTATGGCACCTACATTTTAGAATTGTGATTAAGCTCAAATGAGATACCCCATATACCATGATTTAACACAGTGCTTCCCACATAGTACAGACTCACCAACTGTTAGTAATTCATATTACTACTACTACAACTGCTGCTGCTGCTGCTGCTGCTGCTGCTGCTACTACTACTACTACTCCAGGAAGGTTGTTCCTTTTAGCAACTGGCACAGATTTTCAATTTTGTCACCTGGCCAGGAATTTCTCTGTCACCAAAACCAACAACATAATCTCTTCCTTGACAGATGAGTGTCTCCTGCAATCACAGCTTTTCCGTCCATATTCCCTCCAGGTGTGGTGGGCTATCAAACTACCATACCTCCTGCCTCCACATGAGGCAATTTTGCTCAGCCACTGACAGTCCCCTGTTCAGAGGCAGCAAGGTTATCCACAGCTTTAGGGGTTAGTGGAGGCTCCCACGGGTCTTCCCCCCACCCTACCCCCAAGCAAATCCCACTCCTGAGGTGCCCTGAGACCTTGCTCCTGCTCTCACCTACCACTGATGGAGCAAAGCAGGCAAGCAAACACACACACCCTAAATGCACACGTGCCTCCCACTCCCCCCACACACACACAGCTTCTAGTGAATTAGTGAGTTGCATCTTCCCTAGACTACTAGTGCTGCAAGAAGCAAGCAGAACCAACTTGTTCTAGCATCAGTTTCTGTCTACCAAGCTCACAATTCTTGTCAACACCACTTCATAAGTCTAAGAAAAATATATAAAAATAGATTAAAAAACACATTTCTTCTGTATAGCACAGGGAACTATATTCAATATCTTGTAATAACCTTTAATGAAAAAGAACATAAAAATGAATATATGTGTGTATATGCATGACTGGGACATTGTGCTGTACACCAGAAATTGACACGTTGCAACTGACTGCACTTCAATGAAAAAATAAATAAAGGTAACAACAATCATGAATTAAGATGACTAATGCAAAGTAAAATTATTCAATTAATATTTGCTGGAAAAAAATGAAAACTCACACATCCTCTCTTTGTTATCTCATCACTTCAGCTGCCAGAGGACCTGTTAGTGAAGGTCTTCTTAGGTCCTGTGCGTGTCTTCAGATGGCTGTCTGCATGGGGCCAGTTTGGCAATAAGGCAATCTCCCCAACTCCTCAAGTACATGTGGTTAGGGGACATGGGCTCGTGGCACCCACATTATTAGAGGCATCGGAAGCCATGATTGGAAAGAGGTATGTTTAAAGACCAACGCACAGGAAGCACCAATTGAATCTCCATCACTTCGTTGTTTGAGTGAGTTGTAGGCAAAGGAGCTACACATTTACATACTTACAAGGTTCCTTTTGGCCTTAGGTTGCAAGCATTCTAAGACACCTCTAAAGGCTGAAGTCCTTTAAGGGGGGAGGGTATAGCTCAGTGGTAGAGTGCATGCTTAGCAAGCATGAGGTCCTGGCTTCTATCCCTGTTATCTCCATTAAAAATAAATAAATAAAAATTAAAGACTGAAGTCCCCAGGTTTAGGCACTCCTAGACATGGTCCAGCATATTTTTACAAAGTACCAAATATGCAAAATATGGCATTATGACATTTTAGGCACCTCTCCAAAAAAAAACTGATTTTTTTTCCTCCCCGTTTGTGAAATCATTTGCAGTACCTAGTCTTCTTCAGCTAAACTAGTGGGAAGTCTGCAGACGTTACTGGTCATGACTCCTCCTGCTAGGTGAAATAGTGGCCCCTGGGGGGAGAAATAAGTGGACTGAAGTGATCCTTAAGTTGGATCTGACACCCAAGCCAGACCATGATGACCATCATCCTTTAGGTGCTCAAGATTTTGAGAGGACAGGTGGTAAACAGACCTGAGTCAAACAGGCCTGGCTTTAAACCCCAACTGCCACTCACCAAGATTTGGAATGAGTCAACCTCTCTAATCTTCAGCTTCTCCAGCTCCCTCACAGGACTGTTTCTGTGGACGTGAAATAGATCATGCCTGTAAAGCAAGGACAAATAGCAGTTATTTGTCAGCCAGAAACAACTCTCTTCCTTTGGAGAGGGATAGTTGAAGAGAAACTTAGAGAAGATATTGCTGCCCTAGCTGCTTCTATGAAGACATCACCAGAGTCAGAACAGGGTCCACTGGTCTCATAGTAGGTGTTAGGAGAAAGAAGTCATGTGGTTTGGTGGTGGAACCCAAGGGCTAGAAGTAGTTGTCAGGGGGTAGTGTCCTCAAGAGAAGAAACATCCAAAGAATGTTAGAGGATCCTATCCATCTCTGGCTACTGATGATCAGGTGAAAGGATGGAGAAGAAATCAGTTGAAAGCAGGCATGTTTTGTCATTCTTCGTAAGTCAGCGGCACTAGATAAGATAATGGGTCTCCTGGCATCTGTGAGCTTGGTTAAGTTAAAGACCAGTATCCAAAATTCCCTGGTGTCTTTCCTTTTGGGACTTGTGTGACCACAGAACTTCCTTTTCGTGGCAGTAGCAATAGGGGTCTTCCGCTAAGCTTCTATGTAGCCTGCTCCTTTCACTGGATTTCCTGCTTGCAAGCTTTTGGTTCTCCCAAGTCTCAAAACCAATCCTTCCTCCCCTAGTTGACATCTTTCATCTTCCCTGAATTTGCAGAGAAAAACCAACCATTTGCAAGAAGCCTTCCCCTAAGTCACTTCTCTCAAATTTCCAAAGCTCTGACCCAGTCTGTCTCTTTGATCCCACTCTTGGAGTCAAGCCATGCTCCTGCTGGTCTCCTCACATCCCTTTCCATGCTATTCTGCTGAAGCCCCCCCAAAACTATGTGCATGATCCAAGAGTTACTGCCAATACAGGGCAAACTCAATGGCTGTGCGTGTAGCAAACCACTCACATTCAAGAGGTCAGTGAGGATTCCCCACACCACTGAAACAGAGTGGCCAGAAGCCCAGTCCTGGTTCTGTCACTAATCTGCTCTTTGATTTGGGTAAGTGTAGCCACTCTTGAGGTCTGATTTTCATCATCGTTAGCAGGATAGGGAGGGAGATTACACATTACTAAAGTCAGGTTAGCTCTGAAAGTTAAAAGGCAGTTTTGTGGCAAGAGCACAGACTTTGAACCACATCGACCCAAGCTTGTATCCCCACCCTGAGGCAAGTTACCAGTGGTCTCTCCTAGCAGTGAAAAGGCTTGTTCAAGGCTGCACAGTTCAATGCAGCACAACCAGCATTCAAAACCAGCATACAAAGACTCAGCCCAGCTCTTCCCCTTTATGGCTGCTGCTAGTCCCAGGACAATTACCAAGAGCCAGATTACCGCTTTCTGCACTTTGTCAGCCTGGGTCCAAATTGCTCACCTCCTCCTCAGTCCACAAGCAATTAAAGGTCCTTACCATCCCTCGGAAACTCCAATCATAGAAAAAGAAAAAGAGGAGAGCCATTTGAGAAGACATCTGGTTTTAGGCTCTATGGTCCCAGTTTTAATGTTTTAATGTTACCAAACCTTGATATTTATCTTATCAATGTACTCACACCGATGTTAAATTGACATGTATATACAGAATCATTGCAGCGTTGTTTGTAATAGAGTAAGATTTTAAACCACGATCCATCAATAGGGGACTGTTTAAATAAATCATATTACATTCATACAATGGAATGCCATGCAATTGGAAAAAGAAATAAGGCAGCCCAGTATGTAGCAATATGGAAAGTACTCAGTGATATATTAAGTGTAGAAAGCAAGAAACAAAACATTGTGCCTAGAGAGTTATGATATACGCGAAGAAGAAAGAATATATGTGTATATATGTTTGTGCTTGTGTATAAAGTATCTTTGGAATGATATGTAAGAACTAGTTAAAGTTTATGCCTATTCATGTAACATCGCATCATTTTCAACTGTTTTAGTTCACAAATAGAGAGAAGGGACGTGGTTGCTCCACTGTAATTCTTCCTTAGCACAGGAAGCAGTGGGAGGGATTTGCAATTGTAGTCCTTGCAGACCTGAGCAGTAGGAAGACCTGGCTGCTGAGTGCTAGGATGACCAGCAGATCTCGGTTTGCCCATGACTCTCTTGGTTTTAGCACTGAAAGTCCTGAGAAAACTGGGACAGTTGGTCACCCTAGTCCTCATTCTTCTGCTTGAGCCAGCCAGGCTCACTAGTACCAGGGAGGGGATCTCCCAGTAGTGGGATGAGTGGAGCTAGGGCACAGCCCCTGCCTCCACCATCCACAAGGGACAGACACTTAGAGAGTGGCTGGCAGGTACAAACTCTGCCAGCTATTCTCAGCCAATAGACAAGGAAATTGCGGCTCAGAGAGGTTAAGTGATTTGCCCAAGGTCACACAGCTAGAAAAGGCTGGAGCCAATCTGTCTGACTCCTGCTCCATCAACAGGACCTTGGGGAATATAAATCTTTCAGTGAAGCAGTAGGCCTGGACTTTCTTAACGCCTAAAGCACGCGGAGTTGCATTTTAACCAAATCAAACATTGTTGCTCTGAATCAACTTTGGCAGGCCTGTGTTAGGCAATGGCTTTCTTCCTGTCACCCCCACCCCCAAAGCAAAGAGAATAGATGTTCCAGGTTTGAGGACTGAAGGAACCATTCCTAGCCAGAAATCTGGCTTCCCCAGCTGTGCTCCTAGTGGAAGTCCGTTTTCATCGGGGGAGTGATAACCTACTCATCCCAACTTGATCCAAGCCTCCCTCCCAAGAGCAACATGAGGAAGGAAAACCAAAGAGCAGCCAGCTAATAACAGGTAGTGGTGGAGGTCATGATGCTTGCCTACTTTTTGATTGGGTGGAGGTGGAATTCAATTTGGCTGTGTGATAGGGGCTTCTTTTGCTAGGAAAGGGTAGGAGAATCCTCCAAAACTTCAGCCATCAAAAACCTGCTGAGCCATAGAAAAACAGATAGTCAAAGCTTTGGGGATTTTGGAGGAGCACAGGAAAAGGTCACAGAGGCAGCCATACTTGCCCTTTCCCAATTAAGCAGCAGGCAGGTGTTAATTATATAGAGGCAACTGGGCCACTTTACATACCCTGTTGAGATATTTTATAGAAGATATTTTATAAAGATGGAGCAAGGGAAATGCTCACCATCGCTGTTGGCAATTAATTTGTATGTGCTGAGTTGTAGAGCGTCAGGGAGAGAGGTCACTGGGGCCAGAGTGCAGGAGTTTCTGGGAATAATGGATTTGGGGATGGGCTTATTAAAGAGGATGCAAAAGGAAACTGGAACAGAGCTTTCCAAAGTCTAGCTTTCTTTGCAAGGGCTGCCACAGTTTATGCAAAGACATTTTGTGTGAATTTTGTAATAGGATATGATTTTAAACCACCTATTACAAAATTACTATTTTGTAATTACAAAATTACTATTATAAAATTACTCAGTACCTCTATCACCTATGCCTCGATAAATCTTGTGCTCTTGGATTTGAATGAAGCCAGTTGATGTCTGTGGTGACTGAACTCAACACCACACTCACTCCCACTACAAAACAGCCAGCCTTGAGAGTTTAAGAGTAGAGTTATCAGTGCTATTTGGGGCTTTTTTTTAAACTTTTTTTTTATTTGGGTGAGTGGGGAGGTAATTAGGTTTTTATTTATTTTTATTTATTTAAGTGGAAGTACTGGGGATTGAACCCAGACCTCGTGCATGCTAAGAATGGACTCTACCACTGAGCTATGCCCCCCTCCCCCCTCTATTTGGGTTTTAATGTCAGGTAGAATTCTCAGGAAAGACTTGAAGACCTGCTGGCAATATATTCCAGTTTAAGAAGCATTAGGTGGGTTACATGGCGTTTCAGGATGTACAAGGATCCAATGACCCTGCCTAACGTCTTCCTACCTGCAGCCTCACAAATATTGCCATGGGAATGTGGCAGCGTGGACCAAGAGGATTATAGGTGTGCCCCAATTTATGAAATAGCCGTGTGCCTGTAAAGGTGACCATGAGAAAAAAATTTGGAAGAAATCCTATTCTTCATTGCCTTCCAAAATATCATTAGAAATGCATTTTCTGACACACATTATAGCCCCAAGATGTGGCAAAATCTCAAAAATGTCCAACAAACATTGATTATCTTGAGAGTAAAAATTTTAAATAGCTTGAAGATCTCTTGAAAGAAACATACAGGCAAGCCACTTAGGGAAACCAAAGTTCAAGGTGTCCTTCATAGGTCAGAATTGAGTTTGATGCCCTTCATTACCTACTTCAGACAGCTGCTGGGAAGATTCAATAACAAAAGTAAAAGCACTTTATCCATTGCAAAGTGCTGTATATTTGTGAATTCTCCTTACCCTTCTAGTTATTTTTGGACAGTGAGTTTAAAAGAAAAAAAAAAAAAACAGGAGAACGCCCCATCTGGAAATTGGAAGTAACACTCCACATGGTTATGGCAAAGGGTCAGTGAAATGATGTTATCTGCGAGAAACCAGGAACTGGGAAGCACTCTACAAATCCTCTTACAGGATAGACCAGGGCACTTCTGCCAATGCCTCGCTTTGCAAGATGTATCTGTGTGTTTGTTTCTTCCAATTTTTGTCTCCTCTCCTTGTTAAGTTTAGTGGCCCCAAGCAGGTACAGGTTTCTTTGCATGCACGTATTTTACTGATTTGAGGTAACCCATTGATTGAGTGGTGTTTAACTTCTGCTTGTTCAGACTGGCTTCTGGCGGCTGCTTACGGTGTTTTTAAGTAAGCCATGGTTTATTTAGAAACATCTCCCAAAGGGGGACAATGTTTAAAGGGAAAGAATCTACAGAAACTCTACCTTCTCCCAACCCAGATTTGGATATTTGTAGAAGTTCAGAGTTGACAATATAGAGCCTGTGTTTAGAATTTAAGAAACTCTTATATGGCCTTCTAACCTTTCTCCCTACTAGACATCAATCATATAAACATTTATCTGTCCTCAACTTGGTAATCTATACCTCACATGTACAGGCTCCTCACACACAAACTCTGAACTCATAATAATGCAGCCTCCTCTGATGCCAAAAATACCTACCACTCACTCACTTTGTCCTCTAGAAAAAGTGACAGTAATTATAGTTCAGAGATTGCAAACCGGTTGCCTGTGCACTGAGTTTGGCCTCGTACATGTTTTATTTGGCTCCCACAAGCTTTTTATCTGTTTGTTTTTGTTAGTAGTTAATATTTCCTTATTACAAAAATTCGCCCAAATTTTTGCCTGGATCGCCAGCTTCTCTTGAAAAATGGAATGAACCAGTAACACCAGTCACCATTCAGTCATGATCACCTAGAACTTCACAGCAACTAGGCTTGGGCTTGCCAGTTCTTCCAGCTATGTTGTTGACTCTTCTATTACCAGGTAGCTTTCTATGGGCACTGAGTAGACAGCCCTACACTTAAAGCTAGTGCCTTCAAAGTGACCAGCTTAATATCGTGGGATGGAGAGGAGATAATTGTGATTTGGCTGGTGTACTCAGTGACAGGACGTGTGAGTGGTTAGCCACCACCTTGATGGAACCAGAAGGTAAACATTTAGGGCAATGTACATTGAAGCCCCTAAGGCTCTTTCAAATGGTTTCCTGAGCTCACATAACTTCATGTTTTTCTACTTGAATTATCAGTCCCTTCCCCTCCACTCCCACTACCCGTATCTTTGAGACACGGAATGTATGTGCAACTTCTTTACCTGCCCTCAAGGACCTAGCAAAAGGTGGAGTCCATAGTAGAAGCTCAGAAACTATGAATGAAGCACTTTATCCAATGATAGATGCATCATGAAGTCTTTCTTTACTTTTCTTGACTGTGACAAATGCTAGGTTCATGGAATGAGAACTGAGGGTTTTGATGATTCACTGTGTCCTCATATTAATAGATTAATTAACTAATTAACTAACTGGTTTGTTGTGTCCTTGGATGGATAACAGGATGCCAGTAATTAGCAGGGTACAAGTAAGGGAAGAAAAGAGAACATTTCTTAAGTACCAGAAAGTGCAATTAAAAAGTGATCATTGAATATCAATATCTTGTGTAACCTATAATGAAAAAGAATATGAAAAGGAATATATGTATGTATATGTATGACTGAAACATGATGCTGTACACCAGAAATTGACACAGCATTGTAAACTGACTATACTTCAATTTAAAAAAAAAGCAATCATTGCTAAGGGTTGATGGAAGGAAGTAGCTGGGGAGAAGAGGCTAAATTCTATTTACTTTAGTATGTCAGATCACCAGGGTATGGGAATTTTCTGAAAGAACCAAAAGGTCCAGGATTCTGGGAATATTCTGGAAAACAAACCCCCCTCCTGGTTTCCTCATTGCCGCTTCACCCTATCAACCTACCCCTGAAAGGAACAGGAGGAGAAGAGAGCTGGGTAGAGTAGCAGAGGCAAGAAAAAGCAGTTGAGGTAAAGGGAGGTTTTAAATTGAAAATGGAAGGAAGGGGAAAATATCCAGCCAAAAAATATAAATGAGTTATTACAAGGAACACCATATGTGACAAAATAAGAACAAGAGAAGCATTTAGTCACTGACAGAGCAGAATAAGTTGGGGAAAGGGTAGAAATAATGAGTGTGGCTTCAGTGGTACATACTTGGAGTAGTGAAAATTTCAAACTTCAGTCTTCAGCAGAAAGGGGTAAATACGATGGCCAAGGTATCATGAAGACTTAGTGTGGAAGAATATATGACATAGAGGTGAGGTCAGGATAGAGAGAAACAAATACCATTATATTGAGAGTGTAAATCGTAGGCCATCTGACCAGAGAAAGGAAAGAGTGATGTAATCACAATGCTTAGACAAGAGTTGTTTTCTCACTGATGACTCAATTTAACAATATAAATGTAATTTCTCACTCTCCACCCCACCCTCCCACTTCCCACAAGATCTTATTGGTCTCTTTCTCTTGACTCCTTGGTGCTAGTCTTTTGTAAACCTCTCAAGGGTGGTGCAACCTTGAAACTCCTATAAGTTATCAAGAGGATTCAGGTAAACTCTGATTGCAATGAACTGACTTTTCAATGGACATACAGAGGTTCTATCCATTAGTACTAACTTATTGACTAGAGAATTGAAGAGGTAGTGGAATAGATATGTGTATATTTGGGAGAATGGGGAGTTGCAAAGGATTGTTTAGACAGTTTCCCAAACTTAAATACCCACTGGAGTCAGATGCCCCATCTGAAGGGAGTAGCTGCTAGTCCATTCCAGCAGATTACTACCATGTGAGGAGATTGGTCCACTGTTACCAGATGTTCTGATTTAAAAAAAAAAAAAAGAAACGGATTTTTATTTGAAATTTTCTTATTTTTAAATATTATCAACTAATTAAAAACTTTTTTTGCATATATATTCTAATTTCTTTATTGACTTTTTTCTTAAAAAGTTTGTTTTTTAACAATATAACATTTTTATTGATTTATAGTCATTTTACAATGTTGTGTCAAATTCCAGTGTTCAGCACAATTTTTCAGTTATACATGAACATATATATATTCATTGTCACATTTTTTTCTCCATGAGCTACCATAAGATCTTGTATATATTTCCCTGTGCTATACAGTATAATCTTGTTTATTCTACAATTTTGAAATCCCGTCTATCCCTTCCCACCCTCCGCCCCCTTGGCAACCACAAGTTTGTATTCTATGTCTATGAGTCTGTTTCTGATTTGTATTTATGCTTTGTTTTTTGTTTGTTTGTTTGTTTGTTTTGTTTTGTTTTTATTAGATTCCACATTTGAGCGATCTCATATGGTATTTTTCTTTCTCTTTCTGGCTTACTTCACTTAGAATGACATTCTCCAGGAGCATCCATGTTGCTGCAAATGGCGTTATGTTGTCGGGTTTTATGGCTGAGTAGTATTCCATTGTATAAATATACCACCACTTCTTTATCCAGTCATCTGGATAAAGATGGACATTTAGGCTGTCTCCATGTCTTGGCTATTGTAAATAGTGCTGCTATGAACATTGGGGTGCAGGTGTCATCCTGAAGTAGGGTTCCTTCTGGATATATGTCCAGGAATGGGATTCCTGGGTCATACAGTTAAGTCTATTCCTAGTCTTTTGAGGAATCTCCATACTATTTTCCACAGTGGCTGCACCAAACTGCATTCAGAGCAGCAGTGTAGGAGGGTCCCCTTTTTCCACAGCCTCTCCAGCATTTGTCATTTACGGATTTTTGAATGATGGCCATTCTGACTGGTGTGAGGTGATACCTCATTGTAGTTTTGATTTGCATTTCTCTGATGATTAGTGATATTGAGCATTTTTTAATGTGCCTAAAACTTTGAAAAACACTAGGTGGGCCATAGAAACAAATCCACTTCCACAACCACCAAGGGGTGAATTCTAATTTAGATGGTAGATGGAATTCATAATAGAGCCTTGATTTGGTGATTTAAACTAAATCTGTCTCTTGGTCCATTCAGAATGGGTTTGGTGTCAGCTTGGTGGGTATGAGTACTTCTCCCAAATGGTAGTCTTGCATATTGATTTGTATCCTATAAATGTAACTGAGAACCTTCTAAATAGTAAAAATGATAAGTAGACACTCTGCTTGGTTAGTCCAACAAGTAACTGAAAAATCACTTGGTCAGATTATGAGATGTGGAAAGAAAGTAATCAGAAGGTAGTTCCTTTTTGGTGCCCTTTTTGTGTTCGCCAGATCATGAATCCCTTGAGGGCCATGGAAAAAACTTTGGATTTGGTTTTAAAAGTGGCAGGAAGCTATTGGAGACTTGTGAGCAGGGAAAGGGTGTGATCCAACTTAGTATTCTCAAAGAGACACTCTAAGAAAGCTGACAGGAAAGCTTTGTCCATACCTACAACCTGGAGACTTCTAGAAAACCTGCCTTTCCTGAACGCAGCCTCTTCCCCTACCATTTGTTCTTCCTTAAGAATATATTCTTGCTCCTCCTCCCCTCCTCCCATCGCCAATGGAGATGTTTTCCATGGTTCTTGGGCCATGTATCCTAAGAAACTTAGAGCCTACCTCATCCTGAATGTGTTATCCAAGGGTAACCAATGCCTTTTGTGACTGAACTAACTTCCTTGTGTTCTTGCCTGGCCCTCAGATACATGACAGAGATAGAGCCTTCCAGATATTGGATCTTCTCGACTGAGAAGACAAGTGATATGGTCTTGCAAATTGATCTAATTACTCAACACTATGCTTCTATCTTTCAGAAAATACTGAAGGAAGGACCACTGCTGAAGAACTGTAACTCCTTCAAGAGATGGAAGCTTAGATATTTTCTGGTTCGAGGACAAAGGCTCTGCTTTGCACACCATCCTGCGGTAAGAGAATATATATATAGTGTGTGTGTGTGTGTGCGTGTGTGTGTGTGTACACACACATATATATAAATATATATATATATATATACACACACATATATATATATAAATATATATTTTTTTTTTCAATTGGGTTAGTGGGTGGATACCAGGAAATGTTTTGTGGTGAGATGGGCCAACAGGTAAAGATATGTTGGTAAGCATTAAGGTGGATAACCCTTATCTGCTTCACTAGAGCCCTATCTAGATCAGATCCATAGACCATATCTTTTCCAGCATAAACCCTTAGTTTTGAATAACCCTGAATTACCTAAGCTTTCCTATAAATCCACACAAAAGTTTTGGGAAGAGTTATGTTTTGGTTTGTTTTTTGTTTGTCACATGATATATCCATAAAAATCATGATGCCAGATAAATCCCATGATGCCAGATAAATCCCAGCATTCAAGCCAAAGAGATCATGGGATCATGACTGCCAAACATGCCTATTAGTATGCCTTTGTGTGTGTGTGTGTGTGTGTGTTTACCTTTTAGTGTCTCTTTGCCTCATTAACCACATGGTTCCTTTTCCCTCTCTCTCTTATACCTTTCCAGTTTGCACGCTTTGAAACAATTGATTTGTCTCAAGTTGCCTTGGCAGAAAGCAGCTGTAGAAACCTTTGCCACAGTTTTTGTGTAAGTAAGATTAGGGATGACTGAATGGGCAGGGGTGGGAGCTAGCTGAGCAGAGGGGTGGCCATACCCAGGTGTTGCCTCTTTGGAGTTCAGATTTCCCAAGTCTCCTTTGATCCCAAAGTGTGTATGGAAATCCACTTAAAGTAGCATCACAAATGAGTGCTAAAGATTATTCATGTGGGGGGAGGGTATAGCTCAGTGGTAGAGTATGGACTTAGCATGCACAAGGTCTAGGGTTCAATCCCCAGAACCTCCATTTTTTTAAAAAAATTTAAAATAAATAAATAAATAAACCTAATTACCTACCCCCCAAAAGAAAAGAAAAAATTTTAAGGAAAAAAATAAAGATTATTCATGTCAATATTTGCTACCAGCCCACCGATGGGGGAAAAAAGTGATAGCCCTGTTCCCTATTACCAGCCTGATATAAAGCTGAGCTGATCTTGGGGTAGGGGGAGTGACTATTGTAAGAATCATAATAGATAAACAAGCTTATACTGTATAGCACAGGGAAATATATACAAGATCTTGTGGTACTCCACAGTAAAAAAAAAATGTGACAATGAATATATGTATGTTCATGTATAACTGAAAAATCGTGCTCTACACTGGAATTTGACACAACATTGTAAAATGAATACAACTCAATAAAAAAAATGTTTAAAAAAAGGAATCAATCTTCCTGGTGAAGGTAATTTAAGAGTATCATTGGGAAGCTTTCAAGAGACTGCTAATATGTTGTAGAATATATCAAAATAATCGAGCTACATAATATTCTCTCCTTTGATGAAGTAGATAAGAACCTAAATCCAAAGTGAAAGCTACTCTATGCTGAGATTACTGATGATAGTACCTCAAAGAAAGCAGAGGATTTTCTAGGGAAGTATTCAAAGGCTTGTCACTGCTGATATAAGGCTTTGGTCATTCAAATAAATCCAGACCTGAAAGCTCATTGAAAAATAGCAAGTCCATTGGCCTAGGACTTCTCCTACCCATCTCCTCCCAGAAATGCCTTTTCCCAGCCTCACTGGTGGCTTATGAAGACTAGGGTTACTCTTCAGGCAGGTGGAGGGTGGTACTTAGCAGACTAAATTGCTACAGGCCCAATATACTACTTCCTTGGCTGGTCCACAATCCATTCTCTGAAAGGAGAGCAGTTGGATATAAGAGGAAGACCCTGCTCTCATTTCTCTCTCATTCCATTACACTGACCCAGTATAAAGCTGAGGATTACATTGACCCAGTCCCCAAAAGCTTAACCTTTGGGTGATGAGTATACAAACTAATGTTTTTGGTCTCCATTAGACAAAGAAATTATAAGGGCTAGGTTTCCTCTTAGCCTAATTAAAACACAGAGGCCCTGTTCATCAGCCCCACACAAGAATGGGTTTGGACCAAAGGAGTGGCTGTTGTCATGGTTCTCACTAGTTCCTGTTGCCATTTAACACAAAATGAAATTGCTTGTTGGTGTGATGAGCTCTAGCTCCAAGATTTGGGGGTGAGGTGGGGCTGGTAGTGAAGGCAAGTAGGACCATTGAAACGATAAGTGATGCTATAGCTATCCATGCTCCCTCCTGCCCCCTGGGAAAAGACAAAGTCCTGATGATGGTCTACCTCTGCTAGACCCTCAGCATGGCTTTCTCATTGCTCCTGATATGGTTCTTGCACCAAGCAGTATTAAGAGAGAGTATGGTAAAATTCTCTCAGGTTGTCCCCGACCATAAGAAAGAAGGAAACTGGATTTTCAGTTTCCTCACTCCATTCTAACTCTCCTCACAAGCAGATAGAGGCACATCCCAATGAAAAATATACCCTTTTACCATTTTCAAGTAGACAGAGCAGCAGTAAGCAAGGAGGATTTTCCAGCAACCTCGTTTGAGTAGCACATGGCTTAGTGTTTAAAAGCATGTGTGCTGGAGCCAAAGAATCTGAATTTTAATTCTGGCTTAGCTTTTTACCTGCTAGGTGGTCCTGGGCACGTCATTTAACTCTCTTTGCCATGGAAAGATTTCCTGACTATGAAGTGAGAAAAACAATAATGCCCATGTCATGGGGTTGTCATGAAGACTGAAATAAATTATACACAAAAAGTATAATAGAACAGTGCCCAGCATGTAGTAAGTGCCATTAAAATGTTGTTTTTACTATTGTCATCATCATTATTATTTAGGGCAGATATCTAAGGAACTGTGGGTACCTCTGGGAACTTCTGTCTTATATTTAAGAAGTGGCTTGGGTTGTGCGTGGCAGATCTGTCTGGTTTCTTGGAGAGTTCAAAGGCTCTGTTTGGGGACAAAGTTTTGGAGTAAGAACAAGCTTCTAATTTGATTTTTTGTGTAGGTGATCACACCACAACGAAAAGTTACCCTGGCTGCGCCCAACCGGAAAGACATGGAAGAATGGATTAACGTAATAAAAACTGTCCAACAGGGAGAAATTCGTAAGGTAAGAGAAATAGTAGAGGATCCACATGACTCTCAGGGGTAAACATTTAATTGATTATATTAGTTAAGCCACCTTTCAGACAGGGAAATAAGATGGAAGCAGATACCATCTGGTCAGGAATTATGGATGAATATCATTAGGAAACCTGTTTAGACCTATTTATAAATAGGAGTAATTCACTTAGACTCAAACCTTGGTAACTATGTGGTTTAGATACTTTTGTATGCACCCACTTGATATGTAGATATTACTGTATGCTCAGTGGATGAGGCACTCGAGATGTATGTGAGCAGCTAACTTAGATACACTTATGTTAGCATAGGTGCCATCAGCTGTCTTGACTTGGGTCTGCTGAGTGATTACAGTAACAACTAAGGAAACAGACTCATGAAGGAGAAGGAAGCAGACGAAGAAGAAATAACTACTCAGTAGCAAAGCCAGGATTTGGACCTAGGCTTTGTGACCCTAAAGCCTATGTCTTTAACCATTATGCCATTCTGCCTTTCTGTTTACTGTCTACAACAAAGTAAATGCAGAGGTAACAGCAAGGAGCCATCCTCCTCAAAGCTTAGCAAGGTTCCTTTTTTCCTTAGCAATACCAAACCCCTGGCCACCTCTTCCAGCAACAAGTGCTACCACCATTCAAACTCTGGGCTATACCCTCAGCTCACTCTTCTACAAATCTACCACACTTAGAAGTTATGTAAGTTTCAGGAGGGGAGGAATTTTTGTCATTTGTCTACTTAGAGCAGTGTTTGGCATAGGTTGAGGCTCAATAAATATGTATTGAATGAATAAATGAATCTAAGGGTAATCTTGGAGCCAAGGTTTAAAAAGGAAATGATGCATGGTTCATCTTAAAGCAATGTTCTGCTGTGAAGATCTTGGAGATAAAAGGGGGAATGAATCCATCCTTTAAAAGAACCTGATGTCTTAAATAACTAGCAAAGGATAGAGGATTGTTATAGGCATTTGGGATGGAGCAGTGTAAAATAATGGGTATTAGTGGGTTTTAGAAGTAAAAACACTGCTTCAGAGAAAAACCATCTGTCCTCACTCCCCAGGACTTCTCAGGTTTTTGACCACTTAGTTTCCTAACGATACACTCTGCCACTCATGTCTATGAGTACATGGCAAGTTGACTGAACTGGGGACTAGGTATCTCTCCACACACCGTTAACACCTCTTCCAAGTCCACGCTGTGAATACTTAACTGAGAGATTCTTTGCTTAGAATCTGAGGATGGTCTTTATGTAACTTAGCACTCAGCATTTCACTCCTTTGTTACTTTTTTCTTCTTTTCCTAATGGAGAAGTACATCTCATCCCTCCTGCCCATCCTCCCATAAGGTCACTATGGCTTAGTATTAGAGGTGGCCACAAAAAAGTGATTTCCATGCTCCTTTCCTGTGGACCAATCCCTTTTCTTCCCTTGGCTTATCTGTATCCAAATTGAAGGACTTCTTAATTTCACGTTGGCATAAAAGGCCACATAGAATATTTTAAATTTTTATTATTAGTCCAGGAATGCAAAAACTTGTAGAGAAAGCCATCAGAGCATTGATGTGCCTTTCCTGACTCAACTGAATTAAACACCTTCATGTTGACTACCCAGCACAAACTAGAAAGGAAAAAAAAATCTCCCTGTTAACTCTCTTGAAAGAGTTATGTTTCAGGTTATAATCACAACCTCTGTGGAACTCCTCCAGGGGCCTAAATCTATTAAGGAACACTTTTAGCTGGTAGTAAAATATCTTACTACCAGCATCATAGCAATTTGTCTTGCTTGAGGCATAAAGAATTAAATATGATTTCTCTCATATGCACCTTATCTCTAATGGTCACCACCAATGCCTGACAGGGGCTGAAAGATTAATCATGGACTTAATGGTCTATCAAAGTCAGTACAAAGTAATGGAGGAACCTATCAGAAACCAGTCAGTACACATTAAAAAATGAGCCCCAACTAGGTGCCCAGTTTTGTTCCACAGAGAGTTGAAAAGAAGGTGTAGTCTTGGCTCCTGGCCTCAATGAGCTTTTTTAGTTGGGGAGATAAGATATACACACAAAAAAACCAGTTAATGACAGTATTCAAGAGAAATAAGTTTTCAGAGGTGTTACAAGGCAGTGCATGATTGATTGCCAGATGAATGAAACAGACTGTATAGTGGTATGAGAGTTCAGGGGAGGAAGAGATAAGTATGGGCTGGAGTCCTTTGGGAAGAGTTGATAGAGGAGACATTGGAGACTGACCTTGAAAGATGAATAGGATTTTGTTGGTGGCAGGGGAATAGGGCCAAGGGGAGGTCCCAAGTAGGGGAATTGGCATAAGCAAAAGCTGAGTAACAGAAAATAGAACCTTTTTGGAGTAGAACAGAAGGGGGCTTTATTTAACCAGGAATAGTTTGGGAAAGTGAGTTTAATAAGTATGTCTAAAGATTTATGATTACGGAGGATTATCAATGCCAAGATAAGAGTGGGGAAGAATTTTATTAATCTGTATATATCGATGTATTTACCTTCACCTGTGAGATTTATCCTTTCATATACGTTCTTGTTGCTGTTTAGCATGTTTTCATTTCAATTTGAAGAGCTACCTTAAGAATTTCTTGTAAGGCAGGTCCACTGGTGACAAACTCCCTCAGTTTCTGTTTGTCTTGGAAAGACTTTACCTGTACTTAATTTTAAAGGATAATTTTGCCAGGTATAGTATTCTCAGCTATAAGGTTTTCTTTTTTCTTTTTCTTTCAGTGCTTTGATTACATCATCTCCCTCTTTTTTTTTTTTTTTTTTTGGCCTGCAAGGTTTCTGTTGAGAAAATTGCTTATAATCTTATGGGGGTTCCCTTATACATGATGAGCTTATTTTTTCTTGATGCTTTCAAAATTTTCTCTTTGTTCTTGACTTCTGACAATCTGATTATAATGTATCTCAGTGCAGTATCCTTTAGGTGGATATTGTTTGGAGATTTTTGAACTTCAAGAATCTCGATGTCCATTTCCTTCTGAAGATTTAGAAAGTTTTAAACCACTATTTCTTTAAATAGCTTTCTGCCCCTTTCTCTCTCTCTCTCTTTTCCTTCTGGGTCTCCCATAATGTGTATATTGGTTTGCTTTCCTTCATACTTTCATTCTTTTCCTTTCATTCTTTTTTTCTTCTCTAACTAGATAATTTCAAATGACCCATTTCAAATTTCAAATGACCTATTCTTTCTTCTGCTTGATCAAGTCTGCTGTTGAAGCTCTCTTTTGTATTTTTCATTTTATTCATTTTTAAGTGAATTTTTCGACTCCAGAATTTCTGTTTGATTCTTTTTTATGATTTCTATCTTTATGTTGAACTTCTCATTTTGTTCATGAATCGTTTTCCTGGTTTCATTGAGTTGTCCATCTGTGTTCTCTTGTAGGTCACTGAGCTTCTTTAAAACAATTATTTTGAATTCATTTTCAGGGAACTCATAGATCTCTATTTTCTTGAGGTTAGTTACTGGAAAATTATTATAATTCTTTGGTCGTGTCGTGTTTCCTTGATGTGTGTGTGTGTATGTGTGTGTGTTTCTGGTAGCCTTGTGTTGATGTTTGCACATTTGAGGGAGCACTCATCTCTTCAAGACTTTATGGACTGTCTTCAGGGGTAAAGACTTTTACCTATAGGTGGGTGTGACAGTCCCAACTGGATTGGATGTAGTGGCTCCAGCTCCAGTGTGTGCAGCAGCACTTCTGGTCTCAGGGAGGACACAGAGGCATAACTCCTGTAGAGCTCCATAAGCTGAGGTCAGCATTGGGAAAGACTGAAGTGGACTTCAGTGACCAAGTATGTGGGTATCCACAGTGATGTTGCTGGGTCCAGTGCACGGGCACACATGTGTTAGCAGTGGTGCCAGGATCAGGGGGCAAAAACAAATTTGTGGTGGCAGTGGTGTTGGTGTCTGGAATGTGAGGACCTGCAGAGTAGCTATGGCACCAAGGTTGGAGCTCAGGGACATCTAAAACAAACCACCTTGGACTGGTGGGCAGGTGCATTCATCATGATAGCCCTAGTGTGTGAGGCATGGGCGTGTGCTGAGCAGCCACAGAACTGGGGTCCAGGGCATGTACATGGTTGCAGGAGTCAGGGTTGTGGCTCTGGCATGGGGGAGCAGGATGCTATGTTATCAGCTTTGGTGAGGGGGTACAGAGGCACTTCTTCAGTGGGGGTGCAGGGGTGGTAATTTCCCTGGGGAGGAGAGTGCTGCAGCAGCTCTTTCTAGTGGGTGGTAACAGCAGCACGGGTTCCAGGCAGTTCCATCAGCTAGGTTCAACATCAATGAAGAATTCAGGGCACCTCCATGGTGAAAGCTGCTTGTGTTCAAAGCATTGATGAGGGCTGCTGGAGTCCTCCTGTCCTCCTACTTTCCTTTTCCCTTGTCTTAGGGGAGGTCAAACCAAAGGGATTCCTCTTGGTCCCAAACTCTGCCAGACTGGGGGATGGGGCAATGAAGGTAAACTGCTTACTACACTTCTATGGGACCATTCTGTCTCTGTGCTCCATAGCATTTCTGCAGCTTCTTTGTTATATTCTTGGGCTCTCTCAGAGCTATTCTAGTTGGCATGTAGTTGGCAAACAAAAATAAATTTGTTGTTTCTGAGGGGGAGAGGAAGAGCATTGGGAATGTCTAGTCTGCCATCCTGTTGATGGCACTATGAAAATTTAATCTTCTATACAATATTCCCAGAAGAAATTGTTTAGTTTGCTTTAAATACTTTCAAAGACAGGGAGCTTTCTACCTCAAGAGACAGCTGATGATATTCTTGAAGCTCACACTGAATGTTCAAAAGTTCTTATAGGCCAAAGATTAGGGGGAAATTTTTCTAAAATTTGAGCTTTAGGAACATTGAATAGAATCTTTTGCAAGAAACTTAGTTCTCCATATTTGGAAGCATTCAAATAAAGGCTATGTGAATTGATCTAAAGATGCTTCAGAATCTAGAATCTGGAGTCTAGACGATTCTACGGTCTAGATTGATCTAAAGATGCTTCAGAATCTAGAATCTGGAGTCTAGACGATTTTACGAACCATGGACCATGAAAACATTCCTGTTTTCATGGTCCATGGTTCTATGACAATTCATTAGAAGGAGAGAGCCTTTTAATCTAGTCTTCTAAGCAGCTCCTTATTTCTAATTGTCTCTTTTTTATTCTTTCTTTAAGTCTCCCAGGCTGAAATCTTTCACCTGCCAAAGGTGTTTCATTAATGATAAGGGTGCATGAATTACTTTTAACCCTAATGTAAAAGTTAGTAGATAAAAATTTGTTAATGGATGAACAATATTTAAAAAGCAAACTCTGGCCACAGGAACATAAAGTATAAGTGTTAGGGGGGAGTAAAAGTATTTTTGTATACTGTTGTTTAAGTTCTTAACAACTTAAAATAGAAGGTTATAACTACAAGATATTTTAAGCAAGCCTTGAGCTAAACACACACACACGTGCACATACACAAAACACCTATAATAGATACACAAAAGACATAGAGAAGAAAACTAAAGCAAATCACTATTTAAAAAATCATCAAATAACAAAGGAAGACAGCAAGAGTGGAAGAGAGGGTCAAAACAATTGCAAGACATATAAAAAGCAATGATCAAAATGGCAATATTAAGTTCTCACTTATCAATAATTACCATAAATGTAAATGATTTAAGTTCATCAAACAAAAGACATAGAGTAGCTGAATTGATTTTTTAAAAAAGATCAGAAATACCCTGTTTACAAGATTCAGTTTAGAATTAAAGACACCATAGTCTGAAAGTGAAGGGATGGAAAAGATATTGCATGCAAATGGTAACCAAAAGAAACAAGGGTAGCTATACTTATATCAGACAAAATGCGCTTTAAGTCTAAAACTGT
This sequence comes from Camelus dromedarius, assembly GCF_036321535.1. Taxonomy (NCBI): domain Eukaryota; kingdom Metazoa; phylum Chordata; class Mammalia; order Artiodactyla; family Camelidae; genus Camelus; species Camelus dromedarius. Next base: position 76,518,777 of record NC_087472.1, read on the forward strand.
CTCTAGAAACAAAGAAGGGCATTATATAATGATTAAATGGTCAATACAACAGGAAAATATAATAATTATAAATATACATATGCACCCAACATCAGAGAACCTAAATATATAAAGCAAATAATGACAGATTTGAAGGCAGAAATTGACATCAATATAATAATAATGGGGGGCTTCAATACTCCACTTATAATAATGGATAGAATATGCAGACAGAAAATCAATAAAGAAACAGTCAACTTGAAAAACAATATTGACCTAACATATACAGCAATTCCCACACAACAGCACCAGAAGACACATTCTTGTCAAGGGTGCATAGAACATTCTCCAGGAAAGATAACATGTTAGGTCACAAAACAAGTTATAACAAATTTAAGAAAATGGAAATCATTTCAAGTATCTCTTCTGACCATAACAGAATGAAATATAAATCAATAATAGCAAGAAAATAGAAAAATTAACAAATACATGAAAACTAAATAATATACCCTTGAACAATCATTAGGTCAAAGAGGAAATCCAAATGGGATTTTAAAAATATCTTCAGAAAAAAAATGAAAACACAACATAACAAAACATAGGGATGCAGCAAAAGTAATTGTAAGAGGGAAGTTCATAGCAATTAACACCTCCATTTAAAAAAAGGATCTTAAATAAACAACCTGATGTCACATATCAGGGAGCTGGAAAACCAACAAAATAAACCCAAAGTTAGCAGAAAGAAGGAAATAATAAATATCAGAGCAGAACTAAATCAAATAGATTTTAAAAATTATAAAAAGTCAACAAAGCTAGAGGTAATTTTTAAAAAATGAATAAAATTGACAAACCCTCAGCTAGAGTAAAGAAAAAAAAGTAGAGAGGACTCAAATAAAGTCAGAAATGAAAGAGAAGACATTACAAAAGATGCCTTAGAAATAAAAAGGAACATAAGGAACTATTATAAACAAACTGGATAACCTAGAAATTGATACATTCCTAGAAACAAACTACTAAAATTGAATCAGAAAGAAATAGAAAGCCTGAACAGACCAATAACTAATAGGGAGATTGAATCAGTAATCAAAAATCTCCCCAGAAAGAAAAGTCCAGGACCTGATGGCTTCATGTGTGAATTCTACCAAGCATTCAAAGAATTAATACCAATTCTTCTTAAACTCTTCCAGAAAATAAAAAACAAGAGAATACTTCCAAACTAATTTTATAAGGCCAGCATCACTCTGTTACCAAAACCAGGCAATGATACTAAAAGAAAAGAAAGCTGCAGACCAGTATCCCTGATGAACATAGATGCAAAAATCCTTGATAAAATACTAGCAAACTGAATTAAATAGCACATTAAAAGGATTATACACTATAACCAAGAGGAATTTACCCCAGGGGTGCAAAAATGGTTCAATATACATAAATCAAACAATATATAGATTTCAATATATTGAAATCAAACAATATACATAATCAAACATGGTCATCTCAATAGATGGAGAAAAAGCTTTTGACAAAGCTCAGTGCCCATACTTCATTAAACTTCAACAAAATAGGTACAGAAAGATCTTACCTCAACACAATAAAGGTCATATATGAAAAGCATATAGATAACATCATAACTGATGAGAAAAAATTGAAAAGCTTGCCCTCTAAGATCTGGTACAATGCAAAGATGCCTACTCTCACCACTTCTTTTCAACATAGTGCTAGAAACCCTAGCCAGAGCAATTGGGCAAAAAAAGAAATAAAAGGTACTCAAATTAGAAAGGGAGAAACAAAACTGTCTCTGTATACGACATGGTCATATATGTGGAAAAACCTGAAGATGCAATAAAGTTTTTGTTAGAACTAACAAACAAATTCAGTAAAGTTGAAGGATACAAAATCAACATGCAAAAAGTCTCTTGGGTTTCTATACACAAGCAATGAACTATTCAAAAGAAAAATTAAGAAAATAAGCCCATTCCCAATAGTAAGAAAAAAAAATAAAATACTTAGGAATACACTTAACCAAAGAAGGGAAAGACTTGTACACTGAAAATTACAAAATATTGATGAAGGAAAGTAAAGAAGACATACATAAATGGAGAGACATCCCATGTCCATGGATTAAGAATTAATATTGCTAAAATAGCCATACTACCCAAAGTGATCTACAGATTTAATGCAGTCTCAATCCCAATCCCAATCCCAATGGCATTCCTTACAGAAATAGAAAGAGCAATCCTAGATTTCATATGGAACCACAAACAACCCCAAATAGCCAAAGCAATCTTGAGCAAGAAGAGCAAAGTGGAGACATCACACTTCCTGATATCAACATATATTACAAACCTATAGTAATCAAAACAGTATTTTACTGGCATAAAAAGACATATAGACCAATGGAACAAAATAGACAGCACAAAAAGAAAACCATGCTTCTACAGTCAACTGATTTTGAGAAGGGTTCTAAGAACACAAAATTGGGAATGATAGTCTTCAATAAATGGTGTTGGAAAAATTAGATACTGATACACAGGAGAATGATATTAGACCATTATCTCACACCATATACAGAAATCAACTAAAGCTTCAATGTAAGACCTAGAACTATAAAACTGCTAGAAGAAATCAGAGAAAAGCCTTCTTGACATTGACTGGGGCAATGATTTCTTGGCCATGATACCAAAAGCATAAGCAACAAAAGCAAAAATAAACAAATGGGATTACATCAAATTAAAAGTCTACTGCACAGCAAAGGAAACAATCAACTGAGTGAAAAGGCAACCTAGGAATGGGAGAAAATATTTGCAAACCATATATATCTGACATGGGGTTAATATCCAAAATATATAAGGAACACCTACAACTCAACAGCCAAAACCCCCAAATAATCTGATTTTAAAAGGAGCAAAGGACTTGTATTGACATTTTTCAAAAGAAGACATAAAAATGGCTAAAAAAAATACTATGGCCAGCCCTTTGTAAACAGTTGTAATAAGTTGGGCCCACATTAGAAAAGGAAAGCTACTGGAAGCTGGTTGAATGCCTGAGAAATAGATAAACAACAAGTTTATACTGGATAGCACAGGGAACTATAATCAATATCTTGTAGTAACCTATAATGAAAAAGAATATGAAGACAAGTGGATGTGTGTATATGTATGACTGAAACATACTGTATACTAGAAATTGACACAACATTGTAAACTGACTATAATTCAATAAAAAAATTTTTAATTAAAGAAATGGCTAACAAGTTAAGTGGTCAACATCATTAATCATTAGGGAAATGCAAATCAAAACCAGTGAGATAGTACCTCACCTTTGTTAGAATGGCTATTATCAAAAGTCAAGAGATGAAAAGTGCTGGCAAGGATGTAGAGAAAAGAGAAACCTTGGGCACTTTTGGTGGGAGTATAAATTTGTACAGCCATTATGGAAAGTAGTATTAGGTTTCTCAAAATATTAAAAATATAACTACCTTTTGGTCCAGCAATTCCACTTCTGGGTATATATCCAAAGGAAATAAAATCAGGATCTCAAAGAGATATCAGCACTCCCATTTTTATTTCAACATTATTCACAATAGCCAAGATATGGAAACAATCTAAATGTTTAATTTAGGATTTAAATTAGTGGATTTATGGATTAAATCAATGGATTAATTGATAAAGAAAATGTGGTATACATGTATACAATGGAATATTGTTCAGCTTTAAAAAAAGAAGGAAATCTTGCCAGTTGCAACAACATGGATGAACCTAGAGGACACTGTGCTAAATTAAATAAGCCAGACACAGACAATACTACATGTTATCATTTATATATGGAATCTAAAACAGTTAAACTCACAGAAGCAGAGAGTAGAATGGTGGTTACCAAGTGCTGAGGATAGGGAGAAATGGGGACATGTTGGTTAAGGGGTACAAAGTGTCAGTTATGCAGGATGAATAAGTTTTGGATATCTAATGTACAATAATGTGACCATAAGTAGCGATCATTTATTTTATACTAAAATTTGCTAAATGGAAAGATTGTAAGTGCTCTCAACACAAAAAGAAAAAAGAAGGAAAGGAAGTAGTAACATTCTGAGGTGGTATGTTAATTAACTGGATTCGTGGTGATTATTTCACAGTATATATGTATCTCAAATCATTAAATATATACAATTTTAATTGTCAGACATACCTTAATTATTTACATTCACTTTTTTCATTTATGTACTTATTTATTTTTTATTTTATTGAGTTATAGTCAGTTTACAATGTTATATCAATTTCTGGTATACAACACAATTTTTCAGTCATATATAAATATACATATATTCATTTTCATATTATTTTTCACCATGAAGTACTACAAGATCTTATATATATTTCCCTGTGCCATGCAGTATAAACTTGTTTATCTATTCCATATATAGCTGTCAGTATCTACAAATCTCGAACTCCCAGTCTGTCCCTTCCCACCCCCCTCTCCCCTGGCAACCACAAGTTTGTATTCTATGTCTGTGAGTCTGTTTCTGTTTTATATTTAAGTTCATTTGTCTTCTTCTTTTTTAAGATTCCACATATGAGCAATCTCATATGGTATTTTTCTTTCTCTTTCTGGCTTACTTCACTTAGAATGACATTCTCCAGGGATATCCACGTTGCTGCAAATGGCATTTTTATGGCTGAATAGTATTCCATTGTAAAAATGTACCACAACTTCTACATTCACTTAAAAAAAAAAGAAAATTAGTTTTTCTGGTGGGTAGACTAGATGAACACCAACATTCCTTTCAACTTGAAAAGCTTATCATTCTAAGATTTCATTAAGCAGGTAAGAAAACTGAACCTCAGAGGAGATCAGCTGCCTTTCCTAAAATCACATAGTTGATTGTGGCAGAACTGAGATCTTAGATCTCCTAATTCTTAATCCATACTCTTGGAAGGGCATCTTTAATTTTGCCTAATTAATTATCTCCTTTATTTCCTCTAGTCCCCACCCCTTGTGATTATGGGGTAGTCTGATAGACAACTAAGTGATACTAAGCCAGACAACTAGGTTGTATAGATCAACAAATAGATTAAAGTTGGCTAAATGACTGTCTAGCTCATATATGGTGTCTCTATGGCTAGTGGTTTGCTCAGGATGAACACAGTTTACATTTATTGTCCCAGCATAATTACATATTAAAACTTCCCCCTTTCACTCTTCAGAGTGTCCTGATTTGGGTGATATGATCACCCCACCAATGGCCAACCTGGAAGGCCCTAACATTCTGTAGTTTCCAAAGCCTTGGTATAACAAAGAAGTTGAGTTCAAGTTACAGCCCAAACCACCAATTTTGTTTTATCTAAGCACAAGCCATCCTAAACAAGATTCTTTTAAGGAAAGACGTCTTTATAAAATTTTGTGCTTTGTGGGGTGATTCATTTGAGACTTCTGTGCACTTTGCAAATACTTAATATTATTAAGTCCTCACATTTGGATTTTGCTTTAGAATTTACAGAACACCTGGACAAACAAGATCTCCTTTAACCAATAAACAAATAATTATTGTACCTATCTGGGTTCTAGATTATGCTAAAGGGGATTCAGGAGATGGAGATAGCCTTAGCTGCCCTAAAACAGTAAAGAATTTGATTGGAGTGATGGTCTCTGCATGAATGTATTCCCTTAAGTATTTTAGAGAGGATAAAAATCAAACACAAAACCCAACAACCACACATTGAAAGCCGTTAAGTCAGACTGCCTTCCTCAGCATTTGGAGAACCAGGGTTTGTATACATGAGTTTTTCATCTGTCTTCAAAGTGGATTGTTAATCTGTGTCAACTATTAGAAAGGTAATATCATACTGTGTTAATCTCCTAGGACCGCCATAACAAATCTGCAAACTGGGTGAATTAAAACAATCGAAAACTTATTCTCTCACAGTTCTGGAGTCCAAATCAGTGTGTCAGCAGGGCTGTGCTCTTTCTCTCTCTAAAGGCTGTAGAGTAAAATCCTTCTTTGCCTCTTCTTAGCTTCTGGTGATTACAGACATTCTTTGGCATTCCTTGGCTTGTAGACACATCACTCCAGTCTCTGCCTCTATCATCACATGGTGTTCTCTCCTATGTCTGTGTTCAAATATCCCTCTTCTTATAAGTCACTGGATTAGTGCCTACTCTAATCACTAATGAACTCATCTTAAGTTAATTACATATATAAAGATCTTATTTTCAAATAAGGTCACATTCCCAGGTACCATGTACTTAAAAATATTTTGACAGGAGACACTCACCCAGCGTTGTATGCATCAAAGTTTCCTTGTACATGCACATAAGGAATATAAATCCCATCTCTTCCATGGCTAAACCAAAACAATGTCCATTTTTATATATTCTTTTATATTCTGTAGCTAATTGGACCATGAAATTCAGTATTCTACCAGGCAGAGTTCTTCATTTCTTCCACATGTCCTGTAGAATCTTGAACATTCAAGGAGAGCTCACTTGTCACTCTATACTGTTTAAGAAGTTGTCTCCTATAGTAGACTATGAGCTCCTTGAGGACAAGAACTATGGGGTCATTCATCTCTGTATCTGTAGTGCCTAGCTTCATAGATGACACAAAGTAGCTATTAGTAATTATGGGAGAAGAGAAGCAGGTTGGAGGGAAGGAAGGTATTCATAGAGTTATGATCTAGTGGTTTATGACATAGAAAGAGGCTGGAAGCTCACTATGCCAAAGCCAAGACCATGTCACTTCTTCAGGACTCTCTCCTCTCTACTCTGGTCTTCATAGAACTTTGCCACAGTCTCAGTATGCAAAATATAATACAATCACAAAGTGATACCATACCAGGTGAACCTTTAGCTCTAAAAGTAGCTTTTCCTTCCAGAATCTTCCTAGTCAGTCCAACAGTAGCTTAGCACATAAAAAGCATGCCAGAGGGGGAAGGAGGGGTCAGAGAGTACCATGTGCAGGCTATGTTTTAGATGACTAATCCCTATAAATTGATCAAGGTTGAACACTAAATGTGCCAGAGCCCTCAATAGCTCAAATGCTCACGCTCTCTCTCTCTCTAACGGACCATTATCAACTGGTATCAGAGAGAATATATAGTTCGTTTTAAAGTCTTATGCCTTTACACACCCAATCGATTATAGTGTCAAAAATAAAAAATCTGAATGTATACACCTATGTCTACATTCCAGAGGGAGGCAGAGAAGGAAGAGATCTGACATTGACAGGAATTAGAGAAAAGTTGGAAGTGTCCCATGGAACACATGCCCAGAACAAATTTGGGAGTTTTTGGTGCCCACCCCTCCCCTTCTTCTTTAATCCCCAAACTAGTTGCTGGCATATCCCATGCCTGCCCCACAGCCATGAGAGTCAGGCTGTGAGAAACAAATACAGCATTCACAGGCAGGTTAATAGTAAATGTCAAATTCAATACCATAAAAGAGGACACCAAACAGAACACCCTTCCATGGTGGCCAAGACTTTGACTTGTTCATCACTATATCCCAAGTGCCTTGAAAAGTGTCAAGCATGGAGTAGTGATTCAGTAAATATTTAATGAATTTTGAATGAATCAAATTTATTAATCAGGAAACTGCTATAGGCAGTCAGAGCATGGTAGTCAGAAAAGAATGCTTGGGCCAGAAGATTCTGAAATGAAACTCTTGTCCCAGCAATGCAATGCTCTTCTTACTTGGCAGTGGTAGGGCCAGGAAGAGTCATATATATCTCCAGGAGTGAGCAAAAGCCTAACGAGCATTCCTTAGGCCAGAGTCAGAGCCCTGCCTCCTCCCTTTCTTGCCTGGCTAAAGGACTTAGATATCACTGAATGTCCAACTTACCACTTCCTTTTGCTGACTACTCAAAGAGAGCCAAGGCCAAGGCTAACAGAACTAATTTTGCTTAGGCTAAACCAGTGCAATGGTTTAGCCAAGCAGAATAAAGATCATCACTCCTGCCTTTAGTTCCTATTCCAGCTACTCGCCCCCATTCTTTTTCACTCTCCAAAACCACTGGGGGAAAAAATGGAGGTGGGAGATTTTTAGGTATCAGCTCCAACTTTCATCTTCCTCTTCCCATGCTCTGACACCTTCTATAGCTGGCCATTTCAGCATTAGCAGCAGAATTTCTGGCCTCCCCTAATCCACCTCTGTCATTAACTCTCTATTCTTTCTTTTCTTTGATCTATTTTAGATACCTGCAGCAGAAAACAACCCTTTCCTTGTTGGAATGCACTATTGGTACTCCAGCCACAGTCCCCGCACCCAGCACTGCAATGTTTGTCGGGGGAGCATTCCTGCCTTATCAAGAAATGTTATCATCTGTGAAGGTACCTTTCTGATTCCTTTAGGAAGTGGAGCTCAGTGGGTGGAGATAGGGATGAAGGAACTTGTGTGGCTTTAGAATCACTGACTCACCCTAGGTCACTGACTCTAGTGTAAGGTTAACCCTAACACTTAACAGACTGAGGAAAGGAGTTAGAAGGAAACTGGCATGAGGAGGAATTATCATATATCAAAATGGAGGGTTGGGTCTGGGAGGATTGGACAATACGGTCACAGGGCTGGGAAAACAGAAATCACCTCATTCTTACCATTAATTTCCATTCAAGTCAGATAGTAGAAAATTTAACCAGGAAGGATAAAAGGAAACTGAATTATATGGAGAATAGGACTTTAGAGTTAGGTCACTTCTACTTAGATGCATCTAGGTTCTAACTTTTAGAACAGCTTAGGGAAATAAATTAGAATCTTCATTGTCACCAGATTCACATCCACTGTTTTTCTTCCTCTTTTTACAGTGTGCAAAGTGAAGTCCCACAGATTATGTGCTTTGAGAGCAAGCAAAGATTGCAAATGGAATACGTTATCTATCACTGATGACCTCCTCATGCCAGCAGATGAAGTGGTAAGTACCAGCCATGCTTTCTCATAGTCACCTTTTCCATCTCCCCTTCAGCCAGGACACAAAGGGGAAGGAAGACATCTTCCTCTTTCTAGGCAACCTAAGTAGGCTTCTTCCCCAGGCTCATGATCCAAACAATCTAGAAGAAGGAAAGCTGCCTCCAACTCCCACCTGTCATTGGTCACTAGCATTGGAGTTAGGAGGGCAGGATGATGTAAAAATTCCTTGGGGTTACCTAGTATCCTCTATGGGGTAGTATAGTTATCCCAGCTGGGCCTTCCTCTTCTTATATCACTAACTTCTATCTTTTGTCTCTTTTTACCCTTCAGAAAACTATGCCCCATCAATGGGTAGAAGGAAACATATCTGTCAGTTCTCAGTGCGCAGTCTGTCATGAGAACTGTGGCAGTTATCAGAGACTTCAAGATTTCCGGTGTCTTTGGTGTCATTCTACGGTAAGACTCTTCCCATTTCCTTGATACTTAGAGAACTTGACTTCTAGAGAAGGGGTTGGGTTGAAGTTTGATTGTGCATACACATAGATAGAAATCTCAGAGACCCTTACCCAAAAACAGATTATACAGATTCCATAGTATAGATCTCAGTATCCTGCCTTTCCAGAATTGGCTGTGGAGTCTTTGAGATGAAGACTTAATGCTCCCTCTTATCTTTGATGGGTCTCAAATGGTGAGGCCTACTTGCAAATGGGAAAAGCTGAACTCTCTTACAATAGTATGGACAATTAAAAAAATAAGTTCTGAGTCTGCCCTTATGAAAACTTCTTCCCTCATTCACTATTTCCTAGGAAATTATAATCGTTAATTAATTATGGTTAATAATATTACCACATTTTTATTGCCACTATGTATTGAGTGTTTTATATACATGATCTCATTTAATCCTTACAACAATCCTAAACCAGCCCTCACTGTCCCCATTTACAGAAGAGGAAAGTGAGGTTCAGAAAAGTAAAGTGATTTGCTCAAGGTCATGCAGCCAGTAAATAAGAGTCTTGATTCATACATAATTCTGCAAAAACTGTGCTCTAAACTGCAATATTACCATGCCTCTAAACCAGTGGTTCTCAACTGGGTTTATTTTTGCCCATCTCCCCAGGAGACATTTGACAACACCTGGAGACTTTTTTTTTATCCAATTCTGATGGAATGTTTTTTAATTTATTGAGGTATAGTTGATTTATAATGTGTAAGTTTCAGGTATACAACATATGATTCACAATTTTTAAAAATTATACCCCATTTATATATATTATAAAATATTGGCCATATTCCTGGTGCTGTAAAATATATCCTTGTAGCTTATTTGTTTAATACATAATACTTTGTGCTTCTTAATCCCCTACCCCTATCTTACCCCTCCCCCTTCCTTCTCCCCACTGGTAACCACTAGTTTGTTCTCTAGATCTGTGAGTCTGTTTCTTTTTTGTTATATTCACTACTTTGTTGTATTTTTTAGATTCCACATATAAGTAAAATCATACAGTATTTGTCTTTCTCTGTCTGGCTTACTTCACTAAAAATAATACCCTTCAGGTCTATCCATGTTGTTGCAAATAGCAAATTTTTGGTCTTTTTTATGGCTGAGTAGTATTCTATTGTACATATATACCACTTGTTCTTTATCCTTTCGTCTGTTGATGGACACTTAGGTTGCTTCCATATCTTTGCTATTATAAAGAATGCTGCTATAAACATTGGGGTGCATGTATTTTTCTGGATTAGTGTTTTTATTTTCTTCCAATATATACCCAGGAGTAGAATTGCTGGACCATATGGTAGTTCTCATTTTAGTTTTTTGAGGAATCTCCATATTGTAGTGTACAAGGGTTTGCTTTTCTCTACATCCTTGCCAACATTTGTTATTTGTAGACTTTTTGATCATAGCCGTTATGACAAGTGTGAGGTGATATCTCATTGTGGTTTTGATTTGCATTTCTCTGATGATTATTGATGTTGAGAATCTTTTCATGTGCCTGTTGGCCATCTGTATGTCTCTTTTGGTCAAATGTGTACTCAAGTCTTCTCCCCATTTTTTGATTGGGTTGTTTGTTTTTCAATATTGAGTTATATGAGCTATTTTTTGGATATTAACCCCTTATTGGTCCTATTTTTGCGAATATTTTCTCCCATTCTATAGGTTGTTTTTTCATTTTATTGATGATATCCTTTGATATGCAAAAGTATTTAAGTTTACCTAGGTCCTATTTGTTTATTTTTGCTTTTATTTCTTTGCCTTAAGAGACAGATCCAAAAAATATTGCTATGGCTTATGTCAAAGTGTTCTGCCTATGTTTTCTTCTAGGTTTATTGTTTCAGGTCTTACATTTAGATCTTTAATTCGTTTTGAGTTTATTCTTGTATGTGGTGAGGGAAAATGTTCTAATTTCATAGTTTTACATGTGGCTATCCAGTTTTCCCAGCACCACTTATTGAAGAGACTGTCTTTTCTCCATTGTATATTCTTTCCTCCTTTGTTGTAGATTAATTGACCATAAGTGTGGGGGCTTATTTCTGAGTTCTCTATTCTGTTCCATTGACCTATGTGTCTGTTTTAGTGCCAGTACAATACTGTTTTGATTACTGTAGTTTGTAGTATAGTCTGAAGTCAGGGAGTGTGATACCTCCAGCTCTTCTTTCTCAAGATTGTTTTGGCTATTCAGTGTCTTTTCTGTTTCCATACAAATTTTGAAATTACTTGTTCTAGTTCTGTAAAAACACCATTGGTATTTTGATTAAGATTGCATTGAATCTGTAGGTTGCCTTCAGTAATATGGTCATTTTGACAATATTAATTTTTCCAGTCCATGTAAAAGGTATATCTTTCCATGTGTTTTTGTCATCTTTCATCAGTATCTTATAGTTTTCTGAGTACTGGTCTTTTACTTCCTTAGGTAAGTTTATTCATAGGTATTTTATTCTTTTGGATGTGATTGTAAATGAGATTCTTCCCTTAATTTCTCTTTCTGATATTTCACTGTAAGTGTATAGAAATGCAACTGATTTCTGTATCTTAATTTTGTATCCTGGAACTTTACTGAATTAATTCATGAGCTCTAGTAGGTTTTTGGTGGTGTCTTTAGAGTTTTCTATGTACAGTATCATTTCATCTGCAAACAGGAACAGTTTTACTTCTTCCATTCCAATTTGGATTTCTTTTATTTCTTTTTCTTGGCTGATTGCTGAGGCTGGAACTTCCAATACTGTCTTGAATAAAAGTGGTGAGGCTGTCATCATTGTCTTTTTCCTGATCTTTGAGGAAATGCTTTCAACATTTCACCACCATTGAGCATGATATTAGCTGTGGGATTATCATATACAGCTTTTATTATGTTGAGGTATGTTCCCTCTATACCCACTTTCTGGAGAGTTTTTGTCACAAGTGGATATCAAATTTTGTCAAAAGGTTTTTCTGCATCTCCTCAGATGACCATATGGTTTTTATTCTTCAATTTGTTACTATATCACATTAATTGATTTACAGATACTGAACCATCCTTGCATCTTTGAGATTAAATACCACTTGATCATGGTGTATGATCTTTTTGATGTACTGTTAGATTGCTAATATTTTGTTGAGAATTTTTGGATCTATGTTAATCAGTGATACTGGCCTGTAATTTTCTTTCTGTGTGTTATCTGTGTCTGGTTTTCATATCAGGGTGATGCTGGTCTCATAGAATGAGTTCAGAAATGTTCCTTCCTCTGCAGTTTTTTGGAATAGTTGGAAGATAGGTGTTAACTCTTCTTTAAATGTTTGGTAGAATTCACCTATGAAGCCATCTGGTCCTGGATTTTTGTTTGTTAGAAGTTGTTTTATTACCGATTCAATTTCCTTACTGGTAATTGGTCTTCATATTTTCTATTTCTTCCTTGTACAGTCTTAGGAGATGGTACCATTTCTAGGAATTTGTCCATTTCTTCTATGTTGTCAATTTTATTGGCTCATAATTCATAGTAATCCCTCATGATCCCTTACATTTCTGTGGTATCAATTGTACCTTCTTTTTTTATCTCTGATTTTATTCATTTGGGCCCTCTCTTTTTCTTGATGAATCTGGCTGAGAGTTTATCTATTTTGTTTATCTTTTCAAAGAACTAACTCTGTTTCCTTGATCTTTTCTATTGCATTTTAGTCTCTATTTCATTTAGTTCTGCTCTGTTCTTCATGAATTTTTCTCTACTAATTTTGGGTTCTTTGTTGATCTTTACGATCATTACCCTGAACTCTTTTGCAGGTAGATTGCCTGTCTCCACTTCACTTAGTTCTTCTGGGATTTTATCTTGTTCCCTTGTTTGGAACATGTTTCTCTGTTGTCTCATTTTGCCTAAGTTTCTGTTGGTGTTTTTATGTTTCTGGTAGGTTGGTTATGTTTCCAGATCTTCGAGAAGTGATATTTTGTGGGAGAAATGCTATATGTCCCAGCAGTGCACTCCTCTCTTGTTACCAGAGCTAAATGCTCTAGGTGTGCACCCTATGTGGGCTGCATGTGTCCTTCTGTTGTGGTGGGCTGACTACTGTGGGTGGTCTGGTAGGCATGGCCAGCCCCTAGTCTGGATGGTTGCCAGGTCCTGCATTGTTCAGAGGCTGCTAACTGCTGGTTAGTGAGGCTGGGTCACTAGGCTGCTGGCTGTGAAACACCAAGGGGCCTCAGGGATAGTGCTGGCTCACTAGTGGATGGATTCAGGGTCCAAGAGATCCCAGGGCTGGGGCTCACCCACTGGTGGTTGAAGCCAGGTCCTCAAGCTAGTGGAGGCCCACTGGCCAGCAGAGCCATTTCCTATGGTCTGGCTTCAGAGCCCAGGGCTCCCAGAGCTCATATCAGACTGCTGGTGAGTGGAACCAGTTCCTGCCACAGCTGACTGCATGGTCTGGGGTGTCCTGAAGCTTGTGTTGGCCTACTGGTGGGTGGGGCCAGGGATGGTGCTGGCCTGCTGTTGGGTGGGCTGGGTCTGCAGGCTATGGGGCTGCAGTTGTCTTGTGACTGGTGTCCAACCACTCATGAATGAGGCTGGTACTTAGACTAGATGAGGCTCACTAGTGAGTGGGGCTGTGGCCCAGCTAGTCCCAGGCAGGTGCTGGCCTGCTGGTGGGTGAGCTTTGTCTTCAGGCTGCAAGGCTCTTGTTGTCCTAGGGTTGATGTCTGTCCACTGGTGAGTAAGGCTGATCCCTAGGCTAGAGCAGGCTGGCTGATAGGTGGGGCCATGGATTCTGGGGCTTGTGCCTGCCCACTAGTAAGTGGAGCTGGGTCCCAAGTCTCTGGCTGCAGAACCCTGGGGGTCCCAGGTCTAGTACACACTTGTGTGGGGGGATGGGTCCTGGGACCTCTGGTAGGCAAGGACTTGTTTAGAGATGGCTGTGGGCTCAGAGGATCTTGAGGCAGCATGTCTACTGATGGATGGGGCTTGGCCTGAGTCATCCCAGCACTGGTGCCTATAGGCTGTTGGGCATTGGCAGGACTGGGTCCTGAGGCTAATAAGCTTGAGGGATGATTCCAAAATGGCACTTGCCAACTTTAGTGTCCACATGGTAGTGTGAGCTCCCAAACATGGCTTCCACTTGTGTCTGTGTCCTCAGGGTGAGCTACAGTTGCCTCCTGCCTCTCTGAGAGACTCTCCAAGATCAGCAGGTGGGTCTGACACAGGCTCCTTTCAAATCACTGCTTCTGCCCTATGTCCTGGAGAATGTGAAGTTTTGTGTATGCCCTTCAAGACTGGACTCTATTTCTCACAGCCCTCTGGGACTCCTGAAAGTAAGCCCCACTGACCTTCAAAGGCAAACATTCAGAAGTGGGCTGTCTTCCTGGTGCAAGACCCTCGGGCTGGGGAGCTGGATATGGGGCCTCTTTTCTTGGGGAGAACCTCTGCAATTGTAATAATTCTCCTATTTGTGGGTCACCCACCATGGGGTTTGGGACTAGGCTATTCTACCCCTCCTACCCATCTCGTTGTTCCTTCTTTACATCTTTAGTTGTAGATCTTTTCTGCTAAGTTCTGGTCTTTTTCATCAATGGTTGTTCTGTAAGTAGTTGTAATTTTGGTGTGCCAGTGAGAAGAGGTGAGCTCAGGGTCTTTCTACCCTGCCATCTTGGTCAATCTCCCTGTCTAGAAACAATTTTGACTATTACAACTCAGGGGCAAGGGTGTGCTGCAGGCTTCTGGGATTCTACTAAACTTCCTACAGTACACAGGACAGCACAAAGAACTATTTAGCCCAAAATATCAGTAGGTGATGATGTTAAGAAACCCTGATCTAGACTTTCTAGCCTTTTAGATGATTCCTAAAGCTGATTATTCTAGACAAGAAGAAACTAAGTATGGACTTCTTCTTAAAAGGTTCCTTTTCCCTCTGCCTTGCTCCCACCAATGGGCATTATCTTTGTGCTCTCCTTCTTTGCTCAAGCTCACCAGTATCTCCTGGAAAGGAGCTTGTACCTTCATCAGGTGCCCCCAGGGGACACCTCTAGATCACCTGGATCTGATGGCCTGCAGGGCTTATGCCCATGGGTTCCAAAGAACTCTAATAAATGAAGAAAGAGAAAGAGTTCTTACAGCTGTCACCTCCAGGGCACAGCAAGAAGCAACAGTCTGAAGAGCCCAGTTTTTCTGCAAAAGAGGTCTATTAGCTTATCTTCATAGTTTCAGCCTGAGGAGCAGGTTTTTAATTGAACATACATCTAAGGGCCAACTCTAATCCTTTCCAGAGACCTCAGAAGGTAGGTGCTATTTCATGCTCTCCTTCTACTATGACCCAGTGTGCCAGTGTCTCCTGGAGGGGCACTGTTGCACAAGTCTTGTGCCCAGTATTTTGCAGTTGCTGCCCAGGAAACACCCTTTCATCTCCTGGCTATGGTGGCCATCAGGGCTTGTATTTTGGGGTCCCATGGGACTATAACAGAGAGACAGTTCTTGGCCAACAACCACCCCAAGGGCACAGCACACAGAGTAACCTAAACCACAACCTCAGTCTTTCTGTGAAAGAGGCCCATTTGCTTTTCCCAGAGCTTTGGCCTGAAGGCCAGGCCTCTGATTTGACACACATCTAAAGGCCTACTGAGATGCTCTCTGAGGACAGAGGCTGGCAGATGCCATCTTTGTGCTCTCCCTCTGACTTGCAACATTTCACAGACATCTACTAGAAAGGATCATGTACATTCATCTTACATCCCAGTTTCTGTAACTGCCATGCAGTGGCCATCTCTAGGTCACCTAACTATGACAACCAGTGGGACGTACAGATTCAGTCCCATAGAACTGTATATATTTGCACACTCTAAAAGATGCAGCCTGAGGGTCCAGCTACTAATCAGCCTGAATCTAGGTACTGATTGAGATCCACCCTTTGGGACCCTGAGGTCTTGGGTACCCTCAACTACTGGGAGCCACTAAAAAAATAGCTTGCTTGAACAATCACAAAACTTGAGAAAAAACCAAGAACTAGGGCAGGGTTTAATGACAGATTCATCCCCTCCATGAGGCCATTCCCTCAAGATTGGGAGAGGTGGCTGTTTTATCTAATGCTAAAAAACCAAGCTCTCTCTTTCTGGACCTGGCTAAGGAGGGGGCCCCATCATGGGAATTGACATCCTCCACAACAAGGAATGAAAGATTTGGTGCAAGGACCCCAAGAGCCAGGACATCTACCTAAGGCTATTGGTCAAGCTGTACAGGTTTCTGGCCAGACAAACCAACTCCACCTTCAATTAAGTTGTGCTGAAGAGACTGTTCATGTGTCACACCAACTGGCCACCTCTGTCCCTTTCTCGGATGATCCAGAAGATGAAGCTTCCTGGTTGGGAAGGCAGAACAGCTGTGGTTGTGGGGACCATAACTGATGATGTGCATGTCCAAGAGGTACCCAAGCTGAGGATGTGTGCCCTGTGAGTGGGCAGCCATGCCCAGAACCGCATCCTCAAGGCTGGGGGCAAGATCCTTACCTTACCTATACAGGCATTTTGGAAAGGCCCCAGGAACTCCACACAGCCATACCAAACCCTATGTACCCTACAAGGGCCAGAAGTTCAAGCCAGAGGGCAATGCACCAGCCGCAGCTACAAAAACTAACCCCAGATCCTGCCTTGTTGTTAAAAAGATTTTGGATGCTGGGGAAAAAAAAAACACAAAGTCAAGAACAATGAAGAAACAGAGTAATATGTTCCAGTTGAAAGACTAAAATAAAACCTTAGACAAAGCCCATAATGAAACAGAGGTAAGTGATTCACCTGCTAAATAGTTCAAAATCATGGTCATAAAAATGCTTACTGTGATGAGGAGAAGAATGGATGAACACAGTGAGAACTTCAACAAAGAGAAAGAAATTATAGAAAGTACCAAACAGAAGTCACAAAGCTGAAGAATACAATACCAGAAGTGAAAAATGCACTAGAGAAGTTCAATAGCAAACTAGATGAAGCATTCAAAAAGATAAGAAAATTGAAAGACAGGACAATGGAACTCATCCAGTCAGAGCAGCAAAAAGAAAAAAAACACTGAAAAAAAGTGAAGATAACTTAGGGGACTTATGGGACAACATCAAGCGGATTAACATTGACATTATAGGGGTCACAGAAGGGGAACAGAGAGAAAGGGACAGAAAAATTATTTGAAGAAATAATAGCTGAAAACGTCCCTAACCTGGGGAAGGAAACAGACATTCAAAATCCAGTTAGCCCAGAGAGTTCCAAATAAGAGGAACCCAAAGACAGCCACATGAAGATACCTTGTAATTAAAATATCTAAAGTTGAAGACAACAAGAGAATCACAAAACAAACAAGAGAAAAACAATTTGTTACATACAAGGGAATACCCATAAGACTATCAGCAGTTATTCAGCACAAATTTTTCAGACCATAAGAAAATGGCACAATATATTCAAAGTGCAGAAAGAAAAAAAACTTCCAGCCAAGAATACTCTACCAGACAAAGCTGTCCTTCAGAATTAAAAAGGAAATAAAGTCTTCCAGACAAGCAAAAGCTAAAGGAGTTCATCACAACTAGACTGGCATTACAAGAAATATTAAAGGGACTTCTATAAGCTGAAAGGAAAGGGCAGTAACATGAAAACATAGGAAAGTATAAAGCTCATTGGTAAATGTAAATATATAGTAAAATTCAGAATAATATAATGTTGTAAAGGTAGTACATTAATCACTTATAAAAAGTAGTTTAAAGGTTAAAAGATAGAAGTGGTAAAAATAACTATAACTACAATAATTTGTTAAGTGATACACAAAATAAAAATGGGTAAATTGTAAAATCAAAACATAAAAAGTTTTTATGGGGAGAGTAAAAATGTGGAGCTTTAGAAAACATTCAAACTTAAGTGGTTATCAACTTAAAATAGGCTGCTATAAATATAAGCTATTATATGTAAACCTTATGGTAATGACAAAGCACAAACCTGGTGTTGATACACAAAAGATAAAGAGAAAGGAATCTAAGTATACCATGACAGAAAATTATCAGATCACAAAGGAAGAGAGCAAGGGAAGAAGAAAGGAACAGAGGAAATACAAAACAGCCAGCAAATGATTAACAAAATGGAAATAAGTGCATCCCTATTAATAATTGTTTTAAATGTAAGTGGCCTAAATTCTCCAATCGAGAGCCATAGAGTGGCTGAATGGATAGAAAAACAAGACCCATCTATATGCTGCCTACAAGAGACTCACCTCAGATATAAGGAAACACACAGACTGAAAGTGAAAGGAGATATTTTGTGCATATTCAATCCAAAAGAAATCAAGGGCAGCTACACTTATATCAGACAAAACAGACTTTAAAATAATGAATGTAGTAAGAGACAAAAATGGAGACAATCCAACAAAAGGATATAATATTTGTAAATATTTATGCATGCATCATAGGAGCACCTAAATTATAAAGTAAATACTAACAGACCTAAAGGATGAAATAGACAGCAATATATTAAGTGAAGGAGACTTTAATTTTCATTCATAGGTAGATCATCTGGAAAAATCAATAAGGAAACTGGCTTTAAATGACATGCTATATCATATGGACTTAACAGGTATATACAGAACATTTCATCCAAAAGCAGCAGAATACAAATTCTTCTCAAGCACATATGGAACATTCTCGAGGATAGGTCATATGTCAGGCCACAAACAAGTCCTGATAAATTTTAAAAGATTGAAATCATATCATCTTTTCTGACCACAATAGTATGAAACTACAAATCAATTATAGGAAGAAAACTGGAAAATTAACAAATATGCAGAGATTAAACAATATGCTACTGAACAACAAATGGGGTCAATGAAATAAAAAAGTGAAATGACAAATGAAAATGGAAAAACAACATACTAGCATATGGCATGCAACAAAACAGTTCTTATAGGGAAGTTCATAGTAATACATGCCCACATCGAGAAAGAAGAAAATTTCCAAAACAACCTAAATTTACACCTCAAGGACTAGAAAAAAGAAAATATGGAGCCCAAAGTTAATAGAAGGAAGGAAATAACAAAGATCAGAGTTGAAATAAATGCAATAGAGACTAAAGGGAAAATTGAAAACATCAGTGAAACTAAAATAAACAAAATTGACAACTTATTAGCTAGACATACCAAGAAAATAAGGGAAAAGATTCAAATAAAATCAAACTTAAAGAGGAGAAATTGCAACCAATATTAAAGAAATAAAGGGAAGCATTTCACAAAATTCAACATTCACTTATGATAAAAACTCTCAATAACATGAGTATAGAGGAAATATACCTCAACATGATAAAGGCAATATATGACAAGTCCACAGGTATCATCACACCCAATGGTGAAAAGCTGAAAACTTTTCCTCCCAAATCAGGAGCAAGAAAAGGATGTCCATTCTTACTACTTTTATTCAACATAGTATTGGAAGTCCTAGCCACAGAAATTAGTCAAGAAAAAGAAATTAAAAAACATCAAAAGCAAAAAGGAAGAAGTAAAACTTTTTGGAGATGACATGATGTATTTTTTCTTCAAGTTTTATATGTTTCCAATTATAATTGACATACAGCACTGTATAAGATTAAGGTGTACAGAATAATGATTACACTTACATACGTCATGACATAATTGTCAAAATAAGTTTAGTGAGCATCCATCATCTCATATAGATACAAAATTACAGAAATAGAAAAGATTATTTTCCTCATAATGAGAACACTTAGGATTTACCTTCTTAACAACATTCAGATATAACATACAGCAGTGTTAATTATATTTATCATGTGTATGTTATATCCCTAGTACTTATTTATCTTATAACTGGAAGTTTGTACCTTTTGACTGCCTTCATCCAATTCCCCCACCCCCACGTCTGGTAACCACAAATCTGATCTCTTTTTCTATGAGGTTGTTTGTTTGTTGTTTTTGAAGTATAATGACCTACAATACTATGTTATTTCCTGTTACACTACATAGTGATTCAATATTTCTATATATTTCAAAATGATCACCACAATAAGTATAGCTACAATATGTCGCTATACAAAGATGTGACATAGTTGGTGACTATATTCCCCACACCATTTCATACCCATGACTCATTTATTTTTGCAACCAGAAGTTTGTACTTCTTAATCTCCTTCACCTAATTCTTTCCTCCACCCATCACCCCTTCTTTCTGGCAACGACCTGTTTGTTCCCAATAGCTATAACTCCATTTCTGTTTTGTTATGTTTGTTCATTTGTTTTCTTTTTAGGTTCCCCATATAAGTGCAATCATTACAGTATTTGTCTTTTACTGTCTGACTTATTTCACTTAGCATAATACCCCATAGGTCCATCCACGATATCATAAATGGCAAGATTTCATTCTTTTTAATGGCTGAATAATAATCCACTGTATATCTATATCACATGTTCTTTATCTATTTATCTATGGATAGGCAACTTAGATTGCTTTCATATCTGGGATATTGTAAATAATGCTGCAGTGAACTTGGAGGTACATATGCCTTTTCGGATTAGCATTTTTGTTTTCTTCAGATAAATACCCAGGAGGGGAATGGCTGGATCATGTGGGAGTTCTATTTTTAATATTTTTAGGAATATTCATAGTGTTTTCCATAGTAGCTGCACCAATGTACATTCCCACCTACAGTGCACTGGGATTCCCTTTTCTCAACATCGTCGCAAACACCTGTTATGTGTTGTCCTTTTGATAAAAGCCATAATGATAAATGTTAGGCGATATTTCACTGTGGTGTTTACTTGCATTTACATGATGATTAGTGATGTTGAGCATATTTTCATGTTGGTGTTGGCCATCTGTATGTTTTCTTTGGAAAAATGTCTATTCAGGTCTCTTGCCCATTTTTAAATCAGAGACTTTGTTTTTATGGTGTTGACTTGTATGAGTTCTCTGTATATTTTGGGTATCAAACCCTTATTGGATATATCATTTGCAAATATTTTCTACTATTCAGTAGGTGGTCTTTTCATTTTGTTGATAGTATCCCTCACAGTGCAAAAGCTTTGTGGTTTCATGTTGTCCCATTTGTTTACTGTTGCTTTTGATTCCTTTGCCTGAGCAGACATATACGAAAAAATAATAATACTAAGAGCAACATCAAAGAGTTTACAGCCTATGTTTATGTCTATAAGTTTTGTGGTTTCAGGTCTTACATTCTAAGGCTTTGATCAATTTTGAATTTATTTTCTGCATGATGTGAAAGAGTAGTCCAGTTTGATTATTTTGCATGTACCTGCAAAGGTTACCCAATACCATTTATTGAAGAGGCTGTCTTTTCCCCATTGTATATTGTTGTCTCCCTTGTCACAGATTAATTGCAAAAAAAAATGTGCATTCATTTCTGGGCACTCTGCTCTGTTCCATTGATATATGGTTTTTGTACCAGTACCAATCTGTTTTAATTACTGTAGCTTTGCAGTACAGTTTGAAATCATGGAGGGTGATACCTCCAGCTCTGTTCTTTTTCAAGATTGTTGTGGCTATTTTGGGTCTTTGTGTTTCCACAAATTTTAGAATTATTTATTTTAGTCTGCAAAAAATGACTTTGGCATTTTGATAAGGATTGCACTGAATCTGTAGATTGCCTTGTGTATTATGGTCATTTTAACTATATTAATTCTTCCAACCCATGGTAGATCTTTCTATCTGTGTTATCTTCAGTTTCCTTCATCAGTGTCTTATAGTTTTCCAAGTGAAGGTCTCAATTTGTTAATGTGGTGTGTCACATTGATTGATTTGTAGATATTGAATCATCCTTACATCCCTGGGATAAATACAACTTGATCATGGTGTATGATCCTTTTAATAATGCATTGTTGAATTGAGTTTGCTAATATTTTATTGAGGATTTAAAAAATATTTAACAACTTTATTGAGACATAATTCACATGCCACATAATTCACCCATTTAAAGTGTACATTCAGTTGTTTTTAGTATATCACAGTTTTGTTCAATCATCACCACAATCAATTTTAAAACATTATCATCACCCCAAAAAGAAACCACGTATCCATTGGCAATCACTTCCCAAGACCCCTCCTTCCAAGCTCTGGCAACCACTAATCTACATTTTGTCTCAGGATTTGCCTATTCTGGACAATTCATATAAATGAAATAATACAGTAGTGGCCTTTTGTGACTGCGGCTTTCATTTAACTTAATGTTTTCAAGGTTCAGCCTTGTTATAAGAATGAATGTAGTACTTTACTCATTTTTATGGCTGAATAGTATTCCATTCTAAGAGTTTCAATTTCTTCACATTGTCATCAATGCATTTTATAGCATTTCTTTTGTTTTGTTGCCTTTTTAAATTTGAGTATAGTTGATTTACAATATTACATTAATTTCAGAAGGATTATTTGACTTTTTTTCAGGTTATATTCCATTATAGGTTATTATAATAATATCCAAGATATGGGATATAATCCCCTGTGCTATACAATAAATTCTTGTTGCTTATCTACCTTAAATATAGTAGTTTGTATCTGTTAAACCTATACTCTTAATTTGTTCCTCCCCTACTTCCTCTCCCCTTTAATAACCATAAGTTTTCCGTCTGTGAGTCTGCTTCTGTTTTGTATATAGATTCATGTGTATTATTTTTAGATTCCACACAAAAGTAATATCATATAGTATTTCTCTTTCTGACTTCTTTCACTAGACATAATATTCTCTAGGTCTGTCCATGTAGCTGCAAATGGCAAGATTTCATTCTTTTCTATGGCTGAGTGATATTCCATTGTGCATATATATCACACCTTCTTAAGCCAGTCATCTGTTGGTGGGCACATGGGTTGCTTCCATGTCTTGGCTATTGTAAATAGTGCTGCTATGAACTTTGGGGTTCATGTATCTTCTCAAATTGAGAGTTTTTGCTTTTTCCAGATATATACCCAGAAGTAGAATTGCTGGATCAAATGGTAGTTCTAGTTTTAGTTTTTTAAGGAAACTCCATATTGTTTTCCATAATGACTGTACCCATTTACATCCCCACCAACACTGTAGGAGGGTTCCCTTTTCTCTACATCCTCTTCAGCATCTATTATTTGTAGACCTCTTGATGATAGCCATTTTGACTGGTGTGAAGAGATACCTTACTGTGGTTTTGATCTGCATTTCTGTGATGATTAGCAATGTTGAGAATCTTTTCATATGCCTATTGGCCATCTGTATGTCTTCTTTGGTAAAATGTGTATTCAGGTCTTCTCCCCATTTTTTTTGATTGGGTTGTTTGTGTTTTTGATATTGAGTTATATGGGCTGTTTGTACATGTTGGATATTAATCCCTTATCAGTCCTACATTTGCCAATATTTTCTCCCATTCCGTAGGTTGTCTTTTCATTTTGTTGACTATTTCCTTTGCTGTGCAAAAGCTTTTAAGTTTGATTATGTCCCATTTGTTTATTTTTCCTAGTGTTTATTTTACCTTGGGAGACGGATCTAAGAAAATATTTCTATGATTTAGGTCAAAGAATATTTTGCCTATTTTCTCATCTAGGAGTTTTATGGTGTCAGATCTTACATTTAGGCCTTTAAACCATTTTGAGTTTATTTTTGTATATGGTTTGAGGGAATATTCTAATTTCATTGTTTTACATGTAGCTACGCAGTTTTCCCAGCACCACTTGTTGAAGAGAAACTCTTTTCTCCATAGTTTATTCTTGCCTCCTTTGTTATAGATTAATTGACCATAACTGTGTGGGGTTATTTCTGGGCTCTCTATTCTGTTCCATTGATCTATGTGTCTATTTTTGTGCCAATACCATTGTTTTTTTTTTAATTGAAGTATAGTCACTTTACAATGTGTCAATTTCTGGTATAGAGCATAATGTTTCCATCATATATATACATACATATATTCTTTTTCATTATAGGTTACTAACAAGATATTGACTATAGTTCCCTGTGCTACATAGAAGAAATTTGTTGTTTATCTATTTTGTATATAGTAGCTAATATTTTCAAATTTCAATCTCCCAATTTATCTCTTCCCACCTCCTTTCCCCCTGGTAACTGTAAGTTTGTTTATTGTATCTGTGAGTCTGTTTCTGTTTTGTAGATAAGTTCATTAGTATTTTCTTTTTTCTCTTTTTAGATTCCACATATGAGTGATGTTATATGGTATTTTTCTTTCTCTTTCTGGCTTACTTCACTTAAAATGATGATCTCCAGTTCCATCCATGTTGCTACAAATGGCATTATTGTATTCTTTTTATGACTGAGTAGTATTCAATTGTATAAATATATCACAACTTCCTTATCCAGTCATCTGTCGATGGACATTTAGGTTGTTTCCCTATTGTAAATAGTGCTGCTATGAACACTGAGGTGCATATATCTTTTCAAATTAGAGTTTCCCCTGGATATATGCCCAGGAGTGGGGTTGCTGTATTATATGATACGTCAATTTTTAGTCTTTTCAGGAATCTCCACACTGTTTTCCATAATGGCTACACCAAACTACATTCCCACCAACAGTGTAGGAGGGTTCCGTTTCTCCACATCCTCTCCAGCATTTATCATTTGTAGACTTTTTAATGATGGCCATTCTGATTGGTGTGAAGTGATACCTCGTTGTAGTTTTGATTTGCATTTCTCTGATACTTAGTGATATTGAGCATTTTTTCATGTGCTTATTGACCATTTGTATGTCTTCATTGGAGAATTGATTGTTTAGGTCTTCTGCCCATTTTTTGATTGGATTGTTTGGTTTTTGTTATTAAGTTGTATGAACTGTTTATATATTCGGGAATTTAAACCTTGTCACTCACATTATTTCCAAATATTTCCTCCCATTCTGTAGGTTGTCATTTTGTTTTGCTTATAGTTTCCTTTGTGTGCAAAAGCTTACAAGTTTAATTAGGTCCCATTTGTTTATTTTTGCTTTTGTTTCTACTGCCTAGGTAGACTGCCCTAGGAGAACATTGCTAGGATTTATGTCAGATAATGTTTGCCTATGTTTTCTTCTAGGAGGTTTATAGTGTCTTCTCTTATATTTGCGTCTTTAAGCCATTTTGAGTTTATTTTTGTGTATCATGTGAGGGAATGTCCTAACTTCATTGATTTACATGCTGCTGTCCAGTTTTCCCAACATGACTTGCCCAAGAGACTGTCTTTTCTCCATTGTATATTCTTGCCCCCTTTGTCAAAGATTAACTGATCATAAGTCTCTGGGGTTTTATCTGGGCTCTCTATTCTGTTCCATTGGTCCGTATGTCTGTTTTTGTGCCAACACCACATTATTTTGATTACTGTAGCTCTGTAGTATTGTCTGAAGTCTGGGAGGGTATTCCTCCAGCTTCATTCTTTTTCTTCAGTATTGCTTTGGCAATTCTGGGTCTTCTGTGATTCTATATAAATTTCAGGATTATTTGTTCTGGTTCTATGAAAAATGTCCCGGGTAATTTGATAGAGATCACATTCAATCTGTAGACTGCTTTGGGTAGTATGGCCATTTTAACAATATTGATTCTTCCAACCCAAGAGCATGGGATATCTTTCCATTTCTTTAAGTCATCTTGAATTTTCTTAACCAGTGTTTTGTAGTTCTCCATGTACAAGTCTTTCACCTCCTTGGTCAGATTTCTTCCTGAGTTATTTTTTTGGATGCGATTTTAAAAGAGATTGTTTCTTTAATTTCTTTTTCTGATATTTCATTTTTAGTGTAAATAAATGCAACTGATTTCTGTATGTTAATTTTGTGTCCTGCTGCCTTGCCAAATTCTTTTATCAGCTCTAGTAGTTTTTGTATGGAGCTCAATATCACTGTTTTGATTACTATAGCCTTATAATATAGTCTGAAGACTGGAAGGGTTATACCTCCAGCTTTGTTCTTTTTTCTCAGAATTTTTTGGCAATTCTGGGTCTTTTATGGTTCTATATATGTTTTAGGATTATTTGTTCTAGTTCTGTGAAAAATGTCATAGATATTTTGATAGAGATTGCATTAAATCAGTAGATAGTTTTGGGTATTATGGCCATTTTGACAATATTAGTTCATCTATTCCAAGAGCAAGTAATATCTTTCCATTTCTTTGAAGCATATTCAATTTCCTTTATCAAAATGTTATAGTTTTCAGACTATAGGTCTTTCACCTCCTTGCTTAACTCTATTCCTGTATGTATTTTTGATGTAACTTTAAATGAGATTTATTTTTACTTTATCTTTCTGCTGTTTCATTATTAGTGTCTGGAAATACAACAGATTTCTGTATTTAATCTTATATCCTGGTACCTTGCTGAAATCATTTATTAGTTCTAGTAGGTTTTGTGTGGCAACTTTTGTATTCTTTATATAGAGTATCATGTCATCTGCAGATAGTAACATTTTTACCTTCCTTTCCAATATGGATACCTTTTCTTCCTTTTTTTTTTTTTTTTTTTTTTTTTTTTTTTGTCTCATTACTGTTGCCAGGATTTAGTATATGCTAAATAGAAGTGGTGAGAGTAGGCATCTTTGTCTTATTTCTGAATTTAATGGGAAGGCTTTTAGCTTTTCTCCATTGAGTTTTACGTTCACTGTGGTTTATTGTAATGGCCTTTATTATATTGAGATATGCTCCCTCTATACCTACTTTGATGAGAATTCTTCTGTTGAATTTTGTCAAATGCTTTTTATGCATCTATTGAAATGATCACGTGATTTTTGTCTTTCTTTTTGTTAATGTGCTGTATCACATTGATTTGCATATGTTGAACCATCCTTGCGACCCTGGAATGAATCCAACTTTATCATGGTGTATGATCCTTTTTATATATTGTCAGATTCAGTTGGCTCATATTTTGTTGAGGATTTTTACATCTACATTCATCAAAGATATTGGCCTGTGATTTTCTTTTTTTGTAGTGTTTTTGTCTGGTTTTGGTATCAGGGTAATGGTGGCCTTGTAGAATGAATTTGGGAGTGTTCCCTCTTCTTCAATTTTTTTGGAATAGTTTAAGAAATGAGTGTTAACTCTTCTCTAAATGTTTGATAGAATTCACTTGTGAAGCCATCTGGTCCTGGCCTTTTTTTTCTTGAGAGTTCTTTTATTACTGGTTTAACTTCATTACTAGTAATTGGTCTGTTCATATATTCTGTTTCTTCTGGGTTCAATCTTGGGAGATGACACAGTTCTAGGAATTTGTCCCTTTCTTCTACATTGTCCATTTTATTGTCATATAATTGTTCATAGGAATCTCTTATGATTCTTGATATTTCTGTGGTACCAGTTGTAAATTCTCCTATTTCATATCTGAGTTTATCTATTTGGGCTCTCTCCCTTTTTTTCTTGATGAGCCTGGCTAAAGTTTATCAATTTTACCTTTTCAAAGAACCAGATCTTCGCTTCATTGATCTTTTCCATTTTTCAGTCTCTATTTCATTTATATATTCTTTGATCTTTTTCATTTATTTCCTTCTACAAACTTTGGATTGTGTTTGTTCTCTTTTTCTAGTTCCTTTAGATGTAAGGTTAAGTTGCTTATATGAGATTTTTCTTGTTCCCTGGGGTAGCCTTGTATCACTATAAACCTCCCCTCAGAACTTCTTTTGCTGAATCCCATAGATTTTGGATCATTATGTTTTCATTTTCATTTTTCTCCAGGTATTTTTTAATTTTCTCTTTTATTTCTTCAGTGATCCACTCATCGTTTAGTAGCCAAATGTTTAGCTTCCACTTGTTTCTGTATTTCAGTTTTTTCTTTTAATTGGTTTCTAGTCTCATACATTGTGGTCAGAAAAGATATTTGATATAATTTCAATTTTCTTAAATTTAGTGAGACTTCTTTTGCAGCCTAGTAAGGGATCTAGTCCAGAGAACTTTACATGTACACTTGAAAATAATTTATATTCTGCTGGTATTGAATGGAGTTTTCTATACATAACAATTAAGTCCATTTCATCTGATGTGTTAAGGACAGTGTTTCCTTATTGATTTTCTATCTGAATGATCTGTCCATTGATGTAACTGGGTTGTTAGTCTCCCTATTATTGTGTTACTATAAATTTCTGCCTTTATTTCTGTTAATATTTCCTTTATGTATTTATTTGCTCCTATGCTGGGTGTGTGTATATTTCAATTGTTATATCTTCTTGGATTGATCCCTATATAATTGTGTAATGTCCTTCTTTGTCTCTTGATACAGTCTTTGTTGTAAACTCTATTTTGTCTGATATAAGTATTGCTACCCTGGCTTTCTTTTAATTACCATTTGCATTGAATATCCTTTTCCCTCCTCTCACTTTCACTCTGTGTGTGTCTTTAGATCTAAAATGAGTTTCTTATAAGCAGAATATATATGGACCTTGTTTTTGTATCCTTTCAGCTACTCTACGTATTCTGACTGTAACACTTAGTCCATTTACATATAAAGTGATTGTTGATAGGTATGTACTTAGAACTATTTTGTTAATTGTTTTAGAGTTGTTTTTTGTAGTTATTTTTATTCCTTCTATTTTTTGCTAGTTTCCTTTGTGATCTGAAGTATCCTTAGTGCTATATTTGGATTCCTTTCTCTTTTTTGTATATTCATCTATTTTAGATTTTTGGTTTGAGGATACCATGAGGTTTAAATGTAGAGTTTCTGATCTCTTAAGCTCAAATGCATTTTAACAACCCTGCATCCCCACTTCAAGTTTGCTGTTTTTGAAATCATATTTTACATCTTTTTGTTTTGTGTAGCCCTTACCTGCTTATTGCAGATTATAGATGATTTTTTCTACTTTTGTCTCTTAATCTTCCTACTAGCTTTATACATTGTTGATTTACTAGCTTTACTATATATTTGCCTTTACCAAAGATATTTTTTTTCTTTTGTGATTTTCATATCTCTAGTTGTGGTCTTTTCTTTTCTGCTTACAAAAGTCCCTTCAACATTTCATGTAAAATTAGTTTGGTGATGCTTAACTCTTTAGTTTTTGCTTGTCTGTAACCCTTTTGATCTCTCCATCAAATCTGAATGAGAGCCTGGCAAGGTGAAATATCCTTTGTTGTAGGTTTCCCCTTCTCATTACTTTAAACATATTGTACCACTTCCTTCTGGCCTGCAGAGTTTCTGCTAAAAAATCAGCTGATAGCCTTACGGGAGTTCCCTTGTATATAACTTGTTGCTTTTCCCTTGCTGCTTTTAATATTTCCTCTTATCTTTATTTTTCCATTTTAATAAAATGTGTCTTAGTGTGGCCCTCTTTGAATTGATCTTGTTTGGGACTCTTTGTGAATCCTGGACTTAGATGTTTCTTTCCTTTCCCAGGTTAGGAAAGTTTTCAGCTATTATGTCTTCAAATATGTTCTCTGCCCCTTTCTCTCTCTTTTTTCCTTCTGAGACCTCTATGATGCAAATATTACTACACTTAATGTTGTTTAGATATTTACTAAACTATCCTCATTTCTTTTTATTCTTTTTCCTTTCTTCTTGACAGCTTCAGTAATTTTTACTACTCTGTCTTCCAGCTTGCTGATCCATTCCTGTGTACCACTTAATAGACTACTGATTCCTTCTAGTGTATTTTTTAAACATTTTTATTGATTTATAATCATTTCACAATGTTGTATCAAATTCCAGTATACAGCACAATTTTTCAGTTATACATTAACATATATATATTCATTGTCACATTTTTTTCTCCGTGAGCTACCATTAGATCTTGTATATATTTCCCTGTGCTATACAGTATAATCTTGTTTACCTATTCTACAGTTTTGAAGTCCCAGTCTATCCCTTCCCACCCTCTGCCCCCTTGGCAACCACCAGTTTGTATTCTATGTCTATGAGTCTGTTTCTGTTTTGTATTTATGCTTTGTTTGTGTTGTTTGTTTGTTTGTTTGTTTGATTCCACATATGAGCGATCTCATATGGTATTTTTCTTTCTCTTTCTGGCTTACTTCACTTAGAATGACATTCTCCAGGAGCATCCATGTTGCTGCAAATGGCGTTATGTTGTCGGTTTTTATGGCTGAGTAGTATTCCATTGTATAAATATATCACCATTTCTTTATCCAGTCATCTGTTGATGGACATTTAGGCTGTCTCCATATCTTGGCTATTGTAAATAGTGCTGCTATGAACATTGGGGTGCAGGTGTCATCCTGAAGAAGGGTTCCTTCTGGATATATGCTCAGGAGCAGGATTCCTGGGTCATACAGTTAAGTCTATTCCTAGTCTTTTGAGGAATCTCCACACTGTTTTCCACAGTGGCTGCACCAAACTGCATTCCCACCAGCAGTGTAGGAGGGTTCCCCTTTCTCCACAGCCTCTCCAGCATTTATCGTTTGTGGATTTTTGAATGATGAACATTCTGACTGTTGTTAGGTGATACTTCATTGTAGTTTTGATTTGCATTTCTCTGATAATTAATGATGTTGAGCATTTTTTCATGTGCCTATTGATCATTTGTATGTCTTCATTGGAGAATTGCTTGTTTAGGTCTTCTGCCCACTTTTGGATTGGGTTGTTTGGTTTTTTCTTAGTAAGTCGTATGATCTACTTATATATTCTGGAGATCAAACCTTTGTCGGTTTCATTTTCAAAAATTTTCTCCCATTCCGTAGGTTGTCTTTTTGTTTTACTTATGGTTTCCTTTGCTGTACAGAAGCTTCTAAGTTTCATTAGGTCCCATTTGTTTATTCTTGCTTTTACTTCTATTCCTTGGGTAGAGTTCTCTAGGAGAACATTTTTGAGATGTATGTGAGGCAATGTTTTGCCTATATTTTCTTCTAGGAGGTTTATTGTGTCTTCTCTTATGTTTAAGTCTTTGGTCCATTTTGAGTTTATTTTTGTGTATGGTGTAAGGGAGTGTTCTAGCTTCATTGCTTTACATGCTGCTGTCCAGTTTTCCCAACACCATTTTCTGAAGAGACTGTCTTTATTCCATTGTATATTCTTGCCTCCTTTGTCGAAGATTAGTTGACCAAAAGTTTGTGGGTTCATTTCTCAGCTCTCTATTCTGTTCCATTGGTCTATATGTCTGTTTTTGTACCAATACCATGCTGTCTTGATGACTGTAGCTGTATAGTATTGTCTGAAGTCTGGGAGAGTTATTCCTCCAGCTTGTTTCTTTCTCTTCAGTAATGCTTTGGAAATTCTAGGTCTTTGATGGTTCCATATAAGTTTTATTATGATTTGTTCTAGTTCTGTGAAATATGTCCTTGGTAATTTGATAGGGATTGCATTAAACCTGTAGATTGCCTTGGGCAGTATTACCATTTTAATAATATTGATTCTTCCAATCCAGGAGCATGGGATATCTTTCCATTTTTTAAAGTCTTCTTTAATTTCCTTCATCAATGGTTTATAGTTTTCTGTGTATAATTCTTTCACCTCCTTGGTTAGATTTATTCCTAGATATTTTATTACTTTGGGTGCTATTTTAAAGGGGATTGTTTCTTTACTTTTTCTGTTGATTCATCGTTAGTGTAAAGAAACTGCAAATGATTTTTGAATGTTAATCTTGTAACCTGCTACCTTGCTGAATTCTTTGATCAGCTCTAGTAGTTTTTGTGTGGACCTTTTAGAGTTTTCTATATATAGTAACATGTCATCGGCATATGGTGACACTTTTACCTCTTCTTTTCCAATTTGGATCCCTTTTTATTTCTCTCTCTTGCCTGATTGCTGTGGCTAGGACTTCCAAGACTATGTTGAATAGGAGTGGTGATAGTGGGCATCCTTGTCTTGTCCCAGATTTTAGTGGGAAGCTTTTGAGTTTTTCACTGTTGAGTACTATGCTGGCTGTAGGTTTGCCATATATAGCTTTTATTATGTTGAGATATGTTTCCTCTATACCCACTTTGGTGAGAGTTTTTATCATAAATGGGTGTTGAATTTTATCAAATGCTTCTTCTGCATTTATTGAGATGATCATATGGTTTTTCTCCTTTCTCTTGTTGATGCGATGTATTACATTGATTGATTTGCATATGTTGAACCAGCCTTGTGCCCCTGGGATGAACCCCACTTGGTCATGATGTATAATCTTTTTTATGTGTTGTTGGATTCTATTTGCTTATATTTTGGTGAGGATTTTGGCATCTATGTTCATCAGTCATATTGGCCTATAATTCTCTTTTTTGGTAGTGTCTTTGCCTGGTTTTGGTATCAGGGTGATGGTGGCTTCATAGAACAAGTTTGGGAGTATTCCCTCCTTTTCAATTGAGAAGGACTGGTATGAGTTCTTCTTTGTATGTTTGGTAGAATTCCGTAGTGAAGCCATCCGTTCCTGGACTTTTATTTGTAGGGAAGTTTTTTTTATTGCTATTACGATTTCATTTCTAGTGATCTGTTTGTTCAAGTGGTCAGTTTCTTCTTGATTCAGTCTTGGTGGACAGTGTTTCCAGAAACTTGTCCATCTCCTCTAGGTTATCCAGTTTGATTCCATATAGTTTTTCATAACATTCTCTTATGATATTCTGTACTTCTATTTTACTTGTTGTAATTTCTCCATTATCCTTTCTTATTTTGCTAATTTGTGCTCTCTCTTTTTTCTTCTTTGTGAGTTTGGCCAAAGGTTTGTCAATTTTATTTACTTTTTCAAAAAAACAGCTTTTGGTTTGATTGATTTTTTCTATCTTTTTTAATCTCTATTTTGTTTATTTCCTCCCTAATCTTTATAATTTCCTTCCTTCTGCTGCCTTTTGGGGTTTTTTGTTCTTCTTTTTCTAGTTCTTTCAGCTGGTGGGTTAAATTGCTTATTTGAGATTGTTCTTTTTTGAGGAAGGCCTGTATCGCTATAAACTTCCCTCTTAGCACTGCCTTTGCTGTGTCCCATAAATTTTGTGTGGTTGTGCTTTCATTTTCATTTGTCTCAAGGTATTTTTTAATTTCAGCTTTGATTTCCTCATTGACCCATTGTTTTTTTAATAGCATATTGTTTAATCTCCATGCTTTCCTTTTGTTCTCCTTTGTTTCTCTGTTGTTGATTTCTAGTTTCATGGCATTGTGGTCAGTAAAGATGCTTGAGATAATTTCTATCTTCTTAAAATTGTTGAGGTTTCTTTTGTGCCCAAGTACATGATCAATCCTGGAAAATGTTCCATGTGCACTTGAAAAGAATGTATATCCTTTTTTGGGGGGTGTAATTCTCTGAAAATATCCACCAAATCTAATTTTTCTATTGTATTATTTAATTTCTCTGTTGCCTTATTTATTTTCTGTCTGGAAGATGTGTCTAGTGATGTTAATGTGGTGTTAAAATCTCCAACTATGATTGTATTCCCATCAATATCCCCCTTTATCTCTGTTAGTAATTGTTTTATGTACTTAGGTGCTCCTATATTGGGTGCATATATATTAACGAGTGTAATATCCTCATCTTGTATCACTCCTTTAATCGTTATAAAATGTCCTTCTTTATCTTTCTTTATGGCCTTTGTTTTAAAGTCTATTTTGTCTGAAATCAGTACTACAACACCTGCTTTTTTGGTTTTTCCATTTGCATGGAATATCCTTTTCCATCCTTTCACTCTCAACCTATATGTGTCTTTCTCCCTAAAGTGGGTCTCTTGTATGCAGCATATTGAAGGTTCTTGCTTTATTATCCAGTCTGCCACTCTGTGTCTTTTGACTGGAGCATTTAGTCCATTAACATTTACAGTAATTAATGATAGATGTCTGTTTATTGCCATTTTGAACTTACCTTTGCAGTTGACTTGTTATTTCCTCTTTGTTCCTTTCTTCTTCCTTTTGTGGTTTGGTAATTTTCCTTTGTATTATCACGGATTTTATTTAGTTTTTGTGACTCCCTTGTAAGTTTTTGGCTTGTGGTTACCCTTTTTTGTTAAGTCTATTAGCCCATTACTATAACTGTTTTTATTAAGCTGATAGTAACATGATCTCAAACTCATACTACTGAGAACAAAAAATTTTAAAAAGAAAGAAAAAATATATTCTGTATGTTCCTGCCTCCCTCTCCCAATGATTTAGATGTCTTCTTTTACAATTTCATGTTTATTTGTAGTTCATGAGTTATCACCTTTCCAGTTGTGAGTTTCTCATTTCTGTAGCATCCTGCTGCTTTTCTATTTAGATTAGACCTTTCAATATTTCTTTTAGCATGGGTTTAGTGTTTCTAAACTCTTGTAGTTTTTTCTTGTCTGTGAAATTCTTTGTTTCCTTCTATCCTGAAGGATAGCCTTGCTGGATAAAGTATCCTAGGCTGCATCTTTTTTTCATTCAGGACTTTGAATATATCTTGCCACTCCCTTCTGGCCTGTACTGTTTGTGTAGAGAAAAAATATGGAACACTTCACGAATTTGCGTGTCATCCTCGTGCAGGGGCCATGCTAATCTCTGTATCATTCCAATTTTAGTATATGCGCTGCTGAAGCAAGCACTTCTAGTGTTTTTTTTATTTCAGTTACTGTATTCTTCTTCATGTTTATTTGGTTCTTCTCTATGTTCTGTAACTCTTTGCTAAATACATCTAACTTCTCATTCTGTTCATCCAATCCTTTCCTGAGTTCCTAGAACTTCTTTGTGATTACTACTTTGAACACTTTTTTGGGTAGGTTGCTTACCTCCACTTCACTTAGTTATTTTTCCTGGATTTTATCTTGTTCCTTCATTTCGAATATGTTCCTCTATCACCTCATTTTGCCTAATTTGCTGTTTTTGTTTCTGTGGCTTGATAGGTTGGTTATATTTCATGACCTTGGAGAAGTGGCCTTTTGTAGGAGACTACCTATGTGTCCCAACAGTGCACTCTGCTCTGGTGCTCTAGTCACCAGAGCTGTATTGTCTTAGGGATATCCTCTCTATGGGCTACATAGGTCCTACTGTTGTGGTGGGCTGACTACTGTGGGCAGTCTGGTAGGCTGGTTGGCCCCTTGTCTGGTTGGTTTCCAGGCCTCACCTTGTGTGGGGGATGTCAGCTCCAAGTGGATGGGGCCAAGTCATGAGGTGGTTGGCTATTGAGCCCTCAGTGAGTGCCAGGGCTAGTGCTGGCCCACTGGTTGTCTGAGCTGGATTCTGTGGTGGTTGGTTGTGGGGTAAGTGGTCCTTGCTAACTTGCTGGTGGGCAGGGTTGATTCCTGACATAACTGGCTGCAGCATCTGGGGTATCCCACAGCTGGTGTCAGTGTGCTGATGAGTGAGACTGGATCCCACAATGACTGTCTGTGTGGGTCCAAGTTGTCTTAGTGCTGGTGTTGGTCTGCTGGTAGGCAGGACTAAGGCCCAAGGAGTTCTGGGGCTAGTGCCAGTTCACTGTTGGGTAGATCCAGGGGGTCATGGAGTTGGTGTGTTGACCTTCTTTTGGGCGGGCCCAGGGCCCAGGGTGTTCTTAGGCTGGTGTGTGCCCACTTGTGGATAAAGCTTGTCCTGGAGCTAGTGCTGGCCACTGATTTGCAGAGCCAGTTCTGGGGTCTCTGGATGCAGGGCCCTGGTGTTCTTGGAGTTGGTGCCAGTCCACTGGTGGGTGGAGCCAGGTCCCTAGGACTGGCTGTGAGGACCCTTGGGAGTCCTGTGGTTAGGTCCAGTGCACTGGTGTGTGGGGCCAGGTCCTGGGTCCTCTGATTTAAGGGCTGGGTCACAGAGTGGCTGTTGGCTCAGGAGGGACGTCTTAATGTTTTTGGGTGGGGCTGTGTCCATGCCCAGCTAGCTACTTGGTCTGAAGCATCTCAGTACTGGTGCTAAGTGGCTGGCAGTTGGGGCTGGGTCCCTATGCTACTAAGCTAGAGGGAGGATTCCAAAATGGCCCTTGCCAGCACCTGTGTCTGTGCGATAGAACGAGCTCCCCAGAATGGGTGCTGCCAGTGTCTATGTCCCAAACATGAGCTCCAGTTGCCCCTCTCTGGGAGACTTTCAGATCATCGGGTGAGTCTGACCCAGGTTCCTTTCCAATTTTTGTGCACCCTTTAAGAGTAGAGTCTCTTTTTGTCACATTCCTATGGCTCTCCTGAAATTAATCTCTCTTGGCCTTCAAAGCCAAACTTTCTGGGGTCTTATTTTCCCAGTGCAGGCCTCCCAGTCTTAGGAGCCCAATCTTGGACCCCTCATTCCTTGGGGAGAAAGTCTACATTATCCTCCCATTTGTGGGTCGCTCATACAGGGGTATGGGTCCTGACTATACTGCATCTCCACTGCCCAACCCAACTCATTGTGGTTTCTTCTTTATACCTTTGATTGTAAAACTTTCATGCTAGCCTTCTGGTCTTTCTCATTAAGACCAGATGTGTAAATAGTTGTAATTTTGGTGTGTCTGTTTGAGGAGGTGAGCTCAGGTTCTTCCTTCTCTGCCAATTTGACCACTCCTGGCTGTTGATGACATTGTATTATATATAGAAAACCATAAGGACTCTACCAAAAAAACTGTTAGCATTAATTTAAAAATTCAGTAAAGTTGTAGGATTCAAAATCAACATACAAAAGTCTGTTGCATTTCTAGACACTAATAGGAAATTATCAGAATGTCAAATTAAGAAAACAATCCCATTTATAATCGCATCAAAAAGAATAAAATACCTAGGGATAAATATAACCAAAGGAGTGAAAACCTGTACAATAAGACATTGATGAAAGAAACTGAAGACACAAATAAATGGAAAAATATTTCATGCTCATGGATTGGAGAATATTGCTAAAATGGACATTGTACACAAAGCAATCTATTGATTCAGTGCAATCCCTATCAAAATTCCAAGGACATTTTTCACAGAAAGAGAACAAATGTTCCAAAAATTTATATGATACTATAAAAGCCCCTGAATACTAAAGCAGTCTTGAGAAAGTAGAACTAAACTGGAGGCATCATGCTTCTTGATTTCAAACTATTTCAAAGCCATAGTAATCAACACAGTATAGTATTGGTATAAAAACAGACACATAGGTAAATGGAATAGAATAGAGAGCTCAGAAAGAAACCTATGCATATATGGTCAGTTTATTGAAGGCAAAGGGGTTAAAAACATACACTGGGAAAAGGACAGTGTCTTCAATTAATGGTGCTGGGTAAACTGTACAACCACATGCAAAAGAATGAAATCATACCACTATCTTACACCATACACAAAAATTAACTCAAAATATATTAAATATTTGAATGTAAGACCTAATACCATAAAACTACTAGAAGAAAACATGGGCAATAAACTAATTGACATCGGTCTTGGTAATGATTTTTTTTTTTAATTTGGCCCCAAAAGCAAAGGGAACAAAAGCAAAAATAAATAAGTGGGACTACATTAAATGAAAAGCTTCTGCACAGAAAAAAAAGACTATTAAGAAAATGAAAAGACAACCTACTACTTGGGAGAAAATATTTGCAAATCATATCTCTGATAAGGGGTTAATATTTAGAATAAAGAATTCATATAATTCAATAGCAAAAAAACACTAAATGATCCAATTAAAAAATGGGTAGAGTATCTGAATACATTTTTTTCCCATGAAGACATACAGATGGCTAACAAGTGAATGAAAAGGTGCTTCACAGCACTAATCATCAGGGAAATGTAAATCAAAGCCAATGAGATATCACCTCATACCTGTCAGAAAGGTTATTATTAAAAGAAAGAATTAACAAGTGTTGGCAAGTATGTGGAGAAAAGGGAACCTTTGTGTACTGTTGGTAAGAATGTAAATTGGTGCAACCACTGTGAGAAACAGTATGATGATTCCTCAAAAAATTAAAAACTGAACTACCATATGATCCAGAAATTTCACTTATGGGTATGTATCCAAAGAAAACGAAGACACTTTAACTCAGAAAGATATATATACCTCCATGTTTGCTACAACATTGTTTGTAATAGGCAAGCTATGGAAACAGTGTAAGTTTCCACTGACAGATGAATAGATAAAGAAGATGTGGTATACATAAACAATGAAATATTATTTGGCCATAAAGAAGAATTAAATCTTGCCTTTTTGGCAACATGGATGGACCTTGAGGATGTTATGCTAAGTGAAATAAGTCAGAAAAGGCAAATACTGTATTATCTCACTTATATGTGGAATCTATAAAACCACAATCAAGCTCCTAGATATAGACAATAGATTGTTGGTTGTCAGATGTGGGGAGTGTGGTGGACAAAATGGGCGAATGGAGTCAAAAGGTAGAAACTTCCAGCTATAAAATGTCCTGGGAATGTAATGTACAGTGTGGTAACTATAGTTAATAATGCGATATTGCATATTTGAAAGTTGCCAAGAGAGTAGGTAGTATAAAAATACCTAATCACTATTTTGCGCACATGAAATTAATATAACATAATTTTGCATGTGTGCAACATAGTGATTAGATATTTTTATACATTATGAGATGATCACTGTTATAAGAGCAGTTACCATCTATTAATCATAAAAAACTGTTACAATATTATTGACTATATTCCCTATGTGTACATTACATTCCTGTGATTTTACAGCTAGAAGTTTGTACCTCTTAAGTTCCTTCCCCTATTTCACTCATTCCCCTCAACCTCTTCCACTCTGTCAACCACCAGTTTGTATGAGTCTGTTTCTGTTTTGTTTTGTTTGTTCGTTTGTTTTGTCTTTCAGATTCCACATGTAAGTGAAATAATACAGGATTTGTTTTTGTCTGTCTGACTTATTTCACCCAACATAATACCCTCTAAGTCCATTCACATTGTCACGAATGGCAAGATCTCATTCCTTTTTAATGGCTGAGTGATATTCCATTGTGTGTGTGTGTGTGTGTGTGTGTGTGTGTGTGTGTTTGTGTGTGTGTGTGTATTACATCTTCTTTATCCATTCATCTATGGATAGACACAGAATCCATCCATACCTTGGCTATTGTAAATACATGTATCTTTTCAAATTAGTGTTTTCATTTTCTTTGGATAAATATCAAGAAGTGGAATTGCTGGATTATATGGTAGTTCTGTTTTTAGTTTTTTGAGGAACTCTCATAATGTTTTCCATAGTGGGTGCACCAATTTACATTCCCACCAACAGTGCACAAGTGGTCCCTTTTCTCCACGTCCTTGCCAACACTTCCTGTTTCTTGTCTTTTTGACAGCAGTCATCTGACAAGTGTGAAGTGATATCTCATTGTGGTTTTTATTTGTATTTCCCTGGTGATTAATGATGTTGTGCACCTTTCCCTGTGCCTGTTGGCCATCTGTATGTCTTTATTGCAAAATGTCTATTCAGGTCCTCTGCCCATTTTTTAACCAAGTTTTTTTAAAATATTGAGTTGTATGAGTTATTTATATATTTTCCATATCAACCCTTTATTGGATATATCATTTGCAAATATCTTCACCCATTCAGTAGGTTGTCTTTTTTTTTGGTTGGTGTTTTCCTTCACTTTTCAAAAGCCTTTGTTTTATGTAGTCCCTTTTATTTATTTTTGTTTTTGTTGCCCTTGCCTGAGGAGACATACACAAAAAATATGTCAAAGAGCTTACTATTTATGTTTTCTTCTAGTTTTATGGTTTTGGGTCTTACATTTAAGTCTCTAATTCATTTTTAGTTTATTTTTGTATATATGCAAGAAAGTGGTCCAGTTTTGTTCTTTTGCATGTAGATGTCCAGTCTTATTGAAGAGACTGTCTTATTCCCATCATATATTCTTGTGTCCTTTGTCATAGATTAATTGAACATATGAGTGTGAATTTATTTCTGGACTCTCTTGATCTGTTCCATTAATCTCTGTGTCTTGTTTTTGTGCCAGTACCATACTGTTTTGAATTCTGTAGCTTTGTGGTATAGTTTCAAGTATATGAGTGAGACACCTCTAGTTTTGTTCTTCTTTCTCAAGCTTGCTTTGGCTGTTAGGAGTCTTTTGTGTTTTCATTTTAAAAATTCTATTTTTTTTTCTAGTTCTGTGGAAAACGCCATTGGTATTTTGAGAGGGATTGCATTGAATCTGTTGATTGCTTTGGGTAGTATGAACATTTTAACAATATTGACTTTTTCAATCCATGACCATGGTATATTTTCCCATTTTTGAATGTGTCATCTTCAATTTCTTTAATCAATGTCTTACTGTTTTGAGACTACAGGTCTTTTACTTCCTTGGTTAAGTTTATTCCTAGGTATTTTATTATTTTTAATGTAATTATAAATGAGATTGTTTTCTTCATTTCTCTTTCTGGCAGTTGACCATTAGTGTATAGAAATATAATAGGTTTCTGTATATTAATTTTGTATCTATAAATTTCTGAATTCATTCATTAGCTCCAGTAGATTTGGGGTGGAGTCTTTGATGTTTTCTATATATAGTATTCTGTCATCTGAAAATAGTGATTGTTTTACTTCTTCCTTTCTGATTTTTATGCTTTTTATTTCTTTTTTGTGCCTCATTGCTGTGGTTAGGACTTACAATACTATGTTGAATAAGCATAGCAAGAGTGGTCATCTTTGTCTCATTCTAATCTTAAAAAAAGCTTTCAGCTTTTCACCATTGAGTATGATGTAGCTATGGGTCTGTCATATATGGCTTTTTATTATGTTGAGGTATGTTCCCACAATACCCACTTTGTTGAGAGGTTTTTCTTTTTAATCATAAACTGATACTGAATTTTGTCAAGTGCTTTTTCCTGCATCTATTGAGATGATCATGTGATTTTTATCTTTCCTTTTGTTAATTTGGTGTATCACACTGATTGGTTTATGGATGTTATACTATTCTTGCATCCCTAGCATGAATCCCACTTGATCATAGTGTATGATTCTTTTAATGTATTGTTGAATTTTGTTTCTTAATATTTTGTTGAGGATTTTTACATCTATATTTATCAAAGATACTGGCCTGTAATTTTCTTTTTTGTAGCATTTTTGTCTGGTTTTGGTATCAGGGTAATGATGGCCTTTTAGAATAAGTTTGGAAGTATTCCATTGCCTTAATTTGGGGAGAATAATTTGAAAATTATAGGCATTAACTATTCTTTAAATATTAGGTAGAATTCACTTGTGAGGCCATCTGTACCTTGACTTTTGTTTGGGGGGAGTTTTTTTATTGCTGATTCAATTTCATTACTAGTAATCAATCTATTCATATTTTCTATTTCTTCATGATTCAGTATTGGAAGATCATATAGTATAGAAATTTTTCCATTTCTTCTAGGTTGTTTAATTTGTTGACATATAATTGTTCATAGTATTCTCTCGAGATATTTTGCATTTCTGTGGTGTCAGTTGTAATTTTTCCTCTTTCATTTCTCATTCTATTTCTTTGGGCACTCTTTTTTGTCTTGATGAGCCTTGCTAAAGTTTTGTTGATTTTGTTCATCTTTTCAAAGAACCACCTCTTATTTTCATTGATCTTTTGTATCTTTTTAGTCTCTATTTCACTTATTTCCTCTATGATTTATTATCTTGTTCCTTCTACTAACTTTGAGCTTTGCTTAGTCTTCTTTCTGTAGTTCCTTTAATGTACATTTAGATTCTTTATTTGAGATTTTTGTTTCTTGAGGTAGGCCTGCATCAGTATGAACTTCCCTCTTAGAACTACTTTTGCTGCATCCTATAGATTTTGGACAGTTATGTTTCCATTTTCTTTTGTCTCAAGGTATATTTTGATTTCTTCTTTGATTTCTTTGTTGGCCCATTGGTTGTTTAGAATAATGCTGTTTAGTCTCCAAGTGTTTTTTTTTTTCCAGTTTTCTTCTTGTGGTTGATTTCTAGTTTCAGTGTTGTCAGAAGAGATGTTTAATATGACTGACTCTGATCTTCTTATATTTAGTGAGACTTATTTTGTGGCCTAATGTGATGTATCTGGAGAATGTTCCATGTGCATTTGAAAAGAATATGTATTTTGCTGCTTTTTGATGGAATGTTCTATGTATATATCTATTAAGGTAATCTCATCTGTGTTATTTAAGGCCAGTGTTTTCTTATTGATTTTCTGTCTGGATAACCTATTCATTGACATAACTGGGGTATTAAAGTCCCCTACTATTATTGTATTTCTATTTCTCCAGTTACTTCTGTTAATGTTTGATATATATATATATATTCTCCTCTGTTGAGTACATAAATGTGCTCCTCTGTTGAGTACATAAATGTTTACAAATTTCTATTCTCTTGTTGGATTGACCCCTTTGTCATGATTTAATGCCCTTCCTTTTTGTTACAGTCTTTTTTTAAAGTATATTTTGTCTGATATAAGTGTTGCTACACTAGCTTTCTTTTAATTTTCATTTGCATTGAATACCTTTTTCCATCCTATCACTTTCAGTCTGTGTGTGTCTTTAGACCTAAGTAGTTTCTTGTAGGCAGCATATACATAGGCCTTGTTTTGTATCCACTCAGCCACTCTATGTCTTCTGGTTGGAACATTATTAGTTCATTTAAATTTAAAGTGATTATTGATAGACATTTACTTGTTGCTATTTTGTTAATTGTTTTCTGGTTGTTTTTTGTAGTTTTTCTCTGTTCTTGTCTTCTCCTCTTGGTTTCTTTCTTTGTGTTTTAATGGATTCCTTTAGTGTTATGTTTAGGTTCCTTAAGAAAGTACATCTTACAAGTTCTCATCACAAGAAAAAATATATAACTATGTATAGTGATTGATGTTAACTAGACTTATCGTGCTGATAATTTCACAATATATGCAAATATCAAATCCTTCTGTTGTACACCTGAAACTAATGTAATGTTTATTTCAATTATACCATAATAAAAAAGAAGAATCTGATTGTCCTCTAGATCTCTTTTAATTGCTCTTGCATAATTAGTCCAGGTTCATGTCATCTAGGAACTGTGTAATTTTCCAGGAAGTAGTCATTGAGGATATCAAAAATCTGGAAAGTATGCCATTAGTAGGGAAGGCAGCAGAGTCTCAGCTTTTTCATTTCCCAGTTGTTTGACCTTGAGCAAGATCCTTTACCTCTCTGAGCTTTGGTTTTCTTGTTTCTAAAATGAACTTAATAACGTGTTCCCTACCATACACTGTTGTTGTAAGGATTAAAGTATAATAACATTATCAGGATTAGCAGGATAGCAAGTAAACTCCCCATTCTTTAGACCACTAAAATTGTGCCCTAGGACTGGCATCTACTCAATGCCTGTGATGAATATCTTCTGAAAGCCACCTGTGAAAGGAACAGAATTCAAAGGCCACACTCAGGAATGGTGCAGACTCAAGACAGAGAGAGAGGTTGAGTCAAGGGTATGTGTTTGATGCCTAATCTCAGAAAGGGAGTTTTGAATACTGAGTACTTAAATTTTGGAACTGGAACAAAATGGTAATCTATGTTATCCTTTTCTCACCCCACTCATGTTTTTTCTTTCTTCTGTTGTCGTTCCAGGTGCATGATGACTGCCGGAAACGGTTTTCCAAGGAATGCTGGTTTGGAAGTCATCACACATCAGTCATTCCTCCCACTGCCCTCAGCGACCCCAAAGGTGATGGTGAGTAGCTAAACTTTAACCTCAGAAATACATTGGGGAGGGAGGGAAGGTGCAAAGCCTGGGAAAAAGGACTGCAATTAAATTAATTTGCTCAACCAGTCAAATATTTCTGGGAGTATGAGTGTGCATATGTGTAGAGACAGCTTATGTTTTTCATTAGATCTTTGCAATGGTGAACATTGATATTTATGGTGTATATGTATGTG
This sequence comes from Camelus dromedarius, assembly GCF_036321535.1. Classification (NCBI taxonomy): domain Eukaryota; kingdom Metazoa; phylum Chordata; class Mammalia; order Artiodactyla; family Camelidae; genus Camelus; species Camelus dromedarius. The sequence goes on from NC_087472.1 coordinate 76,562,647, forward strand.
GGCATGTTCTCTGGAGCCTCTGTCACAGTTGTTTCCAAATAATCAGAATTGATTTCAGCTTTTTCATGATTTCCAGACACTAGATAATCCATGAAATAATTTTGTTTGCTTGCTGCCTACTTCATTGCCAAGGAAAATCCAGTATTAGCTGGGAGCAAAAAAAGGAAAATAAAGAAGAGTATATAGTTTCCTTAGTCAGAGGACAGAAGGGAGTAAGGATTTCTGTAGCCATTACAACAGTTCTAGAACTAGACATAGCACACATGTACATGTGTGCACATACATGTACACACACTCTGAGCCGCTCTAGTCTCTTCTAGTTCATTTCTCAACTCCAACACAGATACAGACATTGGTACATGGAATGAGCCACTCACACAGTTTTCTGCAGGAAAGCATAGTCATATGTCCCCATAATGACATGCACAGACACATGTCCCTCACTCAGTGATGCATCTACTCAAATATTTGAACACTCAATATTCAAAACTCACTGTCTAAGATTTAGTCATATCTTATTCTCTAGATTGCTTATCACTGAGCCTTACCTATAGGCAGTATTCAGTAACTGGATTAATGAATTCATGTAACAAATCTTGACTGTGCATATATCATGTATCTTGGTGTGAGTTAAGTGCTAGGGATACAGAGAACTCACAGTCTAGAGTGGGAGACATATATTGATGAATTATAATGTAGTCAGAATATGTATGACCAAGACAGCATCCCTGATTCATATGGGGGCAAAAGAGTATAATGCAGTTTGTCAAATGTGAGAATGCACTAGAATCATCCAGAAGGCTTGTTAAAACACAGATTTCTAGGCCCTACCCCCAGAGCTTTTGATTCAGTAGATCTGGGTAGGGCACAAGAATTTACATTTCTAAAAAGTCCCCAGAGCAAACTCCTGGGGGACTCCATCCCCCTGGAGCAAACTCCATCATTTTACTAACTGTGTGAACTTGGGCAAGTTACTTAGCTTCTCTGTGCCTCATGTATCATTTGTTTTCTGCCAATAGGGAATAAAAGTTATACTCAGGTTCATTATGAGGGTTAAATGAGGAACAGTAAGCCACCTGTATGCTAATTTAACATCCTTCTGTGGTATGAACTGAACAAATTTGAGAGGGACTGTTGGCTCGTTGGTTTGGGACACTGTGATTATATTACTGTAGCTCAAAGAAGCATGAGCTTTTTTTTTTTTTTTTTTGAAAGGCTCTTCCAGTCTGTTGATTCATCTGAAGCTTAAAGTCAGCTGAATCCCCTAAGCCCTTTTCACACTTGATGTTGCCAAGCCAAGAGTCTATTGTCCTGTTCTGCTGCAATTTACATCCTTGAGCCTAAAGGCCAAGCTTCACATTTATCCCCTTTTCAGCTTGTTGACTTTGACCCAACTGCCTGTTATGGTCATTTTTCAGTCTTGACTCTGTCATCTGGTGGCTCTCTCTCCCGCTTTGGGTGCTTCAAATTTGACAAGCTAGCCTTCTATGTTTTTATTTTAATTGATTAAAATTGCTGAATAGTACAGGACATTCCTTTACAATGAACACCAGCCTGTTATAAAGCAACCTTGTGGGCATGATCATTTAGTTGGCTATGAATCTATTGCTATATTCCAGCCCACAGTACCATCCATTTTTGTTACCTTGTTCGTAGGATTCTCTTGACCAACTTGGCCTTGCTCTAATTCAGATGTCCCCTGACTCTGGGAGGAAATGCTAGATGGAGCCACCCTTGTAGTCTCCTGGGAATGGCTTCCAGTCAGTGCTGCTTCTCCTTGTCTTTCCATCTGTGACCCAATTAGGTTTTATACTGAAGTCTGAGTTACCTGAATTACAGAATTTTCTTTTTATCTAGAAGCTTTCTATCCCCACCCTGGATTATTTTATTAATAATTGCAACATGATGCTGTTGTACCCAGGGAGAGATGAACACCCAACAAAGTTAAGATGTTTGCTTTTGGTTAATAAATAAACCTGGAGGGCAACCAGCTGTGGCACACAGCTGCATTGTCTTGTAGAAGTCCACTGCAGAATTAGTTTGTTCATCTTTTCACCTTTATGAGCCAGTTTATATTTCCTTTTCTCATCGGTGTAACACCTAACTTCTAAACATTGGGCAATATCTTAGTTTTTTGAATAGCCCACTTATCCGATAAGGAAACCTTGGTGCAAATAGCTCACAATAGTTGGACTCAGGGCTACTGCCACCTCACTTTTAGAGAAAGTAACCCAAAGGACCTCTGACACTGTTAAAAAAAAAAAAAAACATTGGGGGCATACACAGGTCTGTTTCAGGACCTCTGGCAGGGGGAGTCTTGCTTCCAAACATCTGTGACAGGTCCACTAGATGTTGGCAGGAAGCTGTTCCCATGAATCCTTTAATTGGGGTACAGACCAGAAGTGCCACACTCACCTGCAGGATGTTGACAAGAGGTTGTTGAGTAAGGAAGGGAAGCACAAGCAGAATCATGTTCTAAGACAAAGGAGAAGACAGGCCAGGCTATGAGTTGGAGCCTGCATTGTTGGTTAGCAGGGGAGCAAGCACATAAAAAGATCCCAACTTTTGACTATTTTCTTCATATATCTTAAGATCTGACCCCTAATGTTTCAATTCCATACTGAATAGTTTCCCCCTTCTTTTTAAACTGTTTCCTCTAACATCTTGTTGTCATTTTATCTGGCTTCTGCCCCCTCCCTGACCTCATCTTCTGTCACTCTCTCCCTCCCTCACTCCACAGCAGCCATGCTATTCTCTTCCCTGTCCTCAGACACCCCAGGTAATCCTCATTCTCTGGATCCTAGCACTTATTCTTCCATCCACCCACCCCCCCAAAAAAACCTCTTCCCCCAGATACCTGCATTGCTCACTTCCTCACTTCATTCAAGTCTCATCTCAAATATCACCTCCCCAGAGGTGCTATCCCTCACCACCTTGTCTAAAATAATGCCACCTTCAGTCTCCATCCCTTTCCTGCTTTATTTTCCTTCATATCAAATTATTTTCTATATTTTTTGTCATAGTCTGTCTCCTTCCATTCAAATGTAAGTTCCATAAGAGCAAAGATTGTTTCTATCTTGTCCACCACTGTATTCTCAGAACATAACAAGGACAGGCACAGAGAATGCCCTCAATACATATTTGTTGAATGAATGAATGAGTTAATGTCTTAACTACCATTGTGTTAACATATTACCTTTTGTTAAAAAAAAATGTTGGGGAGAGGGTATAGCTCAGAGATAGAGCGCATGCTTAGCATGCACAAGGTCCTGGGTTCAATCCCCAGTACCTCCATTAAAATAAATGAATAAAAACCCCTAATTACCTCCCTCCTTCCAAAAAAAAAAAACAAGACAAAACAAAACAAAAATGTTGAAAAGTGTACTACTTTGGGATGAGGTGTTCAGGCAGAGTAATTATTTCCGAGCTATGCTACTAAAGGGACATAGCAGCCTCCTTTTGTAGCTATGAGCCCTAGCAAGCCCTGAAAGTTTGGTGCATGACTGGCTAGGATGCCTTCAAGCTTTGCTGGCCAGTAAGTAGAACTTGGCCTGGAGAGGAAGCCTGCTTTAGATTTTTCCAGGCAAAACAACCATGAAGTCCGCTCAAGTCAGCAGTCTTTCTTCAGGCTCCCTTTCACCCAGGCTACAACAAATGGGCCATTTCCACCCACCTCCCTCCCCTGACCCACCCCATTCAGGAGCAAGCCACAGGCTTTTTCCTCTTTGCATTTATTTTTGCCAGGGCATCCCTGGCAAGTCACGAGCTCAGAGCTTTGGGAGCTCACGATTTGTTTAGCATCTCCTGTGAGTCCATTGCTCACTGCCAGTCTTCCTGCCAACAGGCTGTATGACTCAGCATGAGCTGGCAGGCTTTGCCAATTTAGACTGCTATAACTTCACTTCTCTATGGGGAACTTCAGTGTTGGGGATTATTAAAAGCTTCTCTCTTGTCCAGACAATTTCCCTATAGTCTTGTTTCCCCCTGAAAGTTGGTATGATAACTTAGATGACTCTGCCAGAGCCTTTGAGGAGTAATTAAAATTCCCCTCTTCACCCCACAGTGATACGTTCTACCATTAGCTCCTGGCTAAAAGGCAGCCTTTCCTCCACATTTCTCCTGACTATCTTCTCAGTGTGAGAAATGAGATATCCTAGGTAGAGAGAGGACTAGTTGGTGCACTGATCCCCCTCCTGGGCTCTCTACCTTCTCCTTCCTCAGTTTCCCCTTGGCATTTTATTGATCTTTGGTTGTGGCACCAATTTTCTTATCCCTTGTGTTCCAACATACTCTTGTGTATGAGGCTGTCTCCCCAGCTTAAGGGCAAGGGATTGACCCCTAGAAGTATTTAGCATGATGATTGGCACGTAGTAGTTGCTCAGCAAATGTTGGTTGCCAGGCAACAGCTGGGCAAAGACCAGCTGTTATTTTTTTTTTAAATAAAAGCCCCTTTGGGTTATGTCTTGATTTCCCCCTCTGGTCCTCAGTCTTAGAGACACAAGGAAGCTGTGAGAGGTGTTGGATTCCTTATTACCTTGATTGTGGTGATGGTATCATGAGTGTTGGTGTATGTCTAAACTCATTAAACTGTACACATTAAATATGTGCAGTTCTTTGTATATCAGTGATACCACAGTAAAGCTGTTTCTTAAAAAGTCTGTGAAATTTGATGCTAAGTCATGCCTTGCTTCCATCTCAACAGCCCTTTTCTCTTTTTTTCCCTCTTCTTTCTGTTGTGTGCATGTATTAGGCCAATTAGTAGTATCTTCAGACTTCTGGAATCTCGATTGGTCTTCAGCCTGTTCATGTCCCCTTCTCATCTTCATCAACTCCAAAAGCGGCGATCACCAAGGGATCGTCTTCCTCCGGAAATTCAGGCAATACCTTAACCCATCTCAAGTGTTTGACCTGTCGAAGGGTGGACCTGAAGCCGGGTAAGCATGGGGTATGGGATATGGTTGGGTCTATAGAAGGGACTCCCCCTTGTATGCATTCTAGACTAGGTTAGGCTCCCTGGAATTAGTTCTAGGACCTGGGCAAGAAAGATCTCTTTTCTCAAGTCAGAACACAGACACAACTTTTCAGGTGGATGGCTGGAGAACTTATAGCCCTCTCCCAGAAATCCTTTCAAGCTTATGTCCTACTCTTAGATTTCCTTCACCTTTTCCAGTTGGAAGAGGTAAAACTATGTCTCCTGACTTCAGAGGAGGAGACAAATGGATATTGCTGTCCACATTTCCTGTCACTCATTCTCTCTTTTCCCCGGGGCCAAGTAGATATATCTCTAATACAGGCCTGTTTTATTTGTGGACCGTCTGTCTGTTCAGTCCTGGTTTCTGTGAACCCACTGGCCACTGTGCAAGACATTGTTCCTGGGCCTCAGCTAGTAGATTTGGCTAGGTGGCTAGTAGCTTCCAGAACAAGGTTGGGCACAGAAGAGTCAGGCTGAGTTGAGGCCTGACTGCCAGGATTACCTGTGGGAGAACTGATTATGATCTTAGGGGTTAAGAGAAAAGAAGAGAGATAGGGGTTAAAGGAAAGAAGGCAGGTAGCCTATTAGCAGGGTGCAGAAACAGCCGTCCTTGGCCCTAGCACATTGTAGGAAAGAGTTGTAAAACTCATCAGTTCATTAAATGACTCCCTTTCCCCCTCTTCCTTCCAGGCTCTGCATGTTCAAGAACTTTGCTCGCTTTCGCATTGTGGTTTGTGGTGGAGATGGCAGCGTGAGCTGGGTCTTATCTCTGATTGATGCCTTTGGATTACATGAAAAGGTGAGTCCCTAGCTGACTTAGCTTAGACTCCGTGCTAGAGGTACTGGGGGGTGGAACTGCTTATCCCAAGAAGTCCCTGGTCTTTACTCTCCTTGTCTGTAAAATACACGTTTCCTACTGGTTTCATAGTCAACCTGACTGGTAGGTTCGCAATCTAAGCCTGCTCATCTATACCATTTTCTGGTTGTCTATCTGTGGGAAGGAGAAATGAAGAAGTTAGCAGAAAAAAAATGAGCAGTGTTCTGTTCCCCAAGTCCCAAAGTAAGGACCTGAAGTGGAGGAAAGCAAGCAAAATAGAAGTGGCATCAGGAAGCATTCAGCCCCCAATTCCCTACCCCTCCTGAGGCCACTGATATTCTTCCCTGAAGTCTCAAGAGTAGCAGAAACATTCCTCTACCTCTCCCCCCTCTCTGTATGCAGCCCCCTGCCCTTCTGCCTGAGAAGCTTTGTCTCCTTGAAGCATCTCACCTCCTTGGCCCAGCCTAGATAGAAATTTGTGGCTATATTTCTCTTTTATAAGCATGGCTATAAATATTGGCATATTCCAACAACTTTTCCCCTTACTGAGTAGGTTCTGTATTGCCAAGACCTAATTCCTTAGGGAAAATTTTACTCAACATCAAACATCTTCCTAAAATCAGAAGTCCCTTAATGCCACTGGCTTTGAGACCATATTCTTTCCCAGATAGCACCTGCTGTGTTCTTTTATGGGTGGATCGTGGTAAGATTGTCTGAAAAGGGTACTTGATTTTGTTCTTGCAGTGTCAGCTGGCAGTCATCCCGCTTGGAACCGGTAATGATCTGGCCCGTGTCCTAGGCTGGGGTGCATTCTGGAACAAAAACAAGTCACCTCTGAACATCCTCAACAGAGTGGAGCAAGCTAGTGTGAGGATTCTAGACAGGTGAGTGGCTGAAAGATCTCAGGCTGTTGTGTCTCTTCCAGTCCCATGCCAGTTACTCCCAGTTACATCATCTCAATCAGGAATGTTCCAAACTTCCTCACAGAGCCTCATTGCCTTTCTGGCTTCAGTACAGGGAAATCTTGGGGACCTTGTCTATTAAGAAGCCAAGGTCTACCATGTATTCTTTAAACATCACTGAATTCCCCTCTTCAAACTTATAAGATCCTAAAGCAGGAGCCCCATTGGTAAAGTTCAAGGGTTCTGTTAACCTCCCTCAAAGTGCAAAGCTAATTATCTGTGTAAGCATATTTTTTTCCTTGAGAAAGTTTCCATCTTTCTAGTCTATTCTAGGATAGTATAGAAACTATTCTATGGCTTCATTAGGTTCTCAAAGAAACTCAAAACAATGAGGGTTCATAAACAATTGGCCTAGATTATCTGTGCTCTAGAGAAGAGAGAGTTATTGCCCTCCAATCTTCTAAGAAAGACTTTCTATGTAGCGGCATAGTATTTGATTTATGGCTGCTCAGAAAGAAATCCTGGGGAGCTTTTTCAAGGTACCAAGCTGGGCCCTACCACAAATATTCAGTAGTTCTTGGATTGGGCCCTAGTATGTGTCTTTTACAAAAGTACCTGAGATCATCTTGATAGTTACCACTGCTTGAGAAGCACAAGCAATTCCTTCCATCACACTGGCCTTGAGAAGTCATGCGGCAGAGGTCCCTCTTGGGGTACACCTTGAGATCAGGTGACCGGAGATAGCTTGTACATGCCCTACCACTCATCACACCCCACCACATAAAACATTTTGACCTCTTTCTTGACGTGTGAAGCATTGATGCCAGTCTTTAATGAAACAGAGCCCTCACGATCTTTCTTTAAACTTCATTTCAGATGGAGTGTGATGATCCGTGAGACTCCCAGACAAACCCCATTGCTAAGAGGACAAGTTGAAATGGACGTACCCCGATTTGAGGTAACTACTGCCTACCTATAATTCAGGCCAATATCTTTATTACACATTGAAATAATAGGCAAAACCCAGAGAGAGGCTTTTGTATTGTCCATGGGTTTGAAGAGGAGGAGATCATTGAGGATTGGGGACATTTCAATCAGCAGTTATTTACCAAAAATTGTGTTAGGTGTTGGAGCTATAATTTGGTCAGCCATTTACTTATTTATTCACTCAAAATATTTATGGAACAACCTAAGTGTCCATCAACAATGAATAGATAAAGATGATGTGGTATATATATATAACAGAATACTATTCAGCCATTTTTTAAAAATCCAGTTTTGCCATTTGCAGCAATACAGATGGACTTGGAGGGCATAAGTGAAAATGCTAAGTGAAATAAGTCAGACAGAGGAAAATAAGTACTGTACGATATCACTTACATGTGGAATCTAAAAAATACAACAAACTAGTGACTGTAACGTAAAAGAAGCAGACTCACAGATATAGAGAACAAACTAGTGGTTACCAGTGGTGCGGAGAACAACGTAGGGGTAGGGGAATAGTAGGTACAAACTACTGGCTGTAAGATAGGCTCAGGGATGTATTATACAACTTGGGGAATATAGCTGATATTTTGTAATAACTGTAAATAGAAAGTAACCTTTAAAATTGTATAAAAATTTTAAAAATTAAAAAAACAAAAAGGATGAAAAATATGTTTATTAGAACTATTTGTAATAACATAAATTAAAAGCAACTTAAAGAAAAATAAATTCAAAGTCCTTACTGTAAGAAATAAAATAATTTATGGAAAATATTTATGGATTAACTACACAATGTGTGAGATACTGTTCTAGGAGCTGTTCTTATATGCTAATTGGTAAAGAAGAATGATACAGTCAATGCTGTCCTGGAGCTCATAGTCTACTTGCAGTGGTAGAAAAATAATTTGATAAAGTAGTATGAGTGTTAGTATATAAGGAAATAGAGGGGAATGGGAATATCCAGCAGGTGTACCTAACCCAGTCTCGGTGAAATCAGGGAAAACTTCCCAGAAGAAGTGACATTTTGGAAGAGATACAAAGACCAAAGGGAGTTAATCAGGATAATAAGAAAGAAGAGGCCTGTTCCAGACAGATGGAACAATGTGCGTTGTTATGAAGGAAAGAGACAGCAAGTAATATTCACAGAACATAAATATATTTGTAGTGGCTGAGGCATAGGTGCCAGGGAGTGGGTATGCAGGGAAAGTGACCAAAGATGAGGCTGGAAAAGTAATCAGGGGCCAGGCCAGGAAGGACCTGGTAAACCATAGCAGAAGTTTAAACTTGTAAAATTTTTAAGTATAGTTGATTTACAATATATTAGTGTCAGATGTATAACATAGTGATTCAATATTTTGAAGGTATTACAAAATAATAGCTATATTTCCCTGTGCCATATAATATATCCTTATTGCTTATTTATTTTATACACAGTAGTTTATATCTCTTAATCCCATACCCCTACCTTGCCCTTCCCACTTTCCCTCTTCCCACTGGTAACCACCAGTTTGTTCTCTTATTTGTGAGTCCATTTCTGTTTTGTAATATTCATCCTTTTGTTTTATTTTTTAGATCCCACAGATATATGGTAACATAGAGTATGTGTCTTTCTCTGTTTGACTTATTTCACTAAGTATAATACCCTCTAGATTCATCCATGTTGTTGTAAATAGTAAAATTTCAGTATAAACACACACACACACACACACACACACATACACACACACACACATTCCACTTTTTTATCCATTCATTTGTTGGTGGATATTTTCCATGTTTTGGTCATTATAAATAATGCTGCTAAGAAAACTGGGGTACATGTATCTTTTCAATTAAGTGTTTTTATTTCTTCAAATATATTCCTGGGAGTGGAATTTCTGGATCATGTGGTAGTTCTATTTTTAGTTTTTTGAGGAAATACTGTTTTCCATAGTGGCTACACCAATTTACATTCCCATCAACAGTGTACTAGGGTACCCTGTTCTCAATATCCTCACAAACACTTGTTTGGTATCACCATTCTGACAGGTGTGAGTACCTCACTGTGGTTTTTATTTGCATTTATCAGATTAGTGATGTTGAGCATCTTCTCAGGTGCCTGTTGGCCATCTGTATATCTTCTTTGGGAAAATGTCTATTCAGGTCTTCTGCCCATTTTCTAATTGGGTTGTATGGTTTTTTGATGTTGAGTTGTGTTGGTTGTTTATACATTTTGGATATTAACCCCTTATTGGTCATATCATGTGCAAATATTTTCTCCCATTCAGTAGGTTGCCTTTTCATTTTATCAGTGGTTTCCTTTGCTGTGCAAAAGCTTTTAAGTTTAATTAGGTCCAATTGGTTTATTTTTGTTTTTATTTCTTTTGCCTTAGGAGGCAGATCTGAAAAAAATATTGCTGTGATTTAGGTAAAAGAGTATACAGCCTATGTTCTCAGTCTGTGTTCTAGGATTTTTGTGATTTCAGGTCTTACATTTACGTTTTTAATCCATTTTTAGTTTATTTTTGTATATAGTATGAGAAAATGTTCTAATTTTGTTCTTTTACATGTAGCTGTCCAGTATTCCCAGCACCATTTATTGAAGAAACAGTCTTTTCTCCATTGTATATTCTTGCCTCCTTTTTGTAGATTCATTGACCATAAGTGTGTGGATTTATTTCTGGGCTCTCTGTTCTGTTCCATTGATTTATGTGTCTGTTTTTATGCCAGTACCATGCTGTTTGACTACTGTAACTCTGTAGTATAGTCTGAAGTGAAAGAGTGTGATACTTCCCACTTTGTTCTTTTTTCTCAAGATGACTTTGGCAATTCCAGTTCTTTTGTGGTTCCATATAAGTTTTAGGATTATTTGTTCTAGTTCTATGAGAAATATCCTGGGTATTTTGATAGGGATTGCATTCAGTCTGTTGCTTCAGCTACTATGGACATTTTAACAATATTAATTCTTTCAATCCTAAACACGGGATATACTTCCATTTCATTATATCATCTTCAATTTCCTTCATCACTGTTTTATAGTTTTCAGAGTATAGGTCTTTCACTTCCTTGGTTAAGTTTATTCCTAGGTATTTTATTCTTTTTGATGTAATTTTAAACAGGATTGTTTTCTTGCTTTCTTTTTCTGATAGTTCATTATTAGCATAAAGGAAAGCAACAGATTTCTGTCTGTTAATCTTGTATACTGCAACTTTACTAAATTCATTTATTCTAATAGTTTTTTAGTGGAGACTTAAGAGTTCTCTCTATATAGTATCATATCATCTGCAAATTATGACAGTTTTACCACTTCCCTTCCAATTTAGATGCTGTTATTTCTTTTTCTTCTCTGATTGCTGCAGCTAGGGCTTCCAATAATATGTTAAATAGAAGTAGCAAGAGTGGATATCCTTGTCTTGTTCCTGATTTTAGAGGAAAGGCTTTCAGCTTTTCACCACTGAGTATGGTGTTGGCTGTGGGTTAATTGTAATGGCCTTAATTATGTTGAGATATTTTCCCTCTATAGCCACTTTGATGAGAGTTTTTATCATGAATGGATGTTGAATTTTGTCAAACACCTTTTCTGCATCTACTGAGATGGTCATGTGATTTTTATCTTTCCTTTTGTTAATGTGGTATATCACATTGATTGATTTGTGAATGTTGATTCACCCTTGTGAACCTGGAATAAATCCAACTTGATCATGGTGTATGATTATTTTTATATGTTATTGGATTTTATTGCTAATATGTTGTTGAGGATTTTTGCATCTATATTCATCAAAGATATTGGACTGTAATTTTCTTTTTTGTGGTGTCTTTGTCTGGTTTTGATATCAGGGTAATAGTGGCCTCGTAGAATGAATTTGTAAGTGTTCCTTTCTCTTCAGTTTTTTGGAATAGTTTTAGATGATAGGTATTAACTCTTTTTTGTATGTTTGGTTCAACTTCATTATGAAGCCATCCAGTTATGGACTTTTGTTTACTGGGAGTTTTTTTAATTACAAAATCAAATTTTTGTAATCAGAAGTGATTAGTCTGTTCAGAATGTCTATTTCTTCCTGATTCAGTCTTGGAAGATTGTATATTTCTAGAAATTTGTCCATTTCTTCTAGGTTGTCCAGTTTGTTGACATATAACTATTCATAGTATTCACTTACTATTTTTTTAATCTCTGCGGTTGTGTTTGTTACATTTCCCCTTTCATTTCTTATTTTGTTTACTTAGGTCCTCTCTCTCCTCCTCTTAGTGAGCCTCACTAAAGCCTTTATCAATTTTATCCTTTTAAAGAACCAGCTTTTGGCTTTGTTGGTCTTTTCTATTGTTTTTGGACTCTATTTTATTTATTTCCTCTCTGATCCTTGTTATTTCTTTTCTTCCACTGACATTGGAGGCTTTGTTCTTTTACTGATTCTTTTAGGTGGTAGGATAAGTTGTTTATCTGAGATTTTTCTTGTTTCTTGAGGTAGGCCTCTATCACTGTAAAAGTCCCACTTAGAAGTGCTTTTGCTGTATTTCACAGATTTTGGAAAGTTTTGACTCCATTTTCATTTGTATTTTTGGATTTCCTCTTTGATTTCATTATTGTCCCATTGTTTTTTGTTTTGTTTTGTTTTTTAGTATCATGTTGTTTAGTCTCCACATGTTTGTGTTTTTTCACTTTTCTTCCTGTAATTGATTTCTAGTTTCATATTGTTGTGGTCAGAAAAAAATGCTTGATATAATTTCTAGCCTCTTAAATTTGCTGAGGTTTGTTTTGTGGCTTAGCATGTGATCTCTCCTGGAGAAAGTTCCATGTGCACTTGAAAAGAATTTGTATTCTGTTGTTTTTGGATGGAATGTCCTGTAGATAGCTATTAAGTCTAACTGGTATAACGTGTCATTTAAGGCACCATTTCCTTATTGATTTTCTCTCTGGATGATTTATTGATGTAAGTAGGGTGTCAAAGCCCCCTACTATTTTTGTATTCTTGTCAATTGCTCCCTTCATGTTTGTTAATATTTGCTTTATATATTCAGATGTTCCTGTATTAGGTGGTTATATGTTAAGGAGTATTATAACTTCTCATTGTATTGATCACTTTATCATTATACAATGACCTTCTTTATCTTTTCTTTTAGACTTTGTTTTAAAGACTATTTTGTCTAATATGATTGTTTCTATCCCCATTTTCTTGTCATTTCTATTTGCACGAAATACCTTTTTCCATCTTCTTACTTTCAGTCTGAGTGTTTCTTTAGCTCTTACGTGAGTCTCCTTTAAGCAGCATATAGATGGGTCTTGTTTTTTGATCCAATCAGCCACCCTATATCTTTTGATTGGAGGATTTAGTCCATTGACTTTTAAAGTGATTATGGATATTTTGTTACTTCTATTATGGTTATTTTTGTAGTTTTCTGTTCTTTTCTTCTCCTTTTAGTTTCTTCTCTTTGAAGAAACTGTGATGATTTTCTTTAGTGGTGTGCTTGTGCTCCTTTTTCTCCAGTTTTATAAATCTATTGTAGATTTTTAATTTGTGGTTACTAAGGGGATCCTATATCTTAACCTAGAACTATATCTACTTTTTTTAAAACTGGTAGTCATTTAAGTTCAAACACATTATAAAATATTTACATTTTTATTCCCCTTCCCCACATTTTATATTTTTGATGTCATATATTACTTTGGCATGTTTATCCCTTCACAGTTTACCATCTTTATAGTTAATTTTACATTTTTTCTTTAAATCTTCTTATTAGCTTACTTAAGTGGTGATCCTCAGCCTTTACCATATATTTGCCTTTACTAGTGGAATTTTTTCCTTTCCTATAGAAATTTACTTCTGGTTATAGCCTTTTCATTTCAATTAGAGAAGCCCCTTTAAAGTTTCTTTTAGAGTAAGTGTTGTATTGCTCAATTCTTTTAGTTTTTGCTTATCTGAGAAGTTCTTTATTTTCCCTTCAATTCTAAATGATAATCTTGCTGGGTAGAGTATCCTAGGTTGCAGGTTTTCCTTTTTAGTTTATATATATATTTTAGTTTAATATATATATACACGTATCTCCCAATTTACTGGAGCAGAGCCCTGAGGGTCAAGTACAAGATGGCTCTATTCCCTAGAAGTGTGTGCTCTCCCCACTCCCAGCACTGGAACACTTGGCCCAGAGGGGAATAGTGCTGGAGCAAGAGGGGTTGGAGTAGGCACTTGGCATACATCTGGGCACAGAGTGTGATGTTCCCTGTTTTAGTCAGAATCATGGAACACTTCTGATGTGGTGGCTTCACAAAATCCTATTTTGCAGCCCCCACCCCATTCAGATGCCATTTGGGGTCTGTGCTTGCACAGTCAGTCCCTCACATCTGAGCACTCCCCTCAGTCACATCAACCTTTATCTTAGTGTAGAGCTGCTGTCATGAAGCAAATGGAGTAGAATGGGCACTTGGCTCAGGCTGGGCATGTGCCAGAGTGGTTGTGGAAAACCAGCCAGAGTCCCATTCAGTTTCAATCTGTTTTGTCTACCCTGTTTCAGGAGTAAGCAAGTGTGTGTGTGCTCTACACTAGCAGAGTCTATGTTTCTTTTTTTTTCCTGTACAATATATCCAAGTTGCTTATTTTATACATAGTACTTTGTATCTCTTAATCCAATACCCCTATTTCATCCCTCTCCCTTCCCTCCATACTGGTAACCATTAGTTTGTTTGCCACATCTTTGAGTCTGTTTCTGTTTTTAAGTATACATTTATTTATTTGTCACATTCCACACATAAGTGATAAAATAGAGTATTTGTCTTTCTCTGTTTGGCTTATTTCACTAAGCACAATACCCTCAATGTCCATCCATGTTGTTGCAAATGGCATAATTTCAATTATTTATGGCTGAGTAATATTCCAGTGTGTGTATGTATGTATATATACCACATCTTTATCCATTTATCTGTTGATGGACACTTATGTTGCTTCCATATCTTGGCTATTGTAAATAACTGTAGATAGTGCTGCTATGAACATTGGAATGCATGTATCTTTTCAAATAAGTATTTTCATTTTCTTCAAATAATACCCAGCAGTGATATTGCTGGATCATATCGTAGTTCTATTTTTAGTTTTTAGAAATTTCATTCTGTTTTCATAGTGGCTACACCTATTTAGAAACCCATCAACTATAGTTCCTATTGCTCCTCATCCTCTCCAGTATTTATTATTTGTAGATGTTTTGATGATAGCCATTTTGACAGGTGTGAGGTGCTATCTCATTGTGGCTTTTGATTTGCATTTCTCTGATGATTAGCAATGTGGAGCATCTTTCCATGCACCTGTCAGCCATCTGTATATCTTCTTGGGAACATTCTCTGTTCAGGTCTTCTGCCAATTTTTAAATTAGGTTCTTTGTTTTTTGATATTGAGTTCTATTAGCCATTTATATATTTTGGATATTAACCCCTTATTGTTCATATCATTTGCAAAGTTCTTTTCCCATTCAGTAGGTTGTCTTATTGTTTTGTTGATGGTTTCTTTTGCTGTGCATAAGCTTTTAAGTTTAATTAAGTCCCATCTATTTATTTTGGCTTTTATTTTTTGTCTTAGACAGATCCAAAGAATATTGCTACAATTTATATCAAAGACTGTTCTACCTATGTTCTCTCCTAGGAGTTTTATGGTTTCAGGCCTTACGTTTTGGTCTTTAACCATTTTGACTTTATGTTTGTATATGGTTTGAGGAAATGTTCTAATCTCATTGTTATACATGTCGCTGTCCAATTTTCCCAGAACCACTTGTTGAAGAGACTGTCTCTCACTTTCAGTGTATGTCTGTCTTTAGATCTGAATTGAATCTCTTGTAGGCATTTTGTGCATATATATATATGTATTTTTGATATATATGTTTTGTATTTGTATCCATTAAGCCATTCTGTCTTTTCATTGGATAGTTTAGTCCATTTACATTT
Organism: Camelus dromedarius; assembly: GCF_036321535.1. NCBI lineage: Eukaryota > Metazoa > Chordata > Mammalia > Artiodactyla > Camelidae > Camelus > Camelus dromedarius. The sequence goes on from NC_087472.1 coordinate 76,578,225, forward strand.
AAAGTAATTATTGATAATTATATACTTATTGCCATTTTGGTAGTTGTTTGGGAGTTTTGTCATTCTTTTTTATCCCTTATTTTTTGTGCTCTTCCCTTGAGATTTGATGATTGTAGTGTTGTTTTTGGTATCCTTTCTCTTTTTTGTGTGTAAATCTATTATAGATTTTTTAAATTTTGGTTACCATAGGGTTCATATATGTTCATCTATATCTATTTGTTTTAAACAGGTAGTCCTTTGAGTTCAAACACATTCTTAAAGATCTACATTTTTACTCCTTCCCCACAACACGTTGTAATTTGATGTCATATTTTAAACTTCATGTTTACCCCTTTACTGATTATTGTATTTATAATTTATTTTACAATTTTTCTTCTTTTACTCATTGTACTAGTTTATATAAGTAGTTGCTCTTCAGCCTTTACCATGTATTTGCCTTTACTAGTGGGATTTTTCCTTTCCTATACTTACTTCTTTAAAAAAAATTGTTTTTATTGAAGTATAGTTGGTTTACAATATTATATTAATTTCAAGCGTATAGGATAGTGATTCAATACTTTTGCAATTATACTCCATTGTAGGTTATTACAAGATAATGGCTATAATTGCCTTACTATACAGTATATCCTTGTTGCTTATCTATTTTATTCATAGTACTTTCTATTTGTTAATTCCATACCCTAATTTGCCCTTCTTTCCTTCTTTCCCTTCAGTAAACACAATGTCTGTAAGTCTATTTTTGTGTTGCATACATATGTCCATTTGTATTTTTTAGATTCCACATATAAGTGACATCATACAGTATTTGTCTATCTCTGACTTATTTCACTAAGCATAATATTCTCTAAGTCCATCCGCATTGCCGCAAATGGCAAGATTCCATTCTTTTTTATGGCTAATGTTCCATTTTGTGTGTGTATGTATTAAGATATGATATGTATAAGGATGTGGTATATATAGATATACTTTTTTTTGAGGAACTTCCATACTGTTTTCCATAGTGGCCGCACCAATTTACATTCCCACCAACAGTGTACAAGGGTTCCCTTTTCTCTACATCCTTGCTGCAATTTATTATTTGTAGACTTTTGATGATAGCCAATCTAACAGGTCTGAGTTGATCTCATTGTTATTTTGATTTGCATTTCTCTAATAATTAGTGATGTTGAGCATCTTTACATGTGCCTATTAGCCATCTGTATGTCTTTTTTGGAAAAATGTCTATTCAGATCTTCTGCCCATTTTTTGATTGGATTGTTTCTTTTTTTGATATTGAGTTATCTGAGTTGTCTGTATATTTTGGATATTAACTCCTGTTGGCAACATCATTTCCAAATATTTTCTCCCCTTTCATAGGTTGTATTTTTGTTTTAACGAATGTTTTATGCTGTGCAAAAGTTTCAAGTTTAATTAGGTCCTATTTCTTTATTTTTGCTTTTATTTCTTTTGCCTTGGGAGACTGATCCAAAAATAAATAATGTTACAATTTTTGTCAACAAGTGTTCTATGTTCTCTTCTAGGGGTTTTTTGGTGGCATGGCTTACATTTAGGTCTTTGAACCACTTTGAGTTTATTTTTTTATATGTTCTGATGGAATATTCTAATCTCATTGTTTTACATGTGGCTGTCCAGTTTTCTCAGTACCACTTGCTGAAGAGATTGTCTTTTCTCCATTGTATATTCTTGCCTCCTTTGTCATGAATTAATTGACCATAGCTGCATGGGTTTATTTCTGGGTTCCTTGTTCTGCTCCATTTATCTGGGTGTCTGTTTTTGTACCAATGCCATGCTGTTTTGATTACTGTATCTTTGTAGTATATTCTAAAGTCTGAGAGAGTTATACCTCTAGCTTTGTTCTTTTTTCTCAAGATGGCTTTGGCAATTTGGGGTCTTTTGTGGTTCCATATGGATTCTTATTTGTTCTAGTTCTGTGAAAAAAGTCATTGGTATTTTGATAGGGATTGCATTAAATCTGTAGATTGCTTTGGGTTCTATGGCCATTTTAACAATATTAATTCTTCCCATCCAAGAGCATGGGATATCTTTCTGTTTCTCTGAATAATCTTCAATTTCCTTCATCAGTCTTTCACAGTTTTCAGAGTATAGGTCTTTCACTTCCTTGCTTAAGTATATTCCTAGGTATTTTATTCTTTTTGGTATGATTTTAAACAGGGTGATTTTTTTTTTTTTTTACTTTTGCTTTCTGGTATTTCATTATTGGTATATAGAAATGCAATAGATTTCTGTATAGTAAAACTGAATTCATTTATTAGTCCTAATATTTGGGGGCAGAGACTTTAGAGTTCTCTATATAAAGTATGTCATCTGCAAATAGTGACAGTTTTACCTTTTCCCTTCTAATTTGGATGATTTTATTTCTTTTACTTCTTTGACTGCTGTGGCTAGAACTTACAGTACTTGTTAAACAGAAGTGGTGAAAGTGGGCATCCTTGTCTTGTTCCTGAATTTAGTGGGAAGACTTTCAGCTTTTCACCATTGTGTATGATGTTGGCTGTGGGTTAATTGTAATGGCCTTAATTATGTTGAGATATGTTCCTTCTTTATTCACTTTGATGGGACTCTTTACCATGAATGGATGTTATGCACAGGATTTTCACAGCTCAGCCCTCCTATTAGTCCCACCATTCCTCCAACCAGCCAAGGGGGCTTGTCTTCCCTTTGTTGGACTGGGGTGCCCAATATGTGGCTTGAACTGCTCATTCCTCAGGGAGGGTGTCTGTCCATGTAATCTCCCCTTTCCTCTGAGTCCCCTCCTGGGGCACAGGTCCCAACCTGAT